>NW_024582058.1:2625022-2707041 GCF_017639235.1 Corvus kubaryi | reverse complement strand
CCTCTGGCAGTGCCCGCTGTGCTCACCTTGGTGCCATAGGGAGTTGGGATAGCCCCTCTGGCAGTGCCCGCTGTGCTCACCTCGGTGCCATAGGGCAGGCGGGATATCACCTCCGGTGCCATCCAATAGGGTGTCCCAACCAGGGACTTCCTCCTGGGGACCTCCTTTGACACTTGGGCGCAGAACCCAAAGTCGGACAATTTTATCTGCAAAGAAGAAGTAAAAGCCCCTCCTGAATAACAAGGCAAACTCTGCCAAGACACACCTCAGGCTGCAGCCGGAGGGACAGGGCTGGAGCTGCAGCGTTTTCCTGGGACAGGACAGCAGCCCAGCTCTGAAGGAGTGTCTGGAGATGGGAGCACAGCCTGGGGAACATGCAGCTCATTAAAATGAAGGCAAGGGGAGATGTAGGAGAGTGGCAGAGCTGCTCATTCCTGGTATCATCTGTCACAGCCCATTGCCTCTCCACCAGCAAGGGATGCAGAGGTGATAAATGGCTTGTAACACTTAAAAATGGAAGGAAAACAAAATATTCCAAATAGAACCCCCATGTTTGTAGTTCAACATGTGATATCCAGTAATACACATATTCCAAGTGAATATGCGTATTACCCCTCCCACTCCTTGTTTGTACAATCTCTGAGTTTGCCAGAAAATGTGGGAAACAAGTGGCATTCACCCCCATTCCCTTTTACCACCCACAGAAAATAAAACCTCTTCCAATGGTTTGTCAAGCCCAGGACCTCACACTGTGGACTATCACTGAAGAAGCTGCCATCTCTGTGTAGCAGGAGAGCTAAGGTGGAGAAGGCAGGGAAGGGTACAAGACTCCTTGCAAAAGACTTAACCTGTTCCCTTTGCTTGGGAACTCAGGAATTAGTACTGTCCTTGAGTAGCTGTGGCAGTGACCTGAAATAGAAATAATGGGATACACAAGCACTCCAGAGAGCAGCTCTTGCTGCATCATGTGCCTGGCTCACACTTTTATGACAGTTTTTTTTAACAACAAAAATTATGGAAAATTATCACCTCCCCCTCCCTGTCGCTGTACAATGCCAAGGTGAAAATTCCTCCAACCTCCAACCACAACAAGCTGGTCTGAGGATTGGTGGCATCACCCACTTCCAGAAACAGCTTGTTTCTTAAGGCTAAAATATTTTTTTTAACCCTCTGAGTACTTACTTGGAGGCCTGGAAGCTACCAAAGGGAATTTCCTGGACATTTTCCTAACCCCCATCACTGCACAGTTCAGTGGTTACCCATGCCCAAGGTCCACAGGCTGTGTATCCCATCAGTGCCTGGGGATACAAAGTGAGCCCAAACAAGACAAGTGGAGTGGGAAGCTGCATAAATCCCTGCATTGTGTAGACTCACTGTCAGCACTCACTTATTTTCTTTTGGATTCAGCACAGACATTACTTTTTTAGAAGTTACGGGTATTATTTTTAACAGAATTATGAAATGATTGTTGGTACTTCTAAAACAATGCCAATAATAGCCAAGTTCTCCCTGCTAAATGTATTTTTCAGTTTACACGATGAAGAATGGAAGAAATAATGCATATTTTGGAAGCAGAGCCCAGTCTTCTTTTGTGGGAGCACAAGAGGTTTTGCATATCTATTGCTCATTCGAGTACATAAAAGACGACGATTTTCTAAAAAAAGATAATTGCACAACACAGCCATGAAGAAATCTGCAATGCAGATAATAAGGGCTGGAGTAATGAGTATAATGAGGCACTGTATGCAGATCCCGAGCGCAGATCAGATGTTATTTCAGCAACATGAACTGAAATCACAACTGAGAAACTCCTACACACGTGGGATTTTCTTTCCTTGACAGGATTAACAGGAGCAGCCTGTGACTGCTGCAGGAAGAAATTCCCTCTCCCTTGGTGAAGTGGGCATCAAAGTAGACAGACAAGCCTTTGGCTAAAGAGTCAGACCAGGCCTGGGAAGCCAAGAGCTTTACCTCTGGAAGGGGAAGGTCTGGATCTGCTTCCAAACCAAAGCTCTTGAGCTCAGTCCAACCCTCCACATCTTGCCTTAGACAGGTGTGTACTACCAGTGGAGCAACCCTTATTTTTTTGTGTGCAAACTACATTTTGTTTACTGAGCAAGTCACGTGCAGCATTTTGTCCCCTTCTCCCTCTGCTCATTAACAACACGAAGACACAGCAAGTCACGGGCAGCAGCATCTCATCCAAGTAAATGGAAGCGTGGGACAGATTTCATCAAGCATCTTGGAAGTGTGAAAGCTACTCTCACCATCTGGGGAGGGTTTCAGCAGTAATGCAGATTATTTGCTATTTGCATAGATTGATGCTGGCCTCCTAAGCAGCTTGGAGAAGCAGAGCACATGTACAGAACTAAGTATAGTAAAAAGGAAGTGTTTTTTGAGAGGCATCAGAGTAGGAGTGGTGCAGCCCAGAAGGTGGTCTCCCATCACCTGATCATCACCCTTGCTGCATGGTTTCCTCTGCCACTGCCTTCTGACAGCTCCAATCCCTCCCCAAGGACTCTGCCTGCAGCACAGATGTCAATCACTGGCCAGACCAGGCCTGTGTTTTTCAGATTCAGCTCTCAAATTATTCACAGGTCACACCCCATTCTTTCCCCTGCCTGGATTCTTTTTCTCCAGGCAGTGCCACTTTGTGCACAGGTATTGTCCTGGCAGCCCTGGGGGCTGGGAAGGCCGGGTGCTCACCCTGCCGTCGCTGGTGAGCAGGATGGAGTCGCTCTTGATGTCGCGGTGGATGACGCCCTGGTTGTGCAGGTAGGACAGGGCTCTCAGCACAGACAGACAGACCGTGGCGATCTGCTCCTCGTTCATCCTGCAACAGCAAGGGGCAAAGAACAGCTGAGTGTTGGGGAAGACAGGGGAAAGGGGATGTGGAGAGGCACAACTTCCTATTCACACCACTATACAGGAGACCTTTTAGGCAGTGGCTCTGTGGGGTGAATCTCTGGTCCTATTTCTGTCAAAAAAAGGGAGATGAGGAGTGGGGATCAGCTCTGCAGCAAGCTCTGGATCAGTCTCCCTGCAGCACTAAAAAAGCCGAGTGTGCCATGTGCTGTAGCCTGTTTCCCTCTGGGAAATCACGGAAATGCCTTATTTACAGTAAGCTCACTGCTTGCCAAGCAGGGCAAATCACTACTGGGATGGAAACAGGCGTGGAATAAATATGAGAAAAAACACCCTTAATTCTGTAGGCAAAACATCAGGCCCTGGGTTGTAGCTCTTTGAGAGCACTTTTATGCCTTCTATAAAAATATTCTGGGTATTTCAGCAGAAAAATAAGCAGCAAGAGTTCTCATTCTGTGCACAGTTGAAAAACCCCATTCTGGGGTCATTCTATCAGCTACAGTGCAATGCCTGGGATGGGCTGTGCACCCTGGTGCCACTGTCCCATTGCTGATGTCCCCAGCATCTCTTTTACCTGAGCAGTAAAACACCCATGGAAATTTCTGCTTTAACTTTGTGTGCCATTTGCAGTATTTTAGCAAAATCTTTGAGGGAAGGTCATGCAATGTAAAAAAAACACCCCAATGATAAAGAAAAGACTATTTTGAGTTAAAAAATAGATGACAGCTCTTAAGAAGTAGTGCCCTGGGAACATCTGTTTGCTGTTAAACTTCTGTCAGACACATCTAAGATAGAGCTTTTAATGGTTTGGCAAATACTTCCAACATTGTGATTTATTCCAGCACGTAAGCTAAGGTAACACTAAAAAATAAAACATCTGTGTTACAACTCTTGGTAGGATCGAAGAGCATCATTAAACTAGGAGAGAAGACAAATTTTCTAATTTATAATTCCTTGCTTTTGTTCTTGTTCCCCTTAAATACTCTCCCACTGGTTTGGTGTGGAAATTTTAATTTTCTTTCATTCAACAGGAAGAAATTAAATAAAGAATCCCATTTTATCCAGCTTATCAGAAGCAGATGAGCAAAGAGCAGATGTAAAGAGGGCTGTAAAACATAATGTCTCCCCTCAGAAGAGGTAGAACAGTTCCATACACTGCAGCTTTTGTGCTGCCTAATTTCCTACTGCGTGTAGGTGTGATATTAACTGAAGTATGGGAATGTGCTCCACCATAAGCACAAATATTCTGATATAAAAATACTTCTCCCCGTATGTTTTAGGGTTGGTTTGCAGATAACCTTTGTGAGGAGAAATTAGCCTTACAACAGACGTGGTTATGACAGCAAACCCAACAATACAGATCACCAAACAGGGAACTTTTTTTTTTTTGCCATTTTAGGACTTGTGTTGCTGCTGAAGTGCCTCCTAAAGTGTTAGCAAATCCCCATCTACCAGCAGGCCCTCTCAGGTATTGCTTTCCCTTTGGTTTAGCGAATGCTGGTATCAACAGGAGTTCATCTGCAATTCTGGCTTATCGCTGATGGCAAAGCCAGCATGATACCTGTGGGTTTAACTGTGTGTACGCCTAAAATACGTGGGTATCTATTCTCCATGCACGTATCTTTTCTGCAGTTTTGTGGTTTTCTCTCTGTATTTTGTACACCCCCCCCAGCCCCCAGCCCACCTGGTGTGAGTCACGATGTCTGTGAGAGCACCGCCCTCCAGGAACTCCATCACGACCCAGAGCTCGTCCCCGACCAGGTAACTGTTGTACATGTCGACCACGTTCTCGTGGTGGTAATCTCTCATGATCACAACCTGCAGAGGCACAAAGGGACGAGCTGGGAATGCTACAAGCTTTATCTGACACTTGTTTTGACCTTCTTTTTCACTGTACTCTTCTCCTGGTGTTTAGGAAAGGTTCTGCGATGAATCACATCCTCCCTAATCCTTATGCCAGCGCATAAACAAAATCAATATATTTACATAAAAATATCAGTCATCATAAATGCATCAGGAGGAAGAAAGAATCTCTAGTTGATAGAGTATAAACAGTAGATAATTGCTTTATTTCAGCCTGCAGGAACAGAACTATTTATTTAATTGGTTTTTTTTACTGCCAGTTGCTTTCAGTACAACAGATTTTTTTTTTAACCTGATTAATTGCTCAACGCATCAAAGTCATTTTTATCACGTACCAAATGGTGCTTTGCACAGAATTCCGTCAGAATGCTGGAGGAAGGCCCCAGAAAACTCAGTCAAAGACACTTGTAAAAGGCTTACTGTTTGTTGTGTACTCTGAGTTAGACACACTGGAGAAATACCGACAAGTTATTCTCAAGAGGTCAAACAACAAAAAGCTTTACTGGCAACTGGCAATCAGAGAACTTCGGCAAAAGGCTTTGTGCAACATTGAATCCATGTAAAACACTTCTCAAAGCCCATTAACTTGGCCCGTTCAACTTGGCAAAATCTAAGCTTTTAATTTGATTTTAAGTTCAATTTTAAGTTACTCAAAAATTCTGAGAAGAGGGAATTAGAAGAAGGAGAAAGAGAGAAAGATAGAAAATATATAGAGAAGGACACATGCAGCCACCAACCCCTGGGTTCCAGCACAGCTCACAGAAAGTCCAAGAGACAGTAGGGTCAAGACAAGTGCTTGCCTCGTGTTTGGCCTGAATACCCCCTGGCCTTCCTAGGCCCCTTCCCTGAGTGGGATTTACAGTCATGTGGCTACTCTGGGGCTGGATTAGGGCTCCAGGGGCAGGTGTGGAGCACTGCTCCCAGTGTGCCAGGAACTGGCACCATGCCTGGCTCTAGGGGGGTATGGAGCAGGGCACTGCCCCTTGTCAGGGCAAGGTCCAACGTGCCCCTGCGTGCACACAAATGCACCCCAAAATGTCTGGAGACATCAATCTTTCCAGTCTCTCACTGCTGGTGATAAAGGGGATGACTCCAACCCTGCACCTAAAAGGGACTGCACAGAACTGGCACCACAGTGAGGGCAGCCCAGCCAAGACAGTGTCCACGACCACAGGGTACTGAGGGGTGTCAGAATGGCAACCAGGAGAGAGAACAACAGCCAGGGAAGGCCTCATTACAGACAGAGGGATTTCATCACTGCTGACAAGGGATTTTCAGATGACACGAGTGACTGGAGCGTGTCAGGGAAGCAGCTTGGTCCTGCACAGCACGTAGGACCTGCTTCAAGATGTTCCTGTCCAAGAGACGCTCGGTTAGAGCCAGCACAGCCTCCAGCAGAGGCAAAGCCAAGCCCAAATAACCAGGACAGTCATGCACTGGGTAAAGAAGAACTGCATAAAGTTTGTTAAAAACGAGTATTTTAATTTTAAAGTGTTAAGTTTTTAAAGGTTTTAAAGAAATCAGTCTGTCGTGTGCTGAGGAAGACCAACTTATAGTTAAAACACAGGAAACAAAAGGTAGAATTAAAAGGTTCATTTTCACAGGTTTTCCTGGGATCCTGCAACGGTTTTGGTATTGATCAGGGTATTTACAAGCGATCTCAAAAAGGGAGCACTGAACACACCCTATCAGCTTCTTTAAGAGAGATAGAAATTAAATAAGGACTAGCTCTTCAAGGTGCAGGAGGTACTCTCATCCCCAAACAACTGAGTGAAAAAATGGCAAATGAAAATGAGTGTTCTGAAATTTAAAATAACGTACATGGGGAAAACACTCTCCCATAAACAGCTGTGGGCTTTGAACTGGCTGCAATCATTCAGGAAAGGAGATGTGGGAATTAACACAGACGGTTCCATAAAAAAGGGACTGCCAGCTCTTAGCTTAGTAACCATCAAGAAAGCAAAGGGAGTGCTGGTGGTTAGGAGAGGAAGAAGGGAGGAAACAAAAAGCACGTATATGCCAGAATATAGTGCACATGCTTCTTGAATAGTCTCGTTAGTTTGGATCCTCCCTCTTGGAAGAATAAACTGTCAGGACAGTCAGAAAAAAGCAGCTGGGCTATGTCTGAGCACCTGATACACTGCACGGACCAGCTCACACATTTCTTAGCTGTTTCCCGGGACAACATAATAGTTTAAAGCCAGGAGGAGCTGTACCTCACTTGAAACTGGTCTGGCTATACAGTATTTATACAGCATAGATGTGTGTGGGACTCACCACCTCTTTTAGAAAGATTAATTTGGCTCTTGATGGTGGCATTTGGCCCATGTCTCCTGTCAAACCTGCTGCCTAAAAAACCTGTTGCACCACCCAACCCACGTACCTCATTGAAGAGCAGCTCCCTTCTCTGCTGTTTCCTGAGGTCCATCTTCTTCACGGCGACCTGCTTCCCCGTGTGCTTCTCGGTGGCGATGCACACGATCCCTGTGGAGCCCTCCCCGATCTTGATGAAGCTGTCCAGGTACTCCCGGGGGTCTCCGGGGCTGACCACGAGCTGCAGGGCAGCTCGGAACTGTTCGTGGGACACCCTGGAGGGCTGCTGGTCCGAGGAGGAGCCCCAGCTGGGGGGAGGATAAGCACTTGACGTGATACTCGGGGAGCTGGGGTAGGAGGCGGTGGAAATATAGGGAGAGCCGGGCTGGAGAGGCGGCTGGTGATAGTGGGGGCCTTTGTGGTAGACCAGGGGGTACTGGTAGCTGCTGCTGGAGTAGCTGACTTTGCTCTGACTCTGAGGTAGCTTGACTGGGCCCCGGGGATAGGTGTCTGACCCCGAGAGCGGTGGGCTGACAACCAGCTGTGCTCGGTCATAATCCATCTGCAACACAAACACAGAGGGTGAGGCTGAGTGAGCAGCACCTTTGTCCCTGCCCCTCCACTCCGTTCGTTTCCAGCACCGCCGGAGGACCCAGCAGAGCTGGCACAACGTGCTCCCACATTGTCCCCGTTCTGCTCAACGTGGCACTGCTGCCCCTGTCTGGGCAGGGATTTTCCGACCACTGGGCTCCCGTGCCCTCAGCACCATTGACATGAGGCCGGGGAAGTCCAGATCTTTCGTGCATCTCAGGTGCATTTTTCTGTCCCGGTACCTGTTTGTACATACAACAGTCTTTGCTGAAACGTAGAATGGCCCTGGTTGGGAGGGACCTATGCTTCAGGAAATGTATTTGCTCTGCATCTGCAGTGCCCTGCAGGCTCTCTGGGCCATTTCCTCCAAGAATCTATCCCTGTCACATCCAAGGATGTGATAAAAATTTGCCCTTTGGCAAATTCCAATTTGTGTCTTACCAGTACCTGGATATTTATTCTCAACTTTTAGCCTTTTCTTATGTTTTTCTCCAGCAATTTAGGGATAACCCACCAACCTCTTCTTGTGGAGGTGGTGGTACCCTAAAATCCCTGTCATCTCCTGTCTTGCCGTGCTACCAGCTGTTGTTTGAGTGACTGCTTACGTGAATTTGATGAGGAGCCTAATTCAATTCAACATTTCTTAAATCATTTTCCACAGCGACACACTACTTAACTGCAGTGTCACAAAACTGCTAATTTTCATCTGAAATCAGAGAAAATCACAAAGGAAATTATCCCAGTGGGAAGCCCTGTTCATTTGTAGGTTCCTTTCTATTTTTTATATTTTCCAAGCTTCTCTAAGCTTCTTACATTGAAGACTAACGAATACTTCACATTTACAAACATAATAGTTTGCTTCTATCCACACTAAAACCCCCCAAAAGATGCAGAACAAAAAAACCCACCCCAAAATTATATTTATTTCCTCTGGAAAAGAACATCTTCACATTTACAGTATGTTGCTCCTGACGATGTGTGGAGCATCTCGGAGCAGGGGGTGGTTTGACACAGGCTCATCATGTAGCACAATTACAAATAATTATGGCAATGAGTTCATTTAATCAATCAATTTCAGTGGCAGTGCACAGGGATGGACAGAGCAGCAAACTCTACACAGCCCACGGTTGCTACTATTACTGCTGGCTGCCGGCCAGGAGTCCCTGATCCATGTTAGTTAAATGCACATTAATCTGAATTTGGCAGTGTAATCAAGGACCCAACTGAACTGTGAAATTGAATTCTGCGGTGGAACATCATTTGACCATTTTATGCTAAGACTGCAAAAAAAAAAAGAAAAAAAAGTCTGCCGCAGCATCGATTTATCACCATGGGCTCTGCACAGCGAGGAGGAGTTTGGAGCTGGAGTCGCCTCGGTGTGGGCAGAAAAGCCTCCAGTGCAATTTTATGTTGGCGCTTTCCCACCTCCCGCGTGAGCCAGCGTGCCTGGCCTTTCATTCCGCAAGAGCTTTAGCGGGGAAGAGGGAATGCCTCTCCAGAGGGGCTGCTCAGAGGCTTCCCTCGGAAAAGCTGGAGTCTGCTTCCACGCGAGGCTTGCACGCTGCCAGCCACCCGCCATCGGGAGCATCCGGCGAGCACGAACAGGGCTGTACAGCCGCCTCCCAGGATGCCAGGATTGCTTAGGCAAAAATCCACATGATTACAGCCATCCTTCCCTTCCTCCATCAGGTAGGGGCAGCCATAAAATAGAAGGGAGTCAGAGACATCATGAATTTCATGAAGGACATTACATCTGCCAAACTAATTAATGCGGAAAAGTGCTCAGATGGTTTGGTGGAGGGAGGGAAACTCAATCTAACCCTGTCCTATATATCCGTGTATGTAGAGGCAAATAAATTATTGCTTTGGCTGAAAATGCACCATTTTCTTTATAACCACTGAGATGGGGAAAACCTGGTCTAGAAATTCAAAATGGATAAATCCACGCCAATGAATTATCTGAGGCTTCATCCATGTCTGAGTATGCCCTAAGCTTAACACACTGGCAAAAGAATATTCTGCAGTGAAATTTTAGAATGAAAATTCAGGGGTTCAGTGTGCTTGCTAAGAATTTTTGGAAGCTTTCTGAGGTTAGCATTGCTGTACAATGTAAACCCACTTCCTGAATCCCAGGAAATGTTACAAAAAGTCAGGAGCTATAATAAGTAAATCAGCTGAAGCTCTCCTCCGAGGCTGTGTCCTGACGCAGTGCTCCACATCACAGCAAAATCAAGCATACTTTATTCCACTAATAATTCTATTTCTGCTACTGAATGCAGTCACCTACTGAAAGGAAAGCTTTTAAATACTACAAAGGGAAGAAGAAAACAGTCCTGCGCTCATTCAAGATCAGGTCAGAGGAGCAGCCGAAGCTCTGACACAACATCCATCATGGCACAGCGGCATCTCCCGCATCCGCACACGGCCACATTGGCACTCAGGTCTTTTCACCATTAAAGCATGGACGTAACGCCGTGTCTAAACTCATTCCAGCTCTCGCTCTGGTGACAGCGATGCCTGTTATGTACTGCAAGCAGAGGGAACACCTGCTTGCTCCTGAGGGGTCCCTTCCCTGCGAGGAGGCTGCCTGGGCAGCCTTTCAGCCGAGTGGGTGTCCCCGCACGCTCTGCAGTGAGACTGCGGCAGAGCCACAGCCGCAGCCCTGCGGCCAGAGCCCACATCCTCGAGTCCCGGTGGGATGGACTCGCCCCTCCGTGACATACAGTGGATTTCCATTTGATCAGGTTTCAGTTTGCCCAAGTCAAAGGTATGGAATGGATGGTCTGTAAATCCCAGGGATATGGCAAAGGCAAAGGTTACTGTCCGGTGCTTTGCTGGTGGAAACCCCCAAGACTCCCTGTTCCACACACAGAGGTGGCAGGCAGCACTCATGTACAGCTGCTGGCATGTGAATGGGAAGACAGGGAAAAAAAGAGAGAGTTCCTGACAGCAAAGGCTTGGCCCTGCCTTTGCCAGGCTGGAAATGTCCTCGTGGTGCACAGGGACACAGAGGACGATGGTGAGAGACACTTCTATGTTACAGCAGTACGAGGTAGCAAAGGGGAGAGCAGACATCATGGGCCCTTGGAGGAGGAACAGGAGGGGGTCACGGAGAGCTCCTACTGGAAAACAACAGGGAAAAGAGTTTTGAAACAATAGAGCTTGGTGCCAGAAGTTAAGAGGGCTGCCTGAGATGAAGAGGAGGCAAAAAAAATCCCATGCAGTACAGAGTGGCCAAAAATAAGCCAACCTGGCATGACAAATTCGGTATTGTGCGACAATACTGAGGTGGGACATCAACTCTGTGTGGTGAGGGTAACAGAGCAGACTCTGCAACTCCATGCCCGAGAGTTAGTGTGCAGGACAGGAGGGCAGGTAGGTAACACAGGGGTGGGTCAGAGGGTACCAAATCTGAGCCTCTGGCTTCCTTCACCTCCACGGTCCCACTGCACAGCAGTGGCCAAGCCCAGGGCAGGGCAAGTCGTCTGATGTAATAACTCTGATGTCACTGATGATGAAAAAGGGCAGACATTTGATTTATCTGACACCTCTTACCTGCAAAAAACACTGAAGTAAGTCATGTTTACAAGCCAAAATGAACATCCTTGTTAAACGAACTTCGATGCCACGCATTTTGCCTGCAGATTTTTCGCTTACTTTTTCACCCCTTTTAATTATACTTTAAACCCAATCTCATTTGTAAAATATCTGACTTGAGATCTGATTCTCATTTAGTAAGCCCATTTGATGAACCATTATCTTACTAATGCCTCCTTGAAAAGAAGATTCTTCAGCAATCATCCAAGACAAGAAACTCCTATTCACTTCCAGGAACTGTGGACGGGTTTGGGAATTGAACTGCTGCATTTAACAGTGAATCATCAAGTTTCAGTACACCAAGGTTGTAGGAGTGGTTTTGATGCTCTGAGGAGAGGAACAGCTCACAATGAATCTTGCATGGAAGCATAATTTTTTTTTTTTTTTAATAAAAGTTGTTACTGCCTTTTAATGGATATTTTTCAAACTGCTGGAATCCTGTAAAAAACACCTCTGTCTTCTTCTGCCCTACTGAAAGGTGTGAAACTGGCAGAAGCAGGTGCTACCAGGTCTCTGAATTACTGCATTTGTCCTTCTCCTTTCTAAACGCTGACAAAATGACTGCTTTCAGTAAAGGAAAGGGCAGCTACCCCATCCCAGATTTTCCTCACAACTTCCAGAATCCACACCAAATGCCACACCAGCACTCAGTTAACTACCACACACACTCCTCCCACCACACCCTGAGCTTTGGAAAGGCACCTACAGAGACCTGTAACTTTTCCACTCCCCCCAAGATTTCTCCTCAAGCTCCAAAGCCCAGCTCTGTGCTTTAATGCAGAGGGATGAAAAATGCATCGCTCATCCTTCCCCATGGGTCACTGCACCATGGTAATGGCAAAGCAGCCAAAACCTAAGGAAGCACGACACACACACACCTCCAACACCGGGGTATCAGGGATCTGCAGAGACCTGGGACTGCAGCAGGACACAACCACGTTCTCAGAGCACATGGCCAGCAAGCAAATGCATGTTCAGGTATCATCAGAGAGCAGAACGGATCTCACCACTGATAGGCACCTACCTCAGCACGTGGAACGTCACATCAACCCCAGCCTTGGAAAAATTATCATCCCGCTGCTCGTTGCTAGGGGAACTCAGTGATGTTCAGTGCAAGCTACACTGAAAAAGCATCTCTTGCAGAATATTAGATGCTTAAGCAGGTCATCATGGTTATGTGACTAGAGGTGTGAGAAAAGCACTCTGAACTGAACTGAACGAGTTCAGCAAACTGTTGCAGGCAGGGCAGGAAAGCTTGTGTAGGTAATGTACCTCACGTGGCAGAGCAGGGACAGATTTGTGTAGAGGAGCTGCCTTTAGATAACATGGCTAAAAAGCTTTCTAGCACATCAACCCTTTTTTTAAACTACATCTAAAATGCCTTGGGTGAGATCAGCTGGTTTGATTTAATTTCAGTGCTTAAAAACAAAGCAGAAAGGGGTAAAGCCCCTACTCTCCTTCGCAGTGAAGAGTTAATAAACCTTGTACTATAAAAATGGCATAAATACAATATAAACACTGAAGCACAGAGGTTTCAGCCTTGCACAACAATTTGAACACAGAAGTATCTGATATACAAACCAGACCAGCGTCTCACCTCCTGCTGAGATCTTCTCAGGCATACAGCAACCCCCGAGGATACAAATAACTGCCAAAGAACTTGGGCTTGTTGGGAATTTCAAATAAAATCCCCAGAAGATGGGCATCTCCAAACCTGCCTTTTAGTAACTTAAACCCCCTGGTCCCTGACATCCATTTTCATACACCCAAGTAGAGCAGGTGGGTTTCCACACCTGCCAAGGAGCAGCCACACAACTCTTGGGGATGTGACCAGCCATGTTTGGCATCGTGTGCCCAAGCATGGCTCCTTGCCCTTAGTTTTTACTTTTCGCACTCCCCTTCTGGAGAGGCTGATCCCTGCCCTGGCAGCACTGTCCCCAGGCAGGTCAGGTTACCTTGGGAATGCCTGCTGCAGTTTCGGACAGGCGGGGGTAGGTGTAGGAGCTGTAGGAATGTCCTTGCTGGTGTGCTTTGAAGGCGCTTGCTCCGTAGGGCATGGCCGGCTCTTGCAGGCCGGAGCCTGACCTGGACCTCTGCCTCATGGCTGGCTGAGGGCTCGCAGGGTCCACATAGGATGACTTAGGCCTCTTATCATAGTCATCCTTGCCCAGGCTGTGCCCCCAGTCACTGTCACCGTACTCCAGCCTCTCCTTGGGGCACTCGCTCTGCACTGACGCTCGCGACGGGGCGTAAGGGAAGGAATCCCTGTAGTCCAGGGAGGATCCGCTGGGGATCCGCTGATACTCCAGCTTTAGGCCGCCATATTCCAGCGGTTTGGGCTTGGCCTCCAGGTGTGCATGGTAATCCGGGAGGAACCTGGAGAGGTCTGACTGCAGGGGTGTCACTTCTGAGTAATAGATGTCCCGGGACGTCACCTTCATCATGTGCCCGTTCTGCTTGGCGGCATAGCTCCCCTTGTAGTACCTGTCCAACTCTTCCCCATACAGAGTCTTGTCCCGATATTTCTCCACGACATAGTCTGTGGTAGTGTCTGACTCGCTGGAGTACTGGGAAAACGTGATGTAGCCATTTTCCTCCTGGTGCCTTGGCACATGGTTGGCATTTCCTTGGTGGTGGGTGGGAGGACTTTCCTTCCGCAAGGAATTGGATCGTGTCACTGAGATATTGTCAAACTCCTCCAGCAGGCCGTTGATTGAAGTATCCTTTCGAGGCTTGTTTCCTCGAACAATAGTCTGGGAATAAAAACATTGCTTTGATTAAATACTGATTTTTGTTTAGTATTTCACCAAAAAAAACCACCAGAAAGGAAAAAAGTCTGTGATTCAGCCAGAAATACCAGTAGCAATGTGTTATGTTCTTCAGTCATGTATCTCATTGCTAAAAAAAAAATCTCAATAAATACTTACAGTAGGACATGAAGAAATGAAGAAACATTTAAATTCAGTGTAGATCGCAAGCTGGGATTTGACAGGCAACCCCAAGACACTCTCAAAAAGCCCAGTTTCAGAGGTGGGTGTTCAGCAGCCAACAACAGAGACATTTAAACCCACTACTTATTTTTTATTTGTTGTTATTCAGTTGTCTACATCAAGCCAAACTGGTGGGCTGAATCTGATTTACAGGGCATGGATAAGCTAAAGGAGAATCACTCAGTGGTGACTTCCATGTGTTATTTTAACAAACTGCTGGAATGAAAAGTTAAGTGCACAGTTAAGTAGGCACTGAATTTTTTTTTTTTTTTCTTTTTTTTTTTCACAAAACAGTATGTTCCTGAGTAGCAGAATCCCCACTGAGGATTGCCTCTTAGTTAACTTAGCGTAAAAGACACTCAGGAAAGAGGGAAAAATACTCAACTCCATCTCCTTGCAACACACAGCATCCAGCAAGCCACAGTGCACAACCCTGGCTCTGGGACGCCCACATCAGGGATGCCAAGTGCTGGCCCTGTTTGTGTCCCACGATTGCAAAGCCTTCCAAAGATCCCCCTGCCCATCCCTATCCCCTTCTGTGCAAAATACCGGTGCTCCTGGTAGGATGGGAGGTGAGCAGAAATCTTCAAGAAAGATTTTATTTTTTTAGCCAGTACCACCTGAAGGCTGTAACACGTGGCTGCATCCATTTTTCACCTGGGGACTGCCATTGAGCACCACTTCACGTTTACAAACACCCGACGAGAATGAGATGTACAGATCGGTGGCCAGGGCCATAAATCAGCCAGGCTCTACTGAAACCACATTTGCTTTGCTGATTTACTTTGGCTAAATATCTCTGGCTGCATCTTACTTAACTCACTGAGCTTCTCAACGGAGTAACTGTGGTCACCCCAAGGAGATTTCCCTCTGTGGGCTGCAGCCTGTGCTGCACACTGACCGTGGTGTATTGGGAACCAACCAGGCATGTCAGATGCTGAATGTGGAATACTGGACACCAACCACGGCATATCAGATCCAGGCCGGTCACTGGCCCTGTACTCGTATTGTTCCAAGCATGGTGAGGCTGCTCAACCCCTGCTTGAAAGCACTCAGGGGTTCAAACTTCGTCAAAAAAAGCATTTAATCACTAGTAATATCACAAAATTAACAGGAATGTGCCTCTCTGTCTCCCAGCAAAAGGCAGCTGAGAAAAAGCAGGTGAAAAGCAAAGCAGTCCTGACTTCGCGCTGCTCCCTGCTCTGATTTATGTCCGTAATTACTTGCCTAGTTTGCTATTTTGAAGCCAGTGGTACTGAAACAATACGACAGCAAAAATAAGGGACAGCAAATAGATCACTCCTTTCGCCTCCAAAGCCATTCAGCAGGATAAGAGGAATTGGTTTCATTCTGCTACAGCCTCTTTGGCAGGATGACTGTGCGATCATTCACATTTAATTATCACATAATAAACCAGCAACATTCGACAATGAAATGCTTATAATTGAAAACAAGATTGAAATACCCAACTGCCACCCTGCTCCCCTGTGCAAATGCCTGCCGAGGAGGAAAACGCCAATTTAACACTCCCCACGGGACTGGCCTTCACAAAGGAGGGGTTTCCTGGAGCAGCCACGCTGGGTCTGCACAGAAGGGCCTCAGAGTCACAGGGAGCCCCTGGAGCAGAGCGGCCTCTTCTGTTACAGGCAAGAGGAGTTGTCTCTCTGCTCCTCCCGGCACATGCTGTCTGGAACCAGGATTTTCAGACACCTTCAGAAGGAAGATTTAGAAGAATGCAGCTGAGTGTTTATATGTTAGGGAATTCATTGGTGACAAATCCCTGCAGTTCAGGGATTTTCTGCAGACAGGTGCATGCGTGGGAGCAACCTTTTTGATTATGAGGATGTAAAAATAGTACTAACAGTAAAATGATCTTACAGGAAATTCTGATTTTTCAAAAAAAGCATTTGCCACCAAAGCCCCGGCCTGATGAAGCTGTCTTGGATAGCTCTGGGACCTCAGTGCTGTCTCATCCTGACTGATGAAGTTAAGGGGATTAAGAACCAAACCCCTTTTCTTTTATCCCAGCATTTTAAGGATGATCACTGGCAAACAGTGACTTGCAAGTGTGATGGCTGCAATTCCTACTGGCTTCAGATTCTTTTCCATGAGAAAATGAAAATGGCCAGCACAAAGGGAGGATAAAACTTACCTATTCCAGAGGCACATTTTCCACTGAATAGTCAGTGCTTTGTGATGAATAACAATTATTAGCAATTATGACACTTATTTATTGCTAATAACAACAACAATATTTCTATTTGCTTTGGCTTGTTTTAAAATTTTGCATTTCCCTTATATGGAAGGACATAGATTTGGTGAGATGCCCCCTGCCCAAATCAGACAGCCTACACCAGGCTTGATCTTTTCCAAGGAAACATCTAGCACCATTCCTATCAAAAGAACTGCAGTGTCCCTGGAGAAGAAAATTTGGGAAGTGTTCCACCAAGACCCTGTGCAATACTCCATATTGTCAAGTGTTTTGCTATCTGGATAGAACTTAAGATGTTTATACACAATTCTGAAGTACACTGTGTAACTCCCTGGTGGGCAGAACCATTTACCAGGCTGAAAGAACAAATGAATATCCCAAAGAAGGATTGGTCTGAAGAAGTAATAGAAGTAATTGCTCTGTAAGGATGAGCAGAGCATCAAAATTAAAAAATAAAATCAAGCAAGATGTTATAAATAAAGAATAAAACACATGATGTACCATGTTAACTTGTCCTGAAGTGATTTACCAGAGAGAAAGTGTGTGCTGGGGGCTCACCAGCACCCACAGCTTTCCTGGGAAGTACAGTATGTGCAGAAAGAAGCCTGAGATTGGGAGCTGCCATAACCATGGCCCAAATTCCCAAACCTGAAAGCCTGCAGGGAGTGAGTGCCAGGCCCACAGGGAGTACCCAGGTATTCAATTCCAAGGAATGACTTCAGTGGAAAAGCTGGACTTACGATGTGGGGTCTTGGTTTGGGACTGTGGACTCCAGTTACTGGGCACTGTATCAGTGAGCAGAGGGAAAACTTCATGGGACAGAAATACAATGGGAGGAATCACAAATGATGGGAAATTCGAGCTCTAACTTAAAAAGCAAAACAAAAACCCTGAAAGAAAATGTAACAGAAAAAGGCTACATGGAAAGTGATATAAACACAGTTATCCTGGTCATTAGTGTCATAGGAACTAGACTAGTTTGTCTAATTTTAAAGGCTTTACAAACTGAAAAAAGTGTGCTTCCATAGGAGGAGGAGGGAATTCTCTCTCTCTCTGTACTCTAGACACATTTACAGAGATTGTTTTCTGAATTTTTTTTAACCACTGACTGGTCTCCATATTTTTAAACTTAAGGAATTTTCAAAGCTGCTGCAGGCAAAGCAGATAAAAGCAAGGTATTCTTTGCAAAGGTTGATGGGCTAAGATTTCCGAGGCCTTTGTTCTGTCCACTGAGATCATGTAATGGAAAGCCGTACAACACCTCGGCACGCATGGAAAACCGGGACCGAGCCCTTCCGCGGGCGCAGCTCCCACAGGGCTCCCCAGGGCAAGCTGGCCTCGGTGCTGGTCGATACTCCATGTTTATTAAAGGACGTTTTCCAGCGCCTTGGGCAATTGAGGAGGGATCAATGGGCCCGCAGATGAAGGAGTGCCGGTGAATTTTACGCTACCGTTCCCCTTGTACATTAAATCAATGGGGCGCAGTCTCCGTGAATTAAGGCTGGAGCTGCAGCTCCCATTTCACTGCCACCGCTCTCTGGACAGGCTGGGCGCCGGCTCTGGAGCCTGCTGACAGTAGCCATCCTTCATGGCGCTTCTGCAGCGGCCTGTCCTGCGGTGATAAGCTATAATGGATCTGTCTGTGAGAAAGGCTGTCTCGCCTTGTTTCCAGGAGGAGATGAAAAACAGCTCCTGCGCTCAAATACTGTATTAACCTTGACAATAATGAAGTGGGTAATTAACTGTTTTGCCCTAATGCGACCTTGCATTTATTGTCTTTAGAACTACTATACTTTACACACTCGTTAAGAATATATCATCCTTTGTCCTCCCGGAGCTGTGTTTTCAGGAGTCAATGAGGATTTTAAATCTCTGTGATGTGCAGGGTGAAAGAAAAAAGGAATTTTAGGGAAAGGTCACCCTTATAAACAGCCAATCTAAACTCTGATTTTGCCTCTAGCTAGCTTCTCCGCTCATTTGCATTATACATGAACTAAAAGCACAGCCTATGCACAGCTGAAAATCAATTTTTTTTCTTAAGAAAAGGTGCATAAAGCACAGATGGTCAGAATAATCTAAGTGATGGATGTGTTGGTAATTTATTTTCTTGTGTTTCAAGACACTCAAAGTATTTGAAGCTGTGTTCATGACACCACATTTTACTCCTCAGTGTAAACAAATATGAACGGCACTTGGAGAGAAAAAGGGATCCTTGTCATCACTTCAGAAGGAAACTCCGGCTTCCCTGTAAGTAAAAGTTTTACAGCTGCAGCCAAAGGTGTCAGGGGTCTGCATTTTACTCTTACCAGAAGCAAAAGTACCTAGAGGAGGAAGAATTTGCTGTGCAGGTGCCCACACAATGGAGTACACCCCCCAGAGAGGCTGTGGAGTCTCCCTCACTGGAGATACTCAAGAAGTGTCTGGTTGAAATCCTGCGCCATGTGCTCTGGGATAACCCTGCTGGAGAAGGGAGGTGGGACCAGATGACCCACTGTGGTCCCTTCCAAACAGACCCACTCTGTGATTCTGTGACCCCAAAATAGCTGGAGTCTTTTAAAACTCCTGGAAAGAGACAAAAGCATGCAGCAAATGCCTGCTTTTTCCAGCAGCCCAGGGCCAACATGAGGTGGATCCTTTCCCTTGTGTGTGAGGCTCAGTTTAAGCCTGAGGTGCCATCCTGAGGGCTGACACCAGGACCAGGCTCAGGGGGGAAGGTGGGAGGTGAGATAAAAAGACCTGCCCACGTCTCCAATGGCTGACTGTACATGGAGAAGTAAAAGTGGTGCCAGGGAGGAAAAAGGATGGCAGCTGAAGGCCCAGTGCCTGGAGAGCTCAGCCAGGAGCCGGGACTGCTTCTCTCAGGTAAGCAGCTCCACTGGGCACTTAAGGCTTTTCCCTGTGGAATACTCACTTGAGAACAAGTTCAAACCTCTGAGTTGCTTTTCCAAATGACAGTGTCAGAGTTATCCTCCCAATCCTTCCACATTCCTCAGAACTCATAATGAGTTCTTAATTACATCTGAATGGAGAAGCTTCATGAGAAAGGACTGAAAAAAATTTCTATACCTCCATCCCCTCTTTCCCTTAAGTGAGAAGTTTACAGCACTTGTGCCATACAGATTAACCTGGAAACAATCCTTTTCGACAGCAACTCATCAGATACATAGTGAGAAATGATGCTGGATGGGGTAAGAGGTAATTTATCACTCTGCATCCTCCAGTAGTGTCCTGTGGCATCTGCTCCAGTTTTGATCTACAGCCTGTCTACAAAACAGCTATTACTCAGAGTTAGTCACAAGGAATACACAACAGACAGGAAAGTGTGTCAGAACATCCCTTCCTGAAGCCTGTAATTTAGAGCTTGGTTTACACCTGGAAGCCTCAGAGTTTATATCACTTCTGTTACGAATTCCTTCCCAATGCTATAAATTCTCATTCTCCCCATAAAAACAATATTAGAAAAAAGTAATAGTTTTGGTATCCCACAGGTCCTTCCTTGGGGAAGGCATTCTGCAGATTGTAGTGGTGTTGGATGACTCAGCTGGGCCAGGGTTTTGGGTCTCTCCTCCCTGGACCAAACATGCACTTTACACCACAGAGTCCTGCCCAAAGCAGGAGTGGGAGATGGTGTCACCTGCCCCTTGCTGGGAACTGTCAAAGCACATGAGCCACAGCCCTGTCCCATGAATTGCTCTAATCCCTTTCTGGGAGATCCGTAAATCCCAGTTTGGGACAGCTCTTAGACAGGACCTTTCCCCTGCACAGGAGATATTAAAGAGAAATGCAAACCCCCAAAGTAAAACCCAGCCAAGTCAGCCTTTGGGAGGGCAGAAGCCCCCAGACAGGAGCCCACGGGGGCTGCAGGATGTGCCATGTCTGGGACGTGCACGTCGCCAGAGCTGACTCCAAATCACTGGATCAAAACAAAGGTACAGCTTCAGAGCAGTCTAATATGCTTAACAACACTAGTGCCAGCTGTTTAAAATTCTTCAAAAGCAAAATAATGGAACACTATAAAAAAGGGCTCACCAAAACGGCACCATGTAATTTCTCACCCCGCACAGCAGTTTTTAAAGTTGGTTTCCATACCAACAAGAGTAACGTTTCATTATAATCACATTCACCGGTAATTCTTTTGACATTTTAAAATACAGCAACTTTAACAAAACATTTAGTTTTAAAATATCACTGAAATATCTGCATTCTAGTAACTTTTCCTTTTTTTTTTTAAATACACAAAATGCTTGTTATATGTAACTTGAAATGCTATTAGAGAACATTAATAGTTAAAAATAATTACTCTAGGCCTACTTAAACCACATCTGATCTGTGCAATTTTATATGTAATACATACACAGATCTCTCAGACACACAACAAATGAGTGAAATGTGACTTACAAGCTTTAGTTTGAAAGAGAAAGTGTATTTATTACTGATGGGTTAAACAGCACTTCAGGGAGAGGAGAGGAGAGATCTCAAACCAAACAATTTCTCTTTCATAGGACTTGGGACCCTTCAAAATTTTCTTTTATCCAAAGATGGAAAGGAAAAGCAAAATGTCTCACAAAATTAAATTCCTCAAAAATATTAGCCACAGGAATGTTAACTGCCCTCTTAGTAATGCTGCATTTTCATAAGGCTGGTGGCAATGTTTTCAGCACAACAGTGCACAGAGAGGACCCACTAAACTAAAAAGCTGTATCAAACCATACCAAAGATTGCAAGATTGTTTTGTCCAAATTCTGGAAAAAATCTGGTCATCAATGTAAAATTTTCCTGTTTTGTCAAATCAACATTTTCTGGCAGGAAAAGACAAAGATCAGTGACCTGGGAAGCCTGATCAATCAGCAGGACCAGGTTCTCTCCCTTTCAAAGCCATGTCATCTGTCAGTGCCTCTGTGTTAGAGGAATTGTTTTGGGATTTTTTTTCTCAAGGAAGTTGCAAAGCAAATTCAGTAAGATTTACTGCGGTACAGCTGTGGTCAGAAACTGCTGGTGCGGTTTCTGCACCACACAGGATCCCATGGCAGTGATGGGGGAAACTGCAGCAGCAGCACCAACAGCTGCACCAAGAAAACACCAACAAAGCAGCAGCTTTCCAACTGGGCTGACTCCAGAGCCAGCTAAAAAACACAAAGCAAAGTTGGGGACATTTGGGGAAGATGACAGAAATCCCTCCCTCCAAGAAACACAACGCCACTTTTAGTTTTGTAACACCAAGACAGGAGCAGACTGGAAGCTCATGACAGGTCACAGGTCCAGGACCAAACTTTGCCACAGGCAGGGCTGTGCGTGACTTAAACAGGGTTTTGTCCAAATAAAAATAACAGAACTACGGGCAGCTCATATAAAGCACTGAGGCTCCAGTCTCTCTGGCACCTCTGAGATCTGGGCCTGGGAACTGGTTTGTGCCTCAGTTACTGGTGCACTTAGGGAAAGAATAATGCCTTCTGTACTACAGCTGCTCATCCTCAGCCACAATGCAGACAACAGGAGACAAAGCAAGGGCTGGTGGCAATCCTGATGCCTCTTTCAGTTCTGGCATCGCCACTTTCAAAGGAAAACGCATCGCAAAAATGTGTCTTAAACCAGGCATGAGCGGACTCTGCTGCCCATCTGAACTTGGTGCAAGCACTCCCCAGGGAAACTGCAGGGAGGTGGGACAGCAAGAGGGGCCTATGGGGGCCTGGGGCTACCCCAAATGGGTGCAGAGTTCTCTGCAGCCACATCACAATCATCATCAACCTTAATGTGTATCAGCCAGTCATCCTTACATCTAATATCTGCAGCCTAGACTGTTATTTTGGGGGGGTTTTACGTGGCGGTGATGTGAGGAAAACAAAACCCCACTTTTCTCAACAAATGCATGAGGAATTGCAAGAATTAAACAACACTTCACCACCTGCTCCCCAAATACTTCAACTTTGATAACACACTGCTTCACTCCAGAGGAGCCGTGGGTCTCCCACACGGTGCTGACACTGAGACACCCACTGCCACTGTTTTTAGGGCACAGAGTCAGCATTTTACACCTACACGATTGCTGCTGGGAACTGGTGGGGCACAACACCATGTGAGTCTTCCCAGGGCTGACAGGCATTTAGAAGAAGCCTTTCTACAACCAAACCTCTATCACAGATTTTATTCTACGGGCCACAAAAGGGCCGGGGTGGGATTTTTATGGGGAGAGGAGCCCTGCTGTAGGGTGGGTGGTGTGAAACCCAGTGCCCCACCTCGCAGTCCTGCTCAGCTGTACATTTACCATAATGACCACCGTGGCACAGGGCACTGCACACGGGGAATGCAGTCTGCTCTTGACCAGCAGCACCAATTAAAAAAAGCTCAGGAGAGGGACAGCCTGTAACTCACAAAGTCGCACTGCAGCATAAACCGTCTTTGTAGCTCGGATGAAATTTCCCTGCATGAGGTTCCCCTCGTGCCCTAAACATGCCCATTAACAAATGCAAGGTTGATGGAGCATTAACCCAATTAATGATCCCGGTGCTTTTTTTCCTCAGTGAAAGATTTTTGTGGCTGCAGTTTGATTGATCTTTCTGAAATATTTAAGTCAATTCCAGTGTGATAAAATTCTATGCTCGGGAAGTAATTGCCTTCATCTGACAGCTCTGACAGTGGGGCACTTGCTCAGGAGGGCAGAGGCTCTTGGGTCACTCCGCTGTGGTCACGGTCATCTCCTGCTTTTAATTAAAATGAGGATTTTGACAGTCTGTTAATTTAGAAGAAACAATTTGAACTGTATTAGTTTTGGCTGCAATCCGCCACAGCAAAGGAAGCTTTATATACAGCAGATGCTTGAAGACAGTTAACATTTCTGTTTCTGCGTGTGTGGGGCCGGCTCGAGGAGCTCCTGGTGTTCTGCAAGCCATGGCAGAGGGTTGTGAATTACTTTCCCACTCCATAAATCATCAGGCAGAGGAAGAGAGTGGAAGATGTTGGTGAGAGCTGAGTGCCTCAGTCCCCAGCACTGCAAATCGATGGGGCTCGCTGCCCACAAGCCCTGCTCGTGGCTGGGACAGTCCCTGCAATCTCAGCCCAGAGAATTTGGGATTAACACCCCGAGGAAGGGCAGGATCATGTGTGCAGAGCACTGCCCATGTTGGCAGGGAAGGCACTACCAAGGTACAGTGCCAAAAAATGCCTCAGTCCCATGGCCTTAAAACAGTCAGAAAGTTTCAAGGTTCTTCCTAACGCACTAAAATTGTGCATTCCTGGCCACACACATGCAAGGGGCAATTTTAATCTGGCTGCTCTCTCTGACTACTTTGGACTTCTTCATCCTCTCCTGAAAGCTCACTCCTTAATTTCAGGGAATCCAGGGATTTGTACTGGCAAAATAAAAACACAAAATAATTTCATCTGCATTGTAAATTGCAGCATTCTTTCCTTCAAGGAAATATATTACTCTTCCTTTTCAAGGACACTATCAGATGGGAAATGCAGCCATAGGAATGTTCTAAGGAAGTAGGACTGACTCCCACTGAGTGGTTTTCACCTGCAACCATGGACATGAAGCAAAAAGTGCTCCTGTGCAGAAATCTAATGAGTAGGTCAAATTTACAAGGCAGGTGAGACAAAAGACGCGAGGAGCTTCCTCAGCTGACATTTTAATTATTCCCTCTTGTAAAAGAGAAGTGCAAATCAAACACCTTCTTGATGGGAACAAAGCGAGGCAGGAGATTTCAGAAGATGCTCTGCAGCAGAGGTGAAGCCCAGCCCAGCATGACAATCTCTCATGTACAAGAAACTGCTCAAACATTTCTAGGCTAATCTCGATTTGATTCGATTTGCTGGGCTGCGTCGCCACCAAGTGCACTCTGTCCTCGGCGGCAGATTGGTCCTGACACGCTTAATAAATTA
Source organism: Corvus kubaryi (assembly GCF_017639235.1). NCBI lineage: Eukaryota > Metazoa > Chordata > Aves > Passeriformes > Corvidae > Corvus > Corvus kubaryi. The sequence goes on along the minus strand of NW_024582058.1, from coordinate 2,682,732 downwards.
ATCTGCCTGACACAGAGTGGCTCCCTCCCCCCTCCAACCCCGCCAGACAGCATGGGAAGTCAGGGAGAAGGAAAAGGGCAGTACAGATGCTGCTAATAAGAGAGAAACAGGGCTGCTTCCCCTGGCCTGGGGTGTGGGATGGAGTCAGACCTCATCTCCTGCTCCAGAGCATTTTCCCAGGGCAGTTCATTAAAACCACGGTGTTTAAACTAGATTTCTACACCTATATATGCCAACACTCCTGGAAAATGCTACTTCATATGGAAGCATAAGCCTTAGCACTAAGGATCTTCAATTGCACTGTGCTCAGTGAGAATCATTAAATGCAATCTAGGACACAGATACCAATTACTGTTCTGCCCAGACTACAAAACTGTAAAATTCAGTAAAATTCACAGTCTCATGCTATCCTTTTAACTGTGTGATCCTGATAGTTAACTACTAACATCTGTTGGATCTCAGCAATTAAAAAGCAGAAATGCTCACCCTAAATACTTCCCTTTCGTTCACTTTTCTCTCTCCAGAGATCTCTATCTGAAATGCCCTTTTTTTTCTGCTGGCCCACACAGTTCATCCCACAGACAACAGAAAAGGCATTTAAAAGTCTCTGCAGGTAAGTCAGTGCTGTTCCCTGGTAATACATAGCACTTGTCTGGTGTAATTGGGTCCTGCATGAAGGGGAAGACAAGAAAGAAAGCTCAGCAAAGCACTTTCAAATTCTTAAGAGAGGCACCAAAGCCCAGATCTAATCATGTCAGAGCAGGAGATAGAAAAAAGCACATTTACACCTGGAGCTTTGGCTCCACAGGTAAGTGAGCTGCTTGGCAACATTTTTTTTCCCTCTGATTCTATGACGGTTGAACTGAACTGCTGGGATTGAATAAATGTGGCTGTTTGGTTATAATTATAGAATCACAGAATGGTGTGGGGACCTTAAAGATTTCTGTTATACAGAACACAGTTTAATGGGACTGTAACCTGTCTGGCTTCTGTTCTGGACTACAGTGGCTCAAACCAAGTTCATCAGCAGACCTAGGGACAAATATCTCACTGAGCTGTGCAGAATGTGCAGTGACTGAACAACTGCTGTCACTGCATGGATGAATGAAATGGAAGGAGCAAGCACCTTCCAGGAAGGAAGCAAGCAGATGTGGACTGCAGATGCTGCAGGACCAATTTTATGTGGAAATCCCCTCCACAGACCTGTTACTACGTGGACTAAAGCATGTGCCTTAAGCAAAAGCCATCAGGATGGCCAAGCAGATTTCTCATTACTTCAGCTGTCAGGGTCCGCCTACGACACGCATGGATACGGACTTCCAGAGATTCCCTGCTGCCACCTAGTGTTTGCCACGGCCGACCACCGATGAAACGAGCAGAGAGTTTTCTACCTCAGCTTTCGATTGAGGGACTTCAGCAGCCCCACTGGAGGCTCGGCCAATCCCTGGAAACAAGGTATCTCCCAGCGTACTTTACTCCATTTTGGCTTTCTCAGCTGAGCCAAGCGGGAGCTCGCTGGACTGTGTGACTGATCTTGGTAAAACACACCCAGCCTTCCCAAACATTCACTGGGGAAAGCATTTACTGCTTCACTTCCCTGTTTGTCTTTCATGCTTTGCTCTGGGGGACCATGGCCATGGAACAGGTTCCAGGAGGACCCCGAAGCATCACCTCCACCTGCCTGGTCCTTCCCAGGCCCAGGCCCTGCCCCTGGCCCCAGGGAGAGTATGGTCAGTGCAGGGAAGGCTTTGGAGTAAAATGCTGGGCTGAACAAATGAGAAGGAGCTACAAACCATAACCACATCAGCAGTGATGGAGGCCTCCACCTCCAGGCAACAATCTGGGAGCATGGCTCATTTTTCAGGACAGGCAAGCCAGCCAGAGGAGTTACTGGAACAGTGTCCTATAGATTTGTCTTCAGGGACCAACTTCCATGTTAAAAAAAGAACGTGATTATGAGTGTCCTTGCTCAGGATCTAACTCCTGGCTTGTTCCAGGTTATAAAATGCTACCTGGAGAGTATTCCCAGTCTGGTGTTCCCAGAGGAGAGCAGATTCAGTTTCTGAAATGCTGACACAAGAGTTTGAACCTTTAATGCACAGACCAATAGGTTAACGTGGGTTTTGAGCTCTAAAGGAGGCTGCCCTGCTTCAGCAGCTGTAGACTGTGAACTCCAAGTTTACTTTCGATCTTTATTTAGTGCACTGCAAAGTTCTGCTCACCCACATAACCTTGCCCTTGCAAGATTCCTCCAACACTAAACATTACTTAAAATCTCAGTGCTGATGCATTTAAGAACATTCTTTTACTAATTATATTGGAGACAATTTTTACCCACAGAAGTCTGCAATCAATAATGATCTGTATTATTGTCTGTGACTGCTGCAGACCCAGGTAAAGTAACTCCTTTGTCATGTGAGCGGACCAATTCAAATCAGGACTGTTGTATGGGCAAAGGTTGCTAAGATAATAAAGGATTTCTGAAGAACTTCCTTGGATCTCCTCACTGCAGACAGCAAACTCCAAGACTCAGGGAAGCACTCAGTGAGCTCAGAGGGACTGTGCAGGTGTAGGTGTGAGCCTGCCTCCAAGCGCCTGCAGGAGGAGAGTATTGGCAGCACAAGTTCTTCTGGGGATGTCAGGGACCTTTCAAATGAGGGACATGATCAGCAGGCAACCAATTGTCACTCCTCCAAGGCAGAGGGGCAGAACAATGGATTAAAGGCTTTAGTGCAGTGCTGAACTTGTCTTCACAGTCCAGAGCAGAGCAAAGTGGAGTCCCACACCCACTGTCAGCTACAGCTACCACCTCTGAAAACCACATTCCTGCAGGCATTGTTCCTGCTTCATCTGAGCACATTTAAAGGACAGTAGTAAGATGGAATGTGAAAAACCTTATTTTTGCCACTTACAATATTTACTCTGTCTTCTAGGAGAGGGTTTTTTACTGGCAACCTCAGTGTTTCTCTCTAGGATAGCCAGGCCCTGCTTGTAAACCCCGGTGTTGGTGTCCATAGTCCAGCTGCAGACAGACTCCAAACGTACCTGGCTGAACCTGGGGGCTTGTCATGAAGAACTAGTATCTTGGTCAAAAAAGGTATGTGAATAATTCATTTTCTGGTTCATTAGTTGAACTGAAAAACTGAGGAATATCCTGTGTTTTGAGTCAGTCTGAAATTATGATGATGCTGGTTTTGATTCTCCAAACGAGGCTCTAGAAAAACAATGTCAAAATCAGGCTGGATGAAATGTTTCAACAGCATGGAACACAACTGAATGAAAGCGAAAGAGCTGCTGATCAGGAACTCTGTTGTTCAGAAAGCCAGAAACTCAAAACTATAAAGAAGAACTGAGAATGTATCAGTTAAAGCATCATGGGGGAGGCGCTTCCTTTAGAATGGAATGGAATGGAATGGAATGGACTATTTCAGTTGGAAGGGAGCTACAACAATCACTCAGTCCAACTGCCTGACCAATTCAGGGCTGACCAATTTAAAAGCATGTTATTGAGGGCATTGTCCAAATGACTTTTAAACACTGACTCTATTGCTGAAATCAATTTCACAGGCAACAAAAGTATTCTTCTAAAGGACTTACATAAACCCTATAATTTTCTGAAATCAGACAATCCGAAGTAAGCCCGAAGTTTCCTCTGTACAATGTAGAACATATGAGAACATATTAACCTAGTGATATGATTCTAAAAAACTTCTGAGCTGTGTACTTCTTGCACTAATTCATACTGTGGCTCATTTCTATTTGTACAGTGATTCATGTCCTGCAAGATTACACAGAATTATTTGGTAACTTGGCTCTTCTCACACCGTTAGACACATTGATGGACACTAGATGGCATATTTGTATTATATCTGTACAGGGTGGAACAGAGGAAACTGAAGTAGCCTTGTCACTTATAGACACATAAAACAAATGGCACTCAAGGGTGAAGCATTATCCCTTTGAAAGGAAAGCTTCCACTTAAATGTGGAGCAGTATTTTATTCCAGGAGCACGTAGCAGCAAATGCATTCCTGTTCAGTGATCAAATAAACTGCAAGTGGGGCTGCCTTACAGGACAATTGCAAATCTGACGACGATCACTTGCAGATGAAGATAATCACAGGAGAATGTTGGCTGGAAGGGACTTCTGCCTCCAGTGCACCCTCCTGCCCAGAGTAGGGCTAACATCGAAGTCCAATCAGGCTAAAGGGCATTGTCCATAAAATTCTGCCCTCTCCTTTCCAAAGGCTGACATCCCACAGTCCCCCCAGCTGCTGTCCTGCTGCTCAACCACACTCCTTCCACCCAGAACGTGCTATGCTGCAAGCTGCTGGCTCCTCCTTTCTAGAGACAGCCCCTCCACCCTCTCCCAACTGAGCAAGCACCAGACCAAATGTGCCATTGCAAAGTATGGAATTAAGAACCAAGAGTGACTTTACATGATGTGGTTACAAGGAAGGCCCACGAGATGTCAGCAGCCTTCCAGGTCCTGTCCTGGCAGATGCTATCAAGAAGGAGAAGTAAGAATTTGGGAGGGTGAGGAAGATAGGTCAGGACAACACTGCTTTGTCCATGTGCCCCCATGCAGCGGGCAAAGCCTTTGAACAGCTCTTTATTCCCTGTTTCCTGGTACGGCAATTCCACATGGGAGGAGAGGGCTGGGGATTTTCTAATGAAATCTGGTTGTTTTTGACTGCTCAAGTCCAGACAAGGACCCTCGTTCATCTCCTCCCTGAGGTCTTTGACCCCTCAGCATCACTGTGCACAGTACCCTCCATCCAAGCAAGGAAGCATGTAAATGTAGGAAAAAAATTACGCCATAAACCAGGCTTGAATGTCATTGTTGGGAAAATTTAAGAGGCCAAACAAGATGGGGAAGAGAAATACTTGCTTTTTTTCTTCTGTCTTCATGAAGAGTAAACAAAAGCTTTGATTTTCATGTCAGAGCTATTGAAAGGGCCACAACCAGTAACTCATTTTCTGATTGTTTGTTTCTCTCTGTAGGAGAGAGGCTAAAATGTATCAGTAGAAACTTTGAAAAGTTTTAAAAATTAAAGCTGACTCACCAGGATCGAGGTCAAGGCTTGAGGCAAAAATGAGAAAAGCTAAAATTTTAAGACAAAACATGTAGACCACTGAGATATGAGGGTGAACGGCTGGGAGAAAAGCTGGCAACCCTGTGGTCTGTCCCCTACAGAAATTGTCAGCTCTGCAACACCCGTGTATTGCAGGACACCAGGTAAATGATCTGCCATGGGTTAATGGCACAGTCAGTGTGCATCTCAAATTAATGTGCACCTCAGCTCAGACATGGGGCATCCAAGAGCACTTTGGTGAAGGGATGGAAAGGACAATGTTTCCTCTGCTCTGAAGGCAGCCCAGCCCCCAGGGCACAGAAGAGGCTCCTGCCATTTTCCTGACAATACAGCATCGATGTCAAGCTGAGGATCTCGCTCTGCCTTTGCTGAACACTCTGCATCACCCCTCTGTGCTAGTGCTCATCTCAGAGCATGGCAGACACCACGGGGCAGCGAGAGCCCTCATCCCCTTAAACCTGTGTTTCAAGGGAAGGAAATGGGGGAGAAAATTCAGGGAAAGTGAAACTCCACCACATGAGCATGGCTGGATTTACTGCAGTGTGCTCAGGGGAGAAGGTCATGTGGAGGTCCCAGCAGACAGAATTCTGTTTTCTTGAAGTCTCTACATATTTGGCCACTCAAACACTGACAGCTGCCTCCCTCCTTTCTCAAGGACAAACCCAGCACTGTATCACCCTGAAGTTGGGAACCTTGATCTTGCTGAAGGTGTGAATGGATGAAACTACCCAAAGCACCAAAAACCCGTAGCAATGGAGGCTTGATGCATGTAGCAGCACAGACAACTAAAGAATAACCCCAGTACGGTGTTTTTTTTCATGAACAAATGGCATTTTTCCCTCCAGTAACTTGACAGAAGTGAGGATGCTCAGCTGTTCCCTGCACTGGGAAATACGGGAAGGGATTTTAACAAGTCTTCAGTGCCACCCTGCTCCCACTGACAGCAGCAGGCATTCAAGAATGTTAATGGAGCATCTTTACAAAGCCAATGATGAGCTCTTTTGGCAAAAATCCCCAGAATAAAGGTTCTGGTGTCTGTTTTCCTGGTACTTTGAATGGAGTGGAGATGCATTTGCTTAGTTATTGATTCTGAAGCTTTCCAAAAATCAAAGGGTGGTAACAAACTGGAGCTTCTGTGTAGCATACGGGTGAAGACGAGCCAAGCATATTGTGTGCTGAGAACCAACAGCAAACCATGAGCTCCACGTACGCATGGAACAAGTAGAAAGTACTGAAGCAAGAGGACCAAGAGGCCTGGCATCAGGATGTCAGACTTTATGAAGCCTATTTTAAGTACAGGCAGACACAGACTGTTCACATTTTTCATGCAGGGATGTTTTCAATGAGAAATCAGCCTTTTTTCACCCCCTCCTTGTCTCTACTCCTCAAACCTATCAAGATCACTGCTGTTCTATTTTTCATAAAGTTTTCTACTGTGCTATACTTGGGCTTGCACCTGAAATACACAATCCTCTGCTGGAATCTGGGTCAGCCACACTGAGAAGGGAAATCCCATTATTGTCTCCCGTTGTTTTTGAAATTAATGAGTTTGTACAGCCAGCTCAGGTTTGGATTCAAAGGCTGATACTTCCACGATGAGCCGCCGCTGCCACCCGTGTGCCAAAGCACGAGGAGCCTTTCATCCCAGCCAGCACAGAGGCAGGGGGATGACATCCCCCAGGATATCTGAAAGCCGAGGGCGCTGCCTCGTTATCATCACTGCTGCTGCTGCCGCCTTTGAATAGGGATGGAGCAGCGAGAGTGTTTATGATTTACTGGTTTTACCCAAAGGGATACACTGCATACCATCAGCTCTGCTTTGCAGGCTGAGAAACAAGCAAACACCACTAACTGAGAAACCTGCAAAACCTACAGAACTCAGAAAAAGCCTTTGCCTTCCTCTGCCTCAGCTCTGGTGAAGTCTAAAGCAAGCAAACACCAGTTCTGTCTCAAAACCAAGAAATGGTGCTGTCAAAGCTGGTCTCTCTGATCTGTGCTACTCCTCAGTCACGAAAGAGCACCAATTAGGAGGAACACTTCTGCCTCACACCACAAAGACAGTCAATACTGAGGGAATTAAATGGAAAATAAATTTTGGAGCACGTAAGAGCAGAGTTACAGAGCTGCTGTATGACCTGAAACCACAGCATGAACTAACTCTGGCCAAATGCCTCAGCCTGATTTAATACTGTGACTGAGGGAACAACCATGAATCTTCTGCTGCTACACGTCAGTGCGTTAATTGAACTATCAGCTGGGTAGAAAAGAAAAGTTGTAAACAATACCAAGATCTCAGAACCTTTGGTTCCTGTCTTCATGAACTGCAAATGCATTTTAAATCTTCCATTCTCAGTGAAGTTATGAAATCCTCAGTGCCAAATACCCCTTAAACACTAAAGGTACTGGTGCAAGTGCACACAGAAAAAAACTTGTCTAAATTAAATGTTTATGCTGAACTAGTTTAGCAACATTAAATATTCTTAATTTTAAAGTGACTGCAACTCAGCTTCTCTCTGTAGGTTAAGATGTATCAAAACAAAGCATGTTAATTCTTAACAAATATACAATAAAGTGGTATCTAGCAACAGAGACAAAAGCCAATTCTCAGCTGATAGTCAATGCCTCTTAGTTGCTATTTAAACTTTCTAGCACTATTATGGAGGCCCATTTCAATTAGCACACATCCATTTGCAGGCCAAGGCCCAGAGTCATATCCTTAGAATGCCAAAAAAATTAATGCAATTTAAAACTTTTTAAGCTTATGGATTTATGGCTCCAGAACTGCAGGAAAGAGAGGATATTTCTGCAAGATAATAAACCTATTTTTTTTCTTCCCCATTTTAAAACATCTTCATGTATTCATGTCAAAACACCCAGAGATTTTTTTGGTGTTAAGAAGGGCTGTGGAACGAAGTTGCTCTCCTCCACTAGCAGGAAAAAGATTACCTACCTTTTTCCTCATTATTCTGGGCCACTATTATCAGTAAGATATTTTATTACAGCAAAAAAATGAAGACCTTGGTTTTATCCCCATTGTCCTGTAGCAGCACCCAGCAGAGCTGATCAGCAAGTGATGAGTGCCCTTCTGGAGCAGGCAGTAAATGTAAATTTGGCAAAGAGCACTTATCAAATATAACTAAAGGGTCCATGCTCTCAGGATTATCTGATTTTCCCTTGTTGCAGAAAAATCCACAGGCAAATGAAATCCTAAATTTACTCTGCAGCTGCATGGCAGGGAGAGGTGTGTGGCTGGCAGGGTATAGGCCACCACCATCGCACAGGTGCGATTCACTTGGATGTCAGGATGTGCAATCCCAGACAAAGTGCACAATCAGGGTCAACTGGTCTATCAGAATCCTGAGCCTGGAATCCTGATGGCTCCCTGTCCAGTGCTGCTCTACCCTCTAAGTTTTCTTCCCAGGTGTCCAGCGTGAGCCTCCCAAGACATGACCTGGGGCTGTTTCCCCTCATTTTCCCACCCATCGAGGAGCTCAGCTTTATCACCATGTCCTACCCCTGCAGGCAGTGGTGGGTGGCAATGAGATCCCTCTCTGAGCTCCTTGCCCGGCTGAACAAGCAATTTAATTTCTTTCCTTTGGTGTACTTTTCCCTCTCTCCCTTGCTCCAAACTGCCTTTGCCTAAAGCACTGTTCTTAAATTAATTATCAAGGAGCTTTATGCTGCAGAGGAGCAGCGTTTTGGGCCTCCACTGGGACTTGTGGCTTTTTTTCTGCAGCCCGGGAGCGCGAAGGCTCGGCCCCTGCCAGACCCGTGACTCGCACTCTTCTGAGACACTCCCACAAGTTTTACACACAGAATTCCTTTTTTCCTTGCAGCTCTGCTGTTAAGTGTTTGGATTTGCAGCTCCCTCCCAGCCGTGCCTGCCTCCCGGGACAGCTGATATGCAATACCCACACACTGCTGGCATTGCCTCATTAAGACGACATGCAATTCAAGGCAGTCTGAGGGATTCCAAGGGACTCTGCATGGTACCTTCATAGGAGCCAGCTGGATGGGAGTGATGCATGAGGGATCCACCATGGGCTTCGGCCGGTTGGCCGTGTCTGCCAGCAAACTGTGCCACTGCTGAGGCAGCCCCGTGAACTTCTGCTCCCGGTGGTCGAAGCCAGTGTGGACCCGGTGCTCGAAGTTGGAGGGCCCGGAAATTTCCAGCCGTTTCTTCTTTTTCCCGAACATGGTGGAAAGATCTGGAGAAGTCATGGGGAAACAGGGAAGAAAAGAAAAAAAACACATCTTTACACTCTGTTGTAACCCTCAGCCATTCTACTTCATAGGGAATTTTAGTAGATGTCGTTAGCCAAATACCTGTATGACCTTCACACACTGAGATCTATGCGAGGCAAGCATTTATCTGACCTCCTTTCTGGGAGAAGATTTTAAGAAATTAACTCAGTCTCTTACTATGTATGTTCATAATACTGTATGAAACAATGAAATTCCCAGGAAAAAAGCCCCAGGTCCTACTTTCTACTCCTCTCTCTGCTCATGCTGCAAGCTGCACCCCCATGGAAGCTCCGAGCCCAGAGCAATGCCAGCAGCAGTGGATGGCTTTGGTCCAAGGACACAACTTGTGGTAAGTGGTGAGCTGCGCCCTGATACAAGAGGGGAGCAAATGCACCTACAGCTTTGCATCCTAAATCTATACCCCAGATCCTGGACCGAAGACAACCCATCTCCCAGAGGAGAGCCTGGCTCTGCTGCGGTCAGATGTAGGTCTCAGACAGCAGCAGTCAAAGGGGAATTCTTCCTGAGCCGTTTCAGCAATGAAAACAAAGAGCTCAGATGTAATTCTAACATGGTCCAAGTGCCATCATCTGCATTTGTGGAGGGTTCTGCTTAAAAAAAGCAACAGGTATCAGCTCTTATAAATATCATGGCCTGACTTCTTCAGGAGAGAAAAGATTTGCTGTGAGAGCCACATGCCTAAAGCACCTGGGTTTATGCCCAGGTGGGCAGAGGTCCCTGGCTCCTGGCCAGCAGACTTGGGCGGGATTCATTACATCATGGCCCTACTCCTTTTAAGGCCCAGGAAGGAGCATCAGCTCTTCTGGTTTCTGTGCAGGTGGTGTGGAGAAGAGAGAGGAGTCCCTCCACTGCTGTACAAGAAAGGAGCTGGAGGCTGTTGGAGGAAATGTGACCTTCCCAGCTTCTCCATCACTGGATTGACCTGGCTGCCTGGTAAAGCTAATTGTTACAGGTCCTGCTCTACAGTAAGTGAATGGTTTTAGTCCATTTAGGTAGGAGTGGGTTGATTTACCTTCCTCCTGTCTGTTTTGCCCCCCCGAGAAGGCAGCAGGAGGGTTTCAGGGCACACAAGGGAACATAGGCCAATAGATTAGCTGGAACAAGAGAAGTTTCATTGGCAAGGTGAAAGGAGGCATGAGCTGCAAACTGAGAGGGATAAAGGTATTTGTTCACTCTACTGGCTTAGGAAATAGCCAGTACACTCACAACCTGCATTAACCCTTGGGGTTGGTGGGTCCCACCTTAAAACGAAGTGCAGCCTGACAGTTCTATTGAAGCAAGTTCAGAACTGATTTTCTGGAGCACTCCAGAAATCTGCTGTGCACGGCAAGGACAAATTCCTGGCCCCAGGGAAACAGAGAGAGGTCCTGTTGCTTTTCAGTGAAATACTGTCCTGTCTCAGAATAGTCCTCCACCTTGCTCTCTGGGCCATTTCAAGCAGGGCTGGCTAAGCACTTGAGCAGCATCTGTCTGAAATAGCAGTGGGGTGAGGAGGCTGGCAGCTGTGTAAAACCTCTTCTATCACAGCTGTAAAGGTGCTGCCCTGACTTTGATTCAGGAGGCAGAGAGGAGAAGCTCAGAGAAGAAAATACAGTTGTGTTACCGCACCAAAGAAAAGATGGGGTGATAAATCAGGTATTTATTCCACCCTCATTGCCTTTTACTAGTTTGTCTAAAGATCAAGTCCATTATTTGAAAATTGATTGCTGGCTGCTTTGTAAAGCACTCCCCCCCACTCCCCCCGTGTATTTGTAGGTGATTGTCTCCCTTATGCGTATTTCCTTTAGACAAGGCAGACTTGCTCCTGTTGGCCTCTCTCCACGGGTCTCATCTTCCATACACCTCTCTGGCTTTCTACCCTACTCTGAACTTCCCAAAATCTCCTGCTCTTTTGACAGTGCCTCTCCAGCTCTGTTAACTTGGATATCTTCCTCACCTTCCTCTCCCAAAACCTCCTACAATCACTTTGATATGTGGCATTTCTCCTTTTTCAGCATCATAATTGTTTTATTTTTCTTTGGTGCATTTGGGTACCTTGTGGCATTCCCAGACATGCTTCCAAAGCCACCATGGTTGGTCTCTGCTCAGAGACTGTCCATTTTCCAGGCTCAAATGGAAGCAGTCGCCAGGTCAGGCAGTAGCTCCCAACCAGAGCTCCACAAATCGCAGCCAGCTGCAGATCAATGGCACTGCATCGATTTCACTCGCCCTCGGGGATGGGAATCCATGAGACTATTGGAGTAACATTTTAAACCATCAGCTCTAGACATGTATTTTTTCCTCTGATCAATGCCAGGGTTTCCCGCAGGACTCACATCCCAAGGCAGCTGCTGGATGCTTGAAGTCCTCCCGAGCTCCAAACAACATTGGATAACTAAAAGCACATCAGCTGGCACAGTGCACATTGCTTTTTAAAATGAACAGCACATTCACTTGACAAGACACCAGCCAGCCAGTTACCTCCATTTCACTGCCAAGCCAACCTCCCCTTAGCACAGTCCCTCCAAAGAACTGTAACAGACACAGCAGTCACAAGGAAGCTTTGTTTTCCCTCATTTCTCCATTCTCAAGAATGGAAATGATGCTGCTTGTTTTCTTCAGCTGTCTGAGGATGGGGGTTTGGGGCAACCAAGTCCGTGAAACTTTTTGCTCTGAGCTTGTAAGTGTCCTGATTCAGTCCCCACTGCTATGCTTGTACCTCATACCTCATAAAAAAGGGAGATGATTTAATTTTTCCCATAGCTCTACTGATATGACACAAAAAATAAAGGACTTATTTAATCAGGTGTGGAAGCAGAAGATATCCTGGGTAAGTGAATACATGTTCTCCAAGACATATAAAGCTCTTTTAGGAATAAGAGGTACCTAAGTGCTTTGAAGAGAAATGATGGAGCTTTCCAGAATGCTGGATAATGTGTGTGTAGCAGAAAATTTATGAAATTTGTATCAAGAACACAAAATGTATGAAGTTCATTCAGGCACCTGCCCATTCAAACAAAACAGCAATCCTCTCACAGTTATTAAGAACCCCTAATTTCCTAATGGGATTACTTAGGAAAACATCCCACAGACAATAGGGCAGCCTTTATCAGAGACACAGGGAGCTGGGAGGCTGCGGGGCAGCTCTGCGGAGCTGCCTCTGTGCCACCCCCACGCCAGAGCACTCACCCTTAACTTAATTCTTCCCGACAGCTTCCAACGTAGCCCTGACTGTGCCAGGGCTCTCAGCAAATGCCATCTCCCTGTGCAGCTCCTCCTGTGCTCAGCCCCACAGAAGGAGAGGAAATGAGAGGTATTGTACTCGTAATGTGTTGCTATTTTGGTGGGATGAGCACAACCAGGATGTCTGTCCTCTCCCTGCACGTGCTTTGCCAAGGGATAGTCTGGCTGATTCCAACACCTCATGCATGGCACAAGGTGACACTCGACACAAGGGGGCTGGGGAGCCTGTGCTAACAACAGCTACTGCTGATGGCAGGGGGCTTGAGCTGGCTTTGGGGGGAAGAGAAAACAGAACTCATCATTTCATTGCTTCAGTGGGGCATTTCTACAGAAATATTTCCCCTGCTCTTACACTGAAATGATGCAGCACATTAATTTTGGGCTTCTAAATGTGAGGTCTGAAGGAGGCAGTCCTTTAGTGACAGCAAACAATGAATTCAGGAAGCAGGACAGCACGACACCTAAAGCAAGTCTGCTCTTCAGCAGGAGAGCCAGGAGCTGAGTGTTCAGCTCCAGGCTGCCGTGCCAAGGTCTCCTCAACCCACAGTCCAATTGTGGCACAAGAGTTAGAGATAAGGGACTTTCTTTGCCAAAGCCATGGTGGAAAAAAGATGGACATGACACTTACTAAAGGAAAACACAATACTGGTGGGGAAATTCAGACTATTGCACCACCTCTCCTCCTGAGCAACCCACAGCAGTGCTGGTCTGAGATGCGCCTCTAGGGAATGGGGAAGGAACAGGGACAGCAGGAGGAACGTGTGAGCTGCGCTATGTAGATACAGCAACCCGAACACTTCTGTAATTGCAGTGTTTGTCTTTCTTTGTCTCTGCCAAGAAAGGAGCAGTGCCAGCTCTGCTGGTGCCTGCTGAGGAGCCGTAACACAGCTCCACCCGGCTGCTGCAGGCACGAGGCAATGCTGAGAGGGTGCTATCAGGAGCAATCACTGCTTTTGCTCTTAATGCTGTTTACTGTAGTGCCTAACAAATCGAATTACATGCTAATCAGCACACCCTGCCTGCTAGATCTATGCCAGCCCTGGCTCCTTTGCATTGCACTCCTTTCTGTGCACAGCAATAATTCACTGAGCATCACAGTGCCATAGGCTCCCAGGCTGGTCCAAATTTTAACCATGTCCCTCAAGGACAGATCAGGTCCCCACAGAGGAAATTCCCTCAGATAATGCCCATGCAAGGTGTGTGATGCGGACCAGCAAAGTAAATCCACTCTGTCAGATACTGCACTACCATTGTGCCACCTCCCAGTCACAAATGAAGGGGTTTTTCCAGCAAGAAGTATCCTACAGTCCCACACTGGAGCCAGGAGGGTGGCAGTACTATTCTGGGTGCCAGACTCTCCCATGGTGGTCTGTGCTCAGGATGGGATTTCCAGCAATAGCCTTCCCACAAAAAGTTAAAGCCCTGCCAGCTCACACCCCATAGTTCACACAGAGGTCACAGAGCTGTTCACTTTCATAAGTCTGGCCCCATCCTGGGGTTTTTATGAGTTGTTCTTCTCCTGTATGTGACATCTGGGGACACTCACAGACTGATGAACTGAAAAGCTGAAAGTCCAGATGTATGTTACTGCCCTCAAAGAACAAATTTTTGCATTTACAACAAGTAAAATCCAAATTAGGTTTTGGAATAAATTGGAATAAAAGGCAAAAAAGGATTACTTCAATCCTAAGGTTAATAGTATTCTGTATCTTTTATCATATCCTAAGAGAAATCCAGTCAACCTACTAAATAAGAGAGAACTCTGCTTAACTCTGCCCCATTTTCTGTTCCCAGTAAAAAAGTCAGAACCATTTTCTGCTTCCCCTCCAAATAGCTGGTCTTTTAAATTAAGACTAAAAAAGTTGGAAAGCTCTTTCCTATTTTGTAATCTTGAAAACTACCAGAGTCCCAAGTGCATCCCTTAAGCAGTGACAACAGCCCTTGCCATCCCAGATGTCCCCAGATAACCCTGAGCAAAGGTCTGTGAAATTCTGCCACACATAAAAACATACAATAACCTTACAAAGTTAGTACCTAGAATAATGAAGTGGAACTTTTAATGACTCTGTACTATAGCTATGTAAGCCCTATTTTTTTTACTGCGGTATTTCAGCAGCCAGATAAACTGTCCCACTACCCTCAGGAAATCATGTGTGGTCACCATGACCCTGAGCCACCCTGGGAAGCCTGCAAGGATTGCTTACACACACCTCACTGCTGTTCGAGCACGAACTGGGCTTAAAATATTCCCTCAGGAAGGGCTCCGTGCTGTCTGCCTCAGCCCAGCAACATGTTTGCTTTCAAACAACCAGCAATTAGTTCATTTTCAATTAGGAAGTGTACACTGCATTAAGCCTCTGAGCCTGTATTTTCTGCAGGGATTCCCTGTGGCTCCTCAGCTGAGCAAGCAGGAGCAGAGCCCTTTTCCCCTGGGGATGGGCATGTTATTAGCATCTAAAAATTGCTTTCATGCATGCTGAGTATCATCTGTGAGCCCAAAGTGGGGGGCAGCAGTAAGGGCTGTGAAAAGGTCCTGTGAAAAGGCACATTTCCTCCCAGGTCAGCCACACAGCCAAAAAACCTGGTTACAGGCAGGAGCTTTAATAAAATACTTCATTTTTAAGAAACCTGACAGCGACACAGATTGCAAAATGGGGAGATGGGTGCAGGTCGCTTTCTTTTGACAATTTTTACTTATTAATGTTTTCTGTAACACAAGGACCTCAATTATTCCCCTCCAGAGCAACCCAAATGCAGTAATACATCATTAGCTTTGGTGGCTTCTGTTCTCCCACTCTGATTAATTGTAACCTTTCCCAATATTTGATCGTAAATGAGAGAGTATGAATTGAGAAGCACAAATTAAATTAACGTGTCAAGGCAGCCTGCAGAGCCAGTGCTCCAGACAAATGTGAGCTGGGCTGAAACTCAATCTTGAGGAGAAAGCAAATGTCTGGGATGGACTGATGGCAGCATAAATTGCTGAGAAATCCTCCCTCCTCTGTGAAGTGAGAGGTAAAAACGATGTTGGTTCTCCTTCAGCTCACACTGGTGCAAGTTCCTGCTCCTGAGGCAAGTGGAAGGAGACCAACACATATCTGTGTATCTATATACCTAATATATATTTAACAGATTTACTATATTTAATAAAACTATTAAAAATGAGGAAAACTGTTTGGTTTTTTTCTTTAGCAAGGAACAGCAACAGCAATAGTTTTGTATTTCCTTTCTGTTTAAGGATGGTTCTCAGCTTCTTGATGGGGACCCTCTGCTGGCTGCAGTCAGAACCTGAGTTTCTTTTGTAAAAAAAAAAGAAGCATGCCCTGACTGCAGGCTTACATTTTTAAGAAGAATTTATCTCTATTTTTAACTGAAAACACAGAGAGCACTACCCTGTTTTTCAGGAGATAAAACCAGAAGCTATACCTGGAAAAGCAGAGTGAACTGAATGAGAAGACAATAAAGTTCATGGAAAGACTCTTAAAAACCACGCTGGTTTCAGGTCAGGCCTGACACACTACTTGACAAAAGGAGAAATCCTGTTTGACTTTCCAGATACAATAATCCTAAATACCTTCCTAACTCCCAGGGTATCATTCTGGATGGATAAGATGGAAACAAATGGGAGACACCCAGGAACCAGGGGGCAGCTGCCTGCAGAGCATCTCAAACCAGAGGTAGGTGAGTCCTCTCTTGTATTTATTTATTCATTTACTGGTGTTATCTACAGGGAGATCTCATTACTTCCTTAGAGACAAGGTTTTTGGTTTTGTCACAGGAATGGACAACACCCCATGAGGGTGAATACCAGGTTGGCTCACCTGTCTAATGAGAGACCCCATTTCCCTTGATCCCTGCTTATCCCTCTGCTCCTAATTATGACTTGAGCATTTCGATTTGGGAACAATAAAGTAACACCTTGGAAAATGTTCTCACATACTCTGCTAATGATGATTTTAAACGTTGACCCTCTGGCAGCATCCAAAAGGACCCACAAATCCTGAATAAACCAAGTCAGCTCATATTTTCAGTCTTTCACCATTCTGCTAAGCTCTTCTGCACACAAATAATGTACTGATAGAAATTAATCACCTGTGACCACATCATTTTTTCCAGGGTATTTTTTCAGTTCAACCAAAGTATAGAAATACCATTTTCAGTGCATGCCTGTATGAGTTTTAGAATGAAAAGCTTGATGATCAATAGGATTCAACTTACTAACACAGATTTTCAAGCTGTCTGGTATTTTTTTTTTTTATATGGGACAGTCTTGTAAGTCATTTAACCACTATTAAAATACGTGCCTTAATCATGGAAAGAGAGGTACTGATGGACTAGTCCAACAAAAATGCCTCTTTCCCGAAGCCCCTCATTTACCCTGCAGCATTCTGCTCATTTCAACCTTAGGTCAAATCAGCAAATTGCTCTCAGAGTTTCTGTGTCACTGTGCAATACAATAAAAATACATTTAAACAACTACAAAGAGTTGTCATTGTCCATGACTCTTTTCAATCCCACAGTACTTCGTTTATGGTTGAAAATGCCTTCATTTTTCACAGCACAGCGGTGTGTCTCTTGATAGCTCGCCCATGAGACATATTTAATAGAAATCCACAACTGAACAAAAGACAGGAAAAAATAATAACAAAAGCCAATGTATGCTTCCAGAGAAATAGTAAAAGCTGGTACAGAGTGGCCAAACTAGGATTGATGTACTCCAGGGAACAATACTCATTCTTCTTATTGAAAGCTACTCTTGTACAAGGACTCATTTCCACACACTGACTGACATGTGCTTTCCTAATTTAGAAGTCTTGTGATTCCCAGTGGATTTTAATGCTCAGTAATTTTCAGCTGAGTAGCTTAAACGCATATATTGTAGTCAGTCACTCTCTATTATCTTATACACATGCACACATAAATAGCAACGTGGACACGGAGGTTCGTGCAGGGAATTAGTCTGAAACAGCTCTGGGCAGATTAAAGAGGAAACCCCCCCTCAGCCCCCTGAATCCCTGGAGATAACTCTAATAATTTCTATCCCTAGCAAGTGAAAAGATTCCAGATTTGCAGAAGCAAATAGTCCTCTGGGTGCTCAGCCTGAGATAATTAATGGTATTAACTTTGTTAGGAAATGCTGGACATCCACAGGGAGAGGGGATTAAATGAGACACCCATTAAATGAGACACCCTGAGTCTCAAGTTACTCCTGGAACTTCTGTTGTAAATTCTTTTTTTCTGAGTTGATATTAGCACTTTTTAAAGACAGCTCTATACTGTTCTACACCAATGGATGCAGGTACTCTATTTCTGTGTTTTCAATTAGAAAAAAATAATCAGTAAAAGGAAATACTATCAAGAATGAAAGTGATGATACATCAGTAGAGAAGACAAAGTAAGCAGAAAGATCAGACAAATCTGCAGGAAATACCAAAACCAGAACTGTGAAACAGTATATAATTCTGAATTTTAGTAAATATGGACATTCCTATTGGTTAGGTAACTGCAGGATAAGAACTGCAAGGATATGAAATTCTGCATTTATCAAAAGACTTAGCAAAGTGCTTGAAAAACACTTGGAAAATTGTTCTTATCAATCGTTCACCAGGTTATACCTTCTTTGCATTTTGGGCACCTCAGTGGGGTCCACTGGCAAAGCCTCAGCAAAAGAGATGGACTGGCCCCAACTGTAGCACAGCACAGGGGACACTAAAACATCTTGGGTTTACATGTAAAGCTTTAGTTTTAACTTTCTGAAACTGAGTTTCCTCCCCAACACTTGATGGTAGCTGCAAAGCTGGCATTACAAACATACAGAATCCCAGAATGAAGGCTGGAAGACACCTTCAAAACCATCTAATCCAACCAACACTTCCAGAGACGGTGACTCCACCACCTCCCTGGGCAACTTACTCCAATGCCTGACCACTCTTCAGTTAAAACATTTTTTCAAGTACCTAATCTGAACCTCCCCTGGTGCAGCTAAAGGCCACTTCCTCTTGTCCTTTCAGCTGAGATACGACAGAAGAGACCAACCCCAGCTCACTACAAACTCCTTTTGGGTAGCTGTAGGAGTAATAAAGTCCTCCCAGCCATGCCAGGTCCGTCTGCCTCTCCTCCTAGGACATGTTTTCCAGAGCCTTCCCCAGCAATGTCCTTTCTAAAGCGAGGAGCCCTAAACTGAACACAGCGCTTGAGGTGCAGCATCATCAGTGTGACTTCAACAGTGACCAAAGCATGGTATGCTGCAGTAGGGATTTCCCACAGCTCCCTGAAGGACTTATCCCAGGACTGCATGGTTTCTCACAAGTGCCTGTAATTACTGTGGATGTATGCTGATAATTTTTAATAGACAGCTTTCAATTGGAAAAAAAAGGAGGCAAAATGTTTTCTAGGTCTAGAAACCAACTGATTTTCAGTTGGTTGCATCCATGAACACATCAAAATTGCATCAAGTAGGGGCTCCAGTGGGGCGCCTGCCCCAGCACAAATGATTTTACAGCCCCCAGAGAGTGTCACAGTGACAAGCACGAATGGGACTGGCTGGGGACACACCCCTGTGACAGCATCACGCGCCATTGAAACAAGGTAATGACACCGGGGCTCTGGAATCGACCTCCTGCCACAACTCCTCACTGGTACGTTTGTATTCAACACACTTCATTTTCCTACAATAATAATCACTGCATTTCTTACTTTACTTCTAAAACAGTACAGGCTGTGCTGGCTCTGAGGAATTGCTCTGTTACCATAACATTTGTAAAAAAACGTTGCTTTCCAATGAATGATCAACAGCAACAGATGCTTCATTATTCATTCATTATTAATAGCAAGCCTCTCATAAGAATATTCTTTAGGATGAAACACAGGATCTGACCTGTGTTTGCCAAGAAATGGTGCAAAATCAGTTTATTTGGAATGTCAAAATACCTTTAAAATGCAAACAAACATATCTATAGATAAATGTATCCACACCAAGTGCCTGCAAGATGAAAATCATGCCTGTTGTTATCACTGCAGGTTCCCTACCTTTCTGTCTGGTTTTACTCTGCATTGCTGTAACATGTAATTGAAAGGAAATATTTCCACAGTCTACAATAAATCACAGGTGTGTAGAGTCTACCTTAAGTTTTTATTCCTTACATTATTTTCTTGTCTTTTTTTTTCCCCCACACTGCATTGTGCTGGAAAACTGGTCTGAAAGTCAATTCTTACCCTGTTACCTACTGAGTTGCTGTCAGGCCATACTGTTTCCACATTAAAAATGAGAACTGATCCCTTAAAGAGTTACTAGAGCTTACTATTTATTACCTCCTTCAGGAAGTTTACCATAAGCTCTTTATACAGAACATGGAATGTTTATAAAGCAGTGTCTGCTCAGTCCTCCTCCCTCTGGATCATCCCCAGCAATCAATAATTGCATCTGAGGAATTCCCCAACACTGATTTTTTTTCAGAGCTAAGCGACCCTGCCATGCAAACTTTGTGTTTTCCCACCTTCAGACAGCAGTTCGGAAATGATGGGTCTCACCTGCCCTCTACCTGGGAGGTAATGAAGACTCTTTACACCTTATCTCTGAAGCTGATATCAAAGTTTTCAGACCAGCCACAGAAAAGCAAACAAAAACTACAGTAAACTGAATGAAAGAACCCACACGTTTTTATCTCTGGGAAATCAGTGCAAATCCAGAAAGATTAATGATACTGGGAGGTTTTTTATTGTTTTCCACCTTTTAAATACCAAAAATAGAAATGTTTTTTGACTGCAGGAAGGTTTTGAGCAACTGGAGAGGTTACTGCATCTCAGATGGCCACCACTGCCATCCTCCTAGAGATGCTGTCTGCTACAGGAGGTGGCTCCCATCCCTTCCTTCCGAGGAAGGATGCACACACATGAATCACTACATTTTGCCGGGCCCATCCATACCCTGTTTCTGGGAAGGGCCTCTCCAGGCCCTCTCCAGGATGAGGGGTTTAATCTAAAATGGTCCAAAAGGACACTTTTAGCCTCGCAGAAAAAACAAAAAACCAAGGAAAAGAGTTTGCCAGGTGAGTAAGGGAGCAGCTAAGATGACTCCCAGAAATCTTGCTCTGGAAACAGCATGAGAAGCTGCCATGTGACTTTGTGTACGAGCTGATTCAGCTCCCAAACTTTTAGACAATTATGTTAAAAAGCCACTTCTCTCCCATAAGAAACACTTCTGCTGGAACAACATGGCATCGTCGTTCCCCAGTCTGCACTGACTGATTCTACAGCAGCTCTCAAGGCTGTCTCATCGGGAAAACACCATCATAACAAGGAGTCTGTGAGAGAAGGCAAGATCTTCTCCAAGTAATTTCTGATAAATCTTATTTACCACTCAGGGCAAGATGCTGAGGCTACACAGCAGTGAAGAACTTGGCCATCGTCTCTCAGCAATCAATGGCTCACAGATCCCCGAGGTTCCCATCCTGCTCGGTAAAATGGCACCAGTGACCCATCAGACTCCAACCCCTCTGTTTATACTTAAATATATACATGTATATTTAAAATTAGCATATTTAGATCTGAGATTGCAAGTCCTTCTTGAAGGCTCAGCATCAAAAATACACCATCAATTAGAAGATAATAATTAACAGAAAAGGACATCTCTGCATGCTGACTCTGATTGCATCCACTGCTGTTTCCAGAGGCAGGGAGATTCATTAATTCATTCATTCCCCACTTCGTTATGGAATGACTCCAACAAAGCTGCTGATACAACTGGGAAATCAAAAGATGAGCCAGGAAAGTGACTGCAAAAAAATGCATTAAGGGAACATGTGTGGTTATGTCAAGTGGTGGGGCCAGAGTCAGCACTTCAGGAAAAAAGGGACTGCAGAGTCGCTGGCTGAGAGGGAAATTAAATGTGCAGAAGGAATTCAGATCCTAACAGAAATATTTTCTTACCAGAAAAAGACGATGGTTTCTGTTCTAATGAAATATGCTGTCCTACAAAATCTCTCATTTAATTTTCACCGTTTTCCTCTTGTACTTAAATATGGAATCATGTAAAACTCAAAAGCTATTTAAGATATAGTTAACCCCCCAAAATGTCAATTTAGGCTTTTTCTCAAGTTTTGAACATAAGACTCAATAAATACCCTGGTATTTTCTGTTTCAGCTGATCTGAAGGTTGTCGTGCTCTAGGTGGGCATCTGAGATGACTTGCTGTTTGCTTCATGGGGCAATAGAAAGGCTTCAGAAAGATGATTTTAGAACAGCCATGAGACTCAAATTGCTTTGAGACACCACAACTGGATGACCAGAACATCTTTTTACACCCTACCCCTGTAATTCAGTCTCTCCACTCCTTGCATCTGCACCCTGTGCACCCACCCCGGTGTGTGTAACTGAGCCTTGAGCTCAGCCATACTGACAATCCTGGCTTTCTAAATTATTTCTACCTTCTTCAGGATAAAGGCAGGAAGATGTCCTGAACTGCTTTTAAAATGATTATGCAAAGCACAGTGGGCTGTATAATACCTTTTCCAATAAAACTCCCTTTTAGTACTCTGACAGCAATCAGCTGTGTTATTATAACTATTCTTTCTCCTTGTAACACTCAGGCTGAATGTTTTAAATGGAAATTACATCATCTTGTCCCCCCGTGTTTCTTACTTGTTGCGTGTCCTTGCAAGTAACCAACGCCCAGGATGCCAAAAGCTGAAGGCTCAGCTCGCCCACGTAAGAGATGTGATATGAATAAATCAGTGCAAAGTCCATGTGAGCTCCTTCTCTCTCACTAGCAGGGGCTCAGGCTGGAAGAGCTTGATATGCACTGGAGCTGCCATGCAGCCTTTAACTACCCATGGTACCATTTTAAAACATCAGTTCATTCAGGGTATGGATTCATTTTTTAGAATAGCAAATATGCAGCTGGGTACCTACAGTGAAATGAAATAAAGACTGTATTTACTGGGGTGGTGTGACACTTCTTTTATAGGGTTTGACTTACTGGAAAGGAATTTTGAAACTCAAAGGAGATGCCAGAATGCTAAGAGTTCTATTGTAAGCGTCACTCTCAGCCTGGTTAGGGCAAATCTCACTCCTGAGCACCTGGATCACAATCAAACCCAGAGCAGAGCTGGGCACCTGCTGCTGTGCATTTCGTATCTCCCCAAACTCATCTTCAAAGCTCATCTGTCTTTTCCCCACTGCAGAGCTGTGTCATCTCAGTCTCGGGCTTTCTGGAGCATCATTTGGGTCCTGATGCAACTGCTCTTGGCTTCAGGGGGAGGGAGAACTCTGACCCAAGAAATAGCCGCTTTTTCTTTGTTTCCCTCTCCTAAGATAGGAACAATTGAAAAAATAACCCTCCCTGGTGGCAGTACACCCAAGAGGAGGGGAGGGGGCACACAGCTGACTTTATTTAAGAAAGCCTCTTTCCTGCTCCCTTTCTTTGCAACAGAGGCCAGAGGAGATGTGGCTTCCCTCCCTCTCCTTTGCTGCCACTATCTCCCCTTTCCCAATGGAAACCAAAGTGCCCTTTTATCAATATTTCCTAAGCCAAGATTTTCTAAAGCTGGAAAAAGACTGAGCTTCACATTATCTGGTCTGAATCCAGCAAGGCTTATGCTCATCAGAAAAGGAAAAGGAATCAAAGTTTCCGACTTGGAAAACCTCTGAGCCAATATTTGTAAATAAAGTCTAATTTAATTACCAATAGATGTATTTTTCAGCTGTCCAACTCAGAGAGAGCACAATCCCACTGGGATGAAGCAATCACACTGTTTAACATGCAAAATCACTGCTCGCCTACCAGCTTATTAATAGGCAGTTTTCTAATTCAGAGGAAAAGGCAAAGGAGAAGGACAATAATCTGAACATGAGCATCTGAAATGATCCACTGAACTCTGCTCCAGCAAGAAAAGACTTTCTTCTTTTTCTCCCCCTCCAAGGACAGCTTTCCAGTGCCGCTGGCATCCATCACGTGTGCAGAGGCAAATGCTTCCACACTTGGTAATAATCAGAACAAGGGAATTATGGATTGGGAGGAGGAACTGCAGGGTTTCTTTCTCTTGGCTAAAGGCATATTTCAATCTCAAAAGCTCGAAGGGAACTCAGTAGTAGCTTCCTTCTCCATTTCCACTTTCCAAGCAGAGCCAGGACATCCTGCAGATCTTCCACATCACCCATTTTTCCTGGGCTCTCAGTTTTGCCATGCTTCTGCTCCATGTGCTGAGCTGGGGCTGGCTCCCAAAGGACTAATTCCATCAGCTCCTGCCTATCCTTTCCACACCACTCCTTCTTTCCCTGCTTATGCAGGGAAACTTTATCTCAAATCCACCTTCATCACTAACTCTGTCCCTACCTACATTGTCACCTCCGGCTATCAAAAACAAATTTATCCCCCTTCTCCCTTCTTGACTCGCAGAGTTTGCTGGAAAATAATACAAGATCTAAGAACTATCCTCAACTGAAATTCCTCATGGTAGCAGATAAAAAGGATTTTCCTTAATGTAATCATGAACTGAAATCAATAAATACACAGCAAGGCAATACAGAGGCAAACATAAATGTAAAAGATACAACCAGAATAGAACATTAATAAATGATTAACATGGCAGGTTTTAGGACAAGTGTTACAAATTCTGTATCTCTATAAAATCAGCTTTTGAAAGTCTAAGACATTAAGGCTTAATCAGAGTACATTGTTTTACAGATGAGATATCACCAGTCAGTTAAATTGCAGGAATGAAAGTGGGGGTTTAATTCAAGCTTCCCTAGGGAAGAGATTTGTTTGAAAGAGGTCAATTAAGCCTTCCACTCCAGTTAATCCCTTCTGTTTATTTTAAAAAATTGGGAATAAGGAAAAAAATTACAATAGGCCAGCAAAGCAAAATTTTCCTATAGATGCACCAAAACAAAAACCTGCAGGTCAGCTTGCTTTCAGCTGGGAGAAACACAGGCAGAAATTGCAATCAGTCTGCATTTCATATGGATGCATCACGTGGAGATGATTCAGACCGAATTATTCTCCAAATTAGCTTTATGAAACACTCCAAGGAAGGCAGCAGTGCTTGAATTGGTTTTGGTAGAAGTTAAAATATTAACTTACAAGTCTCTTTTGGAATGAGTCTCTGTGGGGAAGGACAGAGGGCAGAAGAGAGTGGACCCTCAAAGAAACTATTTCCATTATTTTGCATTTTCCTTCAGAAGTCAGCAGCCCCTTTTCCCCATAGCCCTCGAGCTGTTAATGGCACTATTTACATATATTTCCCTTAAGCTTCTGAGTCACCACTGGTCATTTAGGTCAATATATTTGTTTTGTCTGCTCTTCTGAATATTGATGAGTTTCAATCTTTTTTCCCTCTTTCTTTGGTCCTACTGCAACTCCTTTCTGAGCTTCCAACAGCAAAGCAGCAAATGCCATGGAAAGCCCCACACTGTGCTGCCCATCTGCTTCCCGCTGCTGCCTTCCTCCTCGCCCCGTGATCCATCCGCTCCGCGGTGCGCCTGATCTTTGTGCAAAGGCCTTCTGTATGTTGAACACTATCTATGCTGCTGAATCAGAAAACAGGAAAAGCAGCATTATCCCCTCCCAGAGCCAGCACTCTAGGGCTTTCTTCTGTGCTTTACCAGCACCAGGCTCTTTTTCACTGGGCAGGTGAGGAGCCACCACCACACCATGACATCCCCCAACCAGCAAAAGCATCAATTTCCATTTCCCTGATGAGGCAGCAATTGCATGGAAGGGTGCTCCCAGCGCTGAAGAAAAAGCCCTTGTGCATGTGCCTGTAATAAGGATGCAAGGAATAGACAATCCCTACAGGGAAACCAGCACAGGTCAGCAGCGTGGCAAGGAAGACAGGGGCCTGCAGTGGGAAATGCAGGAGCGGTGAGGGCAGGGCAGGAGGCACAAACACAGGAATAGTGTTGGGTTTCTCTGGGAAGACAAGAGCAGCGTGGAGAAATCAATGTGAGTGGCTCCTAGAGGAGGGGAGGCTGAGCCAGAGGGGACAGATGCAATAGAAAATTCAGCAAGGGAGGAGAGGCCAGGTGAGAAGGAGTTGAATCAATCGAGCAGCTTTGACTTGATTCAGTATGGAAGAGGAAAGGCAGCCCAGCATCTCTTAAAGCGGAGGGAGGAGGATCTGATCAGCCATGAGGTGAAGTGATGGTAGCACAATTAGTGTGGCAGCAGCTGCAGGTCCCCTCTGCTGTGTCTGCCCTCTGTATTTCTCCCAGCAGCCTGATCACTCAGAATGAGTTAATTAGACACAGACCCGTCAGCCCTCTTCACAAATCCATAAAACTCCTTTGGGCTCAGCTCTTTACCCCTCTCTCTTTTCCCATGGAAGCAAGACTTTATGAGATCAGTAACATCCCATCTCCATCCACTGCCTCAGAAACATCTCATTTATGCAGGAGCAATTAAAGGGGTTCACTTTCTGGTAAAGGACTTCCACCCCATTAGAGTACATGTGCTTTGTCCCAGGCTCTGCCTTCTTTAAAAGGAAAAATCTGCTTTCACAGCTGCCTCCATGGAAACAGCAACTCTGTGGTGCTGGCAGTGCTCCAGGCTCGATGGGCTTGGTTCAAACGTGGAAATCTGCATTTCTTGACTGCAGAGTGCCAGGATCCCAGAGCCCAGCCAGGTCTCCTCTGGCTTGTTGGGCAGCACCAGTGAGGTTCCTGTGGGCCAGATCTCACACTTGGCAACATCAGTGCAAGCCTACTGCTACGGAATGCTTGGGAGAGAGGAGGAGTAGGCAACGCTTTTAACGCACATCTCATTACCTCTGGCAGTGCTGATGTGGATCCTGGACTACTGAAGTAGCTCACGGCGATGGAGGTAAGTGCTCAGCTTCCCTCCTGTAATGGCCTTTGAGACTAAAAACCCAGTAAATGTAAATTAAAACAAAATTCCTCCAATTCCCATTTTGAAAAACTTGCTTCCCCTTGTGCTCTGCTGGACATCCCATACCCTGCTGCATCCCCCAGCAAGGTCACAGCTGGTGGCAAACCGCAGCAACACCTACTGCACTCCTGGGCTCCAAAGGAGGATAAATTACTCTTCTGGCCCTCTGAATCCCCTAATCTGCAGCTTTCAGACTATCAAAGAGGATGCACAGCAGCTGCAGGTAGAGAAGAGAGGATTTGCCCTCTGGCTTGGGAAAATTGGTCCCCGTGTAATAAAACACATAGCTCTTCTATAATCATTTGTTCAGCTCCATAAATCCCAGGGTATAAATCAGGCTGTCAGGAAGAGCAGCTGTGAAGGAATCTCTGCAGAAGGAAAAAAACCCAAACCTCTGTGACCACATCCAGCAACAGGGCCCGTGGCTGGGGAGCCGTGCCGGGGGCCATTCCCAGTGCTCCACGAGCTCCACGTCCCTTTGCTGCCTCTGACTTCAAAGGAGCTGCTCAGTCGTAGCTCTATAAATACCAGCAGAGTGGGGCTCAGTGGCAGCTTGTGGTGAGTATCAGGGAAATGCAAAATTCAACAATCCCTAATTGCCCTTCAGTCAACAGTACCTGTTTAAATTACTGTTATTACAGCAAAGATATTGAAATTGCTAACATAAACACAACCGAGGGTTGCAGATGCTGTAGCTTTCCACCAGTGAACATTTTACTTGCTGCTAAATATTTTCCCTTTCAATACAGGAACAACACCCATGGTGGCCAATACCCAGCGATCTGGGGATTTGCAGGAGGGTACCCTGCAAGCAAGGACAGAGCTGGTGAAGAAGGAAAAACTCATACAAAGGCCCCTGGGAGCTCATGAAGGGAAAGGCTGAGAAGGGAATTCACCCATTCTGCTACGAATGATTAAAAACAATTACAGAAAAGATGTGAAGGGAGACCAAAAGAAACATCCCACCATGAGTCAGATGAAAACTGAAATACATCTTTTTAACAAAAAGGACATGGCACATTTATCAAAAATACTGTTTTGGAGAACAGGAAAAACAGCTGGAGCAGAGAAGCAGGCCCAGAACTTTGCAAGGTCTTATTCAAGGCAGGGATTTAACAGAGCATCTTTAGAAGTCTCCTCACCACCATCTCTAAACACTCCTGTATTGGTGTCTCCCAGCGCCTCCTCCAAACACTGAGATGTGCACACAGACCTGGGCCAGCACAACTCAGGTTTTTCTTTCCTTCTCTGCCAAGAAAGCTGTCCATCCTGCCCAGGTTTGTTGCTCAGAATCCCAGACCCAGGAATGGTATTGAACACTTCCCAGCTGCTAAAGCCAGAGGAAAGAAGAGGTATCTCCAGCAGGACCACACCAAGGGACCCTTAGCCGTTGGCCAAGGGGAGGTTCAAGACCCATCCTCACCTGACACTGCGCTGGGTACCAGGAGCCCTCTGCATCCCACAGGATGAGGCCCCATGGATTACTCCATGGCATCCTGCCTCAGGGAGTTATTCAGATGATTCAGTCCCATCAGCAACAATAAATTCAATGAGCAATGGTATTTCCGCACACAGGGAAAAACTCTGAACGCGTGGTAAAAACACCACTTGTGCAGACAGGGAAAAGATCTTGTGTCGACACAATGCTTCGCACATCACTGAAGCCCAAGTAACTGCAAAACCTGGCCCAGAATACCTTTTACTTGGCTATGCCCTGGTATTGCAGAGGATTTTTTAAAATACATTTCTAAACCAGACATCTTAACACCACCAATCCCAGCTCCACTTCAGGAACTATGCTGATTTAATTCTTCTGAGGGGCTTTGTCTGAATTTTCTTTAATGGATGCCAAAGAGCCAAACTCATCCCAGTTATTACAAAGACTGCAGGGTCTGCTCCCGGGGAAGATCTGCATCTGCTGCACATCCAATGCAGTCCCACCCCGAAGGACTTGCTGCCTACATGGAAAAGGCAGAGCAGGGAAACACCGAGTGGCACAAGCCCCATTCAGCTGCAGGCTGAAGTGATTTGCCCACACCACCCCAGGAGCCCGTGCTGGATTTCAGACCTTTGAGACCCCTCCTCATCATGTGAGCATTTCCATGGGAAATCACAAGCCCATAGGTGGAGACACAGATCAGGTCTGATGCTGAGGGGGGGTTTAAGCCCTGATCCTACACACACACAGGCATAACTTTATTCCAGCTGTTTGGTCTTAAAAAAGGTTTAATGAGGTTATTCCTGTACTCAAAGCAAAGCAGAGTAAAGTTTGCAAAGTACCAAAGTTTGCAGGACCAAGGTCTGGTTTTCCTCCCTGAGGCAAGAAGTTGCTTATTTTGCCATTGGTTTTCCTGGAAAAGTAATCATTTTTTTGGAGCTGCCCTTTGCTGCAGGTTGTAACTATTTTGAACCTTTTCAAAATGCCACTGCTGGAGCCACTTTATAAAGCGCCAATAAAATTAATATTAAAAATGACTTAGCGCATAATTCACGGCCTCTAGAAACCATTTCTTATTCGACTGGCAAACCAGCCAGTCATGCATTTTACATTGCTTTCTCATTTTCCTAGCTGTGATGCACTGCTTTAGGAGCAGCGGAGCTGTGCCGCACGTGCCAGTCAGACAACACACAGGAGACACCCCAATGCCAACATCAATCCAGCAGAATCACCTGGGACAGGATGCAGCCGTTTGCTAGCTCACATCGGGGGCAAAGCGGGCAGTTACAACAGATTTACCATCAGGCTGAACCAGCCCAGGGGACAACCTCTGTAGTATCTGTCCAGGTACAAAACGTTCTACTTCATCTTCCTATTTGTTTCCTTTGGATACATTAGCCTGAGAATTTATGGCAGCAATGTTTGAAAAGCAGTGGATTTAATGGAAGTATTAGAGAAAACCCCTGGGAAACATTTAGCAGAATAAACTCAAGAAGTGGTACCAGAAACATAACTGAGAAAGCTTTTGCTATATGCAGCTATGGTATGAGCATCCACTTAAAGGAATTAAATTAAAGAGTTGAAATGTCTCATAAGAACTGTCTACAATATGCCACAGAGGAAGATACATAAATCAAATTAAAAAAACCCAGATGAAAATCTAAGTCTCATAACTGTTCAATCCTTTCAAAATAAATCCAGGTCAACATTATATTTTATACCAAATTAAATATGTTCAAGTTGATTAAATCAACTCAGTCAGTTCTGAAGCCCCTGGTTAAAATAAGAAGGACTTTAATTTTAAAATATTGGTTCAGACAGCCTATACTACCTAATTTGTGATTTATACTATGCTTGTGGACAAGGTCTCACACAGAGAGAATTTGGACGAGATATAAAGAGACTCCTGAAACCAGAAGCTTGAAGGCTATTCTTAAAAACAGGGGGAAAAGAAAAAAGAAGGGAAACCAGCTCTACTTACAGGTTTTTTTTATGGCAAAGCACTGCCCAGTGTCTCCATCACTTCAACTTGAACACCAGGCATTACCAACATTCCCCTGAAGAAACCAATAAGCTCTATCCCTCTTATTCAGCTTTACAAAGTTTAGTCAATTCTCCTAATGTAGGTTACACCAGAAAGGGAATATTGTAATTCTTTCTCAAGAGATTTGAAGAATGGAAACACAGAGTAGTTTAATTAATGTTAAATAATCAAGTTCAACTTCATAGAATTAAATTTAATCATCTATCAGAGTTAATAGGCCAAAAATAACAAACGGCATGAGAAGAATGAGAAACCCAGTGCAAAAGGTCCCAGCGTCAATAACGTGCTTATTAAAGTACTGAAGTTTGGCATATGTGCCAGTAAGAAAGTGGAGTATTGAAGACCCACACCCTTCTGAACAAAAGGCTACCAAGGGTACAGCAGAAAAAGCAAGACAGTAGAAATTCAAGCTTCAAAGACTTTCCAAGCAGAAAAACATCTAACTTTGGAAATTTCTATTTTTTAATTAATTTCATGAAGACTGAAGGGTGAAGGCTGAAAGCAAGATTCCTGAAGCAAGGAAGAAAACACTTTGGAAGCCAAGGATATAATACAATGTGCACATAACAAAAGGCAAAACTGTTGATAACTGATGATGATTTTGCTGGAGTCACGCAACATATCCCTGATGACTACTGCAATGAGAGGTCACCGTAAAGAAGTTGGTAGAATATATCAGAGAAGCACATGTAGGGAACCTCAGCTCTTAGCTCAAAGATCCCAAAAGATACAAGAGGCTAAAAAGAACAGAGAAGAAGAATGGAGGCACTTGACAGTTTTGCTTGCTGCTTTTTTGCTGATGTTACATGCCATTTCTTTTAGGGTATTTTAATTCTTCTTGGAGTAAAGCAGTGATTTAAATGACCAGAAAGTATTGTTTACAGTAGGCTCAGAGTCATGTCCTAGAAATTAGAAACAAAATGTTGTAATCCTGCTTATTAAAGGTTAATTTGTCTTCTTTTCTGCAGTATTTTTACAATTATACACTGACATGAGACAACCTTTGTCATGGCAAACGCTGACTTGAAACAGAAGCAGAGCTTATTCCCACTGAAACCATAAGACACAGGTATAAACTTCAAACTTAAGACAAAAAAAAAAAAAAAAGCTATTCGAGATAAGCAAATAACCATTTCCAACTCCACCTTCCGGTCTCAAATGCAATCATTTTTGGAGAAGGAATGTATTTAGCATCCTCAGCAGCCCGCAGCACATCCTCCTCCTCTAAGTAACTGTACATTCCCCAAACCGAGCCCGAGTGGCAGCGGCCGCAGTGGGATGCTCCCCTGTGCACCTGGACGCAGCCGCCGGCAGCGCCGCTCCCAATTCCCCCCACCAGGGCAGATTTAATCCCCACCCATCTGGTCCCCACGGGGCTCCGCCGGCAGAGCCGCTTCCCACCCTCCCTGCGGGAGCTGCCTGACAGATGCACAGCGGGGGAAACGGAGCCTCCTCCTGCGATTATCTCCTGCTCCCTGGGAAGGATTTAGTTCATTGAGGCTGCTGCTGAGAGCGCTCAGTTTACACGAGCTCCGTGCTCCTGAGATACGAGCCGAGGGTGTGTGTTTGTTTTGAACTCGGGTCAGGTGAGCCCGCGGGGAATCATCCCGTGTGTCCTCAGGAAAAAGGCGCAAAGCCTGAAGGACCTCACAGGTTTTGGATGGTGACAAGATCTAGTTTAGCTGTCAGACTTACTCATCTGCCCCCCAGGATAAGGCTCCACGGGGGGGTTCTTTTAGCGCTGTATTCTCAGTCTTGAAATTAAAATACTGACTCTCACCCCGCCATCAGAAGCACACAGTACATCAGCCCACGTGCCCACAAATAAATACCTATACACGCACGTAACAGCACATACATGTAGGTACATACACTCATGCATGACTAGATACAGCTTGAATCAGCTTTCCCTAGCCTGACCCTGTAGCTTGGCTTCATTCAACATTTTCTCCAGTGCCAGAAGTGCATAAAGCCATTATGAAACCCCAAAATCAGAGATTCCCTATCACTTCATTCCAAGACACAGAGCTTCAAAAAAAAAGCCAAACTATTGTGACCCTCATGATTTCCCACTGTATGCTCACAGTGCAAAAATGAAAATGCAAGTTTTTCTCTGTTCCTCCCTAACATTGCCAAATTTTGTAACACTGCAAAGCCCCTTTCCTGTGGTGATGTCCCCTCCACCACAGGCAGGTATTTACAGCCAAACAGCCTCTCACATGGCTGAGCCCCACCAAAAGAGGAATGGGGGGGCCCTGTGAGCCCCAACACTGCCAAGGCACCTCTGCAGCAGGAGCTGCTCCTGCTGTGGCTCTGCAAAAGCAGCAATTCCCACGGCTGCTGTGTGCCTGGGTGCCTGCAAGCCCCTCCCGCGGAATTCATGTCTGATCAGCCATGAGCTGACACAGAAGTGCTTTTTTTCAGTGTCACCATTTTATCTATCTCCAAAAAAAACCCTTGCAGCCTTACTACCATCAACACTTTCAGCTGATAAATTTGGCTGATCTGGGCCCACGGGTTCAAAAGTTCTCCAAGGGAGGGATGAGGATATAAACAGAGCACTGAGCACTTAAGCCTCCTTAGGAAGTCAGGCTAAAAAGAGATATGACTTTCTAAAGTGCCATGATACAGTCTGGTAAGATGGTTTCAAGACATGGGTGCAGGGCAAGTAAGGGGATCACCACCTCTGTCTGAGCAGCAGTGAAGGAACCCTTTCACTACATAACCTGCACAGGGCTTGCAGAGGAGCACAATTAAAACATTTTAAGATGTGGGGAAAGGTGTCAGGCCGGGCTGCGGGGATCTCCACAACTTTAAATCAAGCAGGTTTAAACAGACTGGATCAATGGGTTGAGGACAACTGTGTGAGGTTCAACAAGGCCAAGTGCCAGGTCCTGCACCTGGGTCACAACAACCCCATGTGGCACTATGGGCTGGGGAAGAATGGCTGGAGAGCACCCAAGCACAAAGGGACCTGGGAGTGCAGCTTGATAGGCAGCTAGATATGAGCCCAGATGGGCAAAAAGGCCAAAGGAATCCTGGCCTCTCTCAAGAATAGTGTGGCCAGCAAGACTGGGAAGCGACTGTCCCCCTGTACTCAGCACTGGTGAGGTCACATCTCAAATCCTGTGCTCAGTTTTTGGGCTCCTCAATTCAGAAAAGACATGGAGGTGCTGGAGCAAGTGCAGAGAAGCAAAACCCTGGAGTAAGGTCTAGAAAACATCTCCTGTGATGAGGGGTCGAGGTAACTGTGGTTGTTTAGTCTGGGGAAGAAGGTGCTTGGGGAGGGGCCTCATTCCTCTCTACAGCTACCTAAACAGAGGTTGTAGTGAGGTAGCATCAGTCTCTCCTGCCACGTCTGACGAGAAAGGATGAGAAGAAATGGCATTATATTGTGCCAGGGGAGATTCAGATTAGACATTAGAAAAAATGTTTTCACTAGAACAGTGGTCAGGCATTGGAAGAAGTTGATGTGGTAGTTACTGCCTTTGGAAGTATTCAAGAAGCATCTGGGTATGTCTGGTGGTTAGGGTCTGATTATGGTGGTGTTAGGTGAATGTTTGGACTAGATGGGTGATCTCAAACGTCTCTTCCAACATTGATGATTCTGTGATTCTGTTAAGCCAGAAAATAGTAGGAAAAGTATTAAAAATTTTAAAAGGTGATTCTGTAGCCAAGAAGTTCCTATGGATTGAGAGAAGGCTCAAACACCCTCAACATGTTGGGGATGCCAAAATTCCAGACTTCTGCACTAAAGAGGAATATGCTTTGTTACCCTGCCAGTATTTTATATTCTTTCAGCATTGGAGACTTATTGATTTAGTAGCACCAGAGAGATGTTAAAACACAGAATAATACAGTCAAGCTCTGAGAAACCAATGTCCTGATGCACACTGTTTACCCCAGTCCCCTTGCACATGAGCAGCACTGTCCTCTCCATCAGGCTTGAGATCAGGTGCCCTGGGAGGGCTCCCTCTCTCCAGCAGGGCTGGGTGTTCTCAGCTTCAGCAGGGAGATGGCTCTCTGCTCTCCTCTTCCACACAGCACGGAGGGAACGAGATGAGAGCCATGGAATTAAGTGAAGGTAAACAGAGGATCCTGCTGGGGACCAAAGCTTTGACCTGGGAGATGTATCCCTGAGGTGGTGGTGCCTGATGAACCTTGGCTGGGTCTTCCTCAAAGCCTTCAGTTATCTCCTGGACAACTGAAACAGGCAATAACCCCCCAATTTCCACTGCGAAGATGAAGACCACTGCAATATGCGATGGCATTACCCAGTCCCCACCTGTACTCCATATAAGCCACAATAACCATCCATGCTGGCTTCAGGATGCAGCACCACTGGCATCTCATTTCCCTCCTCCTCCTGGTCTTATTTTGTTTATAGAACCAAGTTTGCACTCCCTGGTGCTATTTTTGCACTGTTCTATGACTCCTTCCTACCCAGTTATTCACATATTTACAGCCACCCCAAGATTACGTTAATGGTTTAAGTACCATGTTGAAACACAGTGAAAACAAACTGGAAGCTGGGCACGGAGCGTTGCCTGTTTTCCCCAAATTAGAGAACAATTCTCTACAATTACTATGTCCCCATCCCTGTTGTAATTAACACAGTGCAGTCAAAACCAGCTAATACAAATGGTGTTAAAAAGGTCTAATTTGTCTAAATAAGAGAGTCTATTAGTGAACAAATTACAAATTGCCCCTAGGAAACAAGACAACACAGGGGAAGTTGCTATAAAAGCATTTTCTGAAGACTTCAGATGTTACCAATCTCAGTTCAGCCCCAGCATCAGCTCCCAAGCAGAGACTGAGGATGGGTCTATCCATCCACAAATAATGTTGTGCTTGGCTCAGTCTGAAGTCTTGGTTTCCACCTGTCTCCCTTGCACTCCTACAGAAACAGAAACCTTTTCTTGTGAAATACTGACAGAAACAATGCAAATCAGGCAAAAAGTTTGGAGTTTTCCTCTGGGGGGAAAAAACCAAACAAGCCAAGGTAAAACCGAACCAAACCAAACATGGTCAGCTGGGAAAACGTCTGGGAACGCCAGGAAAAGCGACTGCTCTTAGAGAGTGCTGTGTGTCCCCAGGCTGCCAAGGAAGAGACAGCTAAGCAGTATTTGCAGAATTTTCCAGTTTTGGGGAAAGCTGGATTTCAAGCAAGTCCCTTTTTCTTGTAGGTGCATACTTAAAATAGGGCTAGTGCTTCCAGTGCCTCCCATTAAGGAAAGCATAAGACCATCCCAATGGAATTGATTTTTTAACAGCCGAGTCAGTGAAGCCATAATTATTGCAGCCCTCCTGGGCTGATAGCTACCAGCCATTTATAGGGCAGCAGGGAGATAAAAACAGCATTTACACATACATATAATCACTTTATTTCTCTATTAAATATTCATTTCCACAGGATTTACAGAGTCCCTGGGCAGCAGCCACTGCCCAGCGCCCGCTGTGCTGCTGGCAGCTCCCACATGGATGCTGTGGGCTTCACCCAGCACTTAACACTCCTCCTGCTTCTGCCTTCCTGAGCTTCCAGAAATACTTATTTTATTATTACTATCCTAGCTTTCTTCTTCTACCTGCACAGCGAACCCACTGGTGCTACGATTTTGCATTTCTTTATCCTGAATATCAAAAGTTTTAATGCTATTTTGGCTGTTTCTTAGCTTATGGTGCTCTTGGCCCCATGTTTCTTGGCTGTTGCCTTTCCAAGACCGCTCAGGACCAGTGACAAATGCCTAAATGCCAACTGCCACTCACCGTAATGACCACGTTTGTGCTTTTATGGAGAATGCAGGGTATGGCATCACATCCACACCAGTGGGAAAACCCCTTTAATTTCCAGGATGCCACCAGATACCTTTGCAGATGATATCTCACCAGATGATATCGCAGAAATCATGTTTGCCCCCAAATTGCTCTGATCCTTTTCTTTTTTCATAGGAACAAAAACAGACTTGCAGCTTTGGCCTAAATTAACTAAGTGGGATTTATACACAAGCTCAAGAACAAATAGTGATTTGCAGCACGTTGCTAAGCCAAACAGAGGGACATTATTCTCATTATAATAACAAGCTTCTTCAAAGCACAGGAGTCAAAGCAACCCTCGCCCCAGCATTTTGCAGCAGCTGGCTTTGCAGGGATAAATACAGCCTCGTGGGCAGTTCCATCTGCTAGCCCACCAGAAATGGCAACACTGGGAAAAAAAACCCATGAAAACTCCCCAAATCTATGTTTTACTCCAGAGATGACACATTCAGCTTCCCAGCTGGCTTCTAAGTCACTCAGCCTCCCAGATTTATGTGAAATAGCACTTGAAAATACTTTTTACCATTAGGTGGAGGGGGAGAGGGGACAAGACAGCAAAAGAAAGAGCATTTGCTCTGAGACTACTGAAAAGCTCAAAGTTTACTGCAAAGGGGTATAAAGAAACCTCACCAGGTTACACAGCAGAATATCCTGACAGCCTGAGAACAGTATTTTACACCAGAAGTCTCCTTCTCTGAATCCAGGCACTGGATGTGCAGCAGCTCAACACAAATGCCCGAGTCCCTGGTTAGGAGGTGGCTTCAGGTGAACTCAAGAAACATCTGCAGCTTGGTTTTACACCACTGACAAAGCCCATGAGAACACCAATCTCAGACTGCCACAGGACCCATGCGACTGAAGCACCCCACAGTCTTTACATACGATATTGTACAAGCGCCCAGTAAGCCTTTTTCTCCCTCTTCCCAAAACCAGGAGAATAATCAGAAATGAGGTCTTGAAGGAAAGAAATGTTTCTGGGATACAGTGAAATTAAAACAAAACCAACTGCAAAATCTCTACATACGTGTCTGGGTTCCCTGGAAACATCACTTTTGATTTCAACAGTTTTGGGGCAAGGTGCAGCCTGTGCAAACAAACTTTCTGCAAGCAGGCTAAAAGCAGCGGTTAAAGGTGGATGTTGCTGAGCTCTGCCCTCTGCAGTTGCAGCCTGGCTGCAAAGCATGAAAACATGCACATTAAACTCCCCAAACGTTAAGATAAGCAAATACTTATTTGCCACAACTCTGAAGTTACTGCCAAAACCTCTGAAGATCGCTCTGCTGAAAGCATGAAATCCCTCAACAGATCCTGGAACAACTCCGGTCGTTTTCTATAGCTGCTGCCCTTTTCCTATGAAAGCATAAATTCTCCCTTAATTGAATTTGACAATTGAAAAGTAAAGAGATTTAAAATAACAAATGGTTCCCCAGCTCTCCCTGCAGCAAGGTTAGAGACACTTAATTGAACTTTAGCTTAGCTGCCAAACCAGAAAACCAACAAATAAGAAAGCACTGGGAATACCTGTGTTTATTAAGTCAGTAACTCATCTTTCTCCAGGAACAGCTCTGCACTGTGAAACTTTTTTCCTCTTTTAATCGCAAAAAAAAATCAAGGAAAACACAAAAACTCTTTGGCACCACAAGAACTGTGGATGTACCTACAGAACTGGCCACAGCAGCCAGCAACAAAATGCCTCTGTAAAAATATCCAGGAGACCAGAGCACAACCTCCCTGTGTGATGGGGTATTCCACTTGGGCCATGTCCACATAAACTGGAAATGCAACACGTGCAAGCCAGAAGGCAACTTCAACCCCATATGTCACAGTTGATGGGATGGATCGTGGAACAGCTTTGGGGTCAGCCTTGGCACGATGATGTTAAAAACTGAGAAGGATGCACTAAAAATTACTGGTGGGAGAAAAATCTCTTTTAATGAGAAATGTGGAGCTCAATCTGTTCAGCTTGTCTGAGAGGTAACTTGATTATAGCGTAAAACCCCCTTCACAAAGGAAAACACAGCGCCAGAAAAAGGCTTTGTTATCTCTGCAGTAACAAATAAAAGAAATCACTGGCTGGAAGCTGAAGACAGGGAAAAGCCAACAAGGAAAGTATTTTTACAGCATGAATCATTAAACTCTCAAACAAGCTATGAAATAGAGCAGAAAACGCTTAAATTCTTGGAGATGCCGTGCGAAGCCTGGATCTCTTCCTGCAGAGCGAAGTGCAGTCAGACACTGCGTGCCCTGTGCTGAGATGAGCAGGTGGAAACAGAGCAGCTCATGGAACACCAGAGTGAGGACAAGGATGACTCAACAATCCCTTCTGGCTTGACTTTCTGAATCACTGTGAAGCCACTAACCCAGCATCTCACGTGGACGGGGAGCAGCACTTACATAGTGCAACTTGCTCAGCCACAAGGAAATGGAATAAATCTTCCTTTTGACAGCCAGTTTTGCAAGAAGTTTGGAAATATGAGTAGCATCAAGACATTCTGATTTTGTTTGAGGCTTTCAATGCTGCTGAAATTATAACAGATAATACAGAAGAGTGTGCAGACCCAGGTACCCTCACAAACCCCTCCTCACACTGTTGGCTTGGTCAGGCTTTTGTCAAGGCAGTGTTAAGGGCAGTTGATTGCAGCAATTTCCCTTCTTTGTTTTCCCATTTGCAAAGTAATTACTGAGGGATATTAAAACACATGAGGGAAAAAACATTGGCACTGAATTTTTTCTCCTCCAAAAATCAGATGATGTTTTCCCAGACAGGATCATAAAGAGCATCTCTTAAGCTACTTATTAATGTTTAAACATGTTTATTTCAAGTGATAGCAGTGCTCTTTGATAAATAATGATCCAGGTAAAATAAAAATAGCTAACAAAGGAAAACAAGATTGTTTGGCTCCTCTTCTGTCAAGCCGTTCTCAGAAGTCCAGCAATTAAAGGGGAACATATCCTTGCTGGAAAAGCTCAGCAAAGTTAACTTAACTCAGTTTTGAGTTAAGAAACCCTCGGAGCTCTGTCCTCCCCCCGGCCTTGGCACACGTGTTGCTTGGTAATTTGGGCAGCAGGTTTGCCACCAATGCCTGGCTGCAAAGGAACACTGATCTGCTGAGCCTTTCTTGGGAACAGCAGGGCCACACTCCGTGCTCAGCTCCAGCACTGCAGCACCAGGATCTATGTTTAGAGATTCCCTTTAAGAGCTCATTTTGTAAAATACTTGCTCATTATCACCAACTAACCAGTGATTAAATTATCATATACTTCCATCTCAGATCCTGGTCAGACAGGTTCCTTTGCCTGGTCTCTGAATTAAAGGGAGGTATTTTCCTACACTGGGCAGCAGCTTTATGGAACCAAGAAATCACATCGAGCTCTCAGAACGCACTGAAATCTATTTTTATCTTCCCTCAGCAAGTCTCAGCTCTAAAAGGTAGGTGGCTATCAGGTAACAGTAAAACAGTTTACCCAGTGTAGTTCATTCAAATTTTATGACAGAAACAAGGCACTTTGCGGAGGTGGCTTAAAGCTATGGATGCTTGTACTGAACTCCAGCAATGTTTGCAATGATTCAAAATGATTTAATGACACATCTGCTTTGGGTTTATGTTTTCTGAGCAGCAGGATGTTGGAGGAGCGAGTGTATCACACTCCTCTTGTACCTGGAGCCCCACTTCACAATTCCTATGCCAAGGGCAGGCTCAACCCTAGAGAGGCACAGGAGGGAGGGAAGAAGGGATGGATGGATGGAAGCTCTCCAACCCACCCACTGGCCCACAACGGGTTTTGTGGGAGCTCTGGGAACTCCAAGAGCATGGACTGCTGATGACAACCAGTAAGGAGGCAAATATATTAACATATAAATATATTAATATATCACAGTGGGGATTTCCAGAGAGCCCTACAAGAACCAGATCAACCAGAACTGAATCTCAGCAGAAGCTGGAAGTCCCCCTAAAGAAAGATCCTGCTGGTTCTGCCAGCACCCCACTGGTTCCCTTAAAGCTCTGAAACAGGGACCTTGCCCCTCCCCCTGCAAAGACCAAGATTCCAGCAGTAGGGCAAATGGTTTAGGAACAGGACTGTATGAAGATTTTGTCTGTAACCACTAACTCCAGTACCAAGTGGTGCAGGAAGGTTTTGTGGAGCACCTTGTCTTCTCCCCTGTCTATAAAGGGAGCCCATGTCCTGACACAGCCCCTCTGACACGTGTTTAAACTCAGCGCCCAAAGTAGGCAGTGTTAGTCCTGTCTAACTATTGCAGACGCTTGTGCTTTGCCTAAGGCTGATTTAAGCCCACTAAAGCCCTCAAACAAAGCTTGAAATACCATTGCTGCTGCACACAGGATTAATGCTGGTCCTTCTGCAGAGGGGTGAATGTCATTTGCAGAACTGTGTTAATTCCTGATTTGAATTTAGATGATGTTTTTAAATAAGAAACAAACCCAGAACATCTGCTGGGAATCTGTGACTTGGATAAACCTTACTAAGTCACTAAATACAAGTTACTATTGGAAAAGTGCTCAGACTGCAGTGCTGGCTGTATAAAATTAATAATAATAATAACAATAATAAAGGAAGATAGGAAGATCACTTCTAGAGAATAATGGTTTCAGACTATTATGGGCACAGCTGATGTATTCAGAATGGTACAACAGCATTAATAAGCTCTAGATCAGCGCACTTGATCAACAAAAGCTCCCTTTCTTCAGGAGAGGAGGAAGGAGGAAAGGAGGAGGCTCTACCTGGAGTTAGGAGAGGGAAGTCCCTGGGGCAGACTGGATCAGGACAGCAAGGGTAATGAGACAGCAAAATCCTGCTGCTGTTTCAGCCAGACTCTCTCAGTACTGATACTTGGTGTCATGCGCCCTCAGCAATTCCTCCTGCAGTCCTTGGGTGGTAACAGAGCTCAGGGAACACCAGATTCCCCAGAATTTTGGCATCCCTAACTTGCCAGCATCTTCAGACTAAGCCATCCCGCAGGGTGATTCTGCAGCCCCAAGTGAGTAGTAACTGGAGCAGTAACTCCAACAATACCCATCAGTGATGAGCAGTAATAGCAGCATCCTGCCACAGCTCCTGGCTGCCCCAGTAGCACCATCAGACCATGGGACTCTCTCACAGGTCCTGGGTTGTTCTGGATTTTTTTTTTTTTTAAGTGCAGGCAGCACTACATATTTATACTGGAGAAAAAAAAAGAAACCAGATGATTTCATACCATCTTATATTGATTACATCTATTCCAAAACAACATGAAACCTTCACAATCATACTTTTCCTTGCACTGAAACGATGAATCTCCAACAAATCTCCCTAAACCAGTGCTGTGTTAAAATAAAAGACAGTTCTACATTTATCTGGAAGGTGGTGGTGGGAAAATCTCTGAAGAGTGGAAAGGAAGTTTGGAATCTTAAACAGGATTAGCACCCAGCCCACATCTTTACATCGCTCAAAGCACAAGGAAGGCTTTCCAGAGAGAGAAAGCAGCAGCTGCACCAAAGAATTAAATTTAAAATACATTTACTTTCAAAGTGGGCGAAAAATGTCTCTTAACTCCTAATCTTTCATACTGAGGACTTGAGTAAAATGGATGTTCTTTCCTTTTAAAAAGTCATGCAGTTCAATGTGATCCTTCCTTGCAGCAGGCTGCATCTGTTTTAAATGTTTGCTTTCAAAATGTGAAACCACTCCCTCCTCCCCCTTAATTTTATCTAGAATAATGAATACTCCATTTGCTTAAACATATCCTGAATAGATGAGCCTCAGAAAACTCAATGTTAATGTGGGACAGTCTTCTGCATCCTTTGGGATACATCACATTTGGAAAATGCCACAGAGGGATTCGGTAGCTACAGTCCACCCAGCAGCAGCAGTATAAGGAGGGAGAGGAGCCTGCAGGCAGAATTTAGGGCTGACATGTGATTTGGGCTGTTTTCCATGTTTCCTGCTCATCCACCACAGTAAAATTCTCTGAAATGCTCAAAACATAGATGAGTGAAGAAGTTCAGAGCAGAAGAGACTCAAGCAGAATCCTGGGGCAGATCAAGCCTTGCCAAGGAAGGGCAGCATACCCTAAGGAAACTGGGGCCAAGCTTCTGTCTTGGAAAATGCAAATTAATACAGGGAAGTGTTAAGAGCAGGAAAGAAGGCAAGTCAGAAAGCATATCTCAGGGCAACATTACTTCTGGGGGTGGAAGCTGTAAAATTCTGCAATTTCAAAGAAAAGAATTTAGCGAGATTTCTAAAAAGAGACAGTCTTTTGCAAATCCCACTGAAGAGGGGTACATGGAAATAGTACAGCAGACAAAGGTTGAATAGATACCTATTTTTAGACAAATGGCAGACCACCCCAAACCCCAGAGATGATCAGGAATGTTGAAGAGCAGCTTACTGCTACAACTGGCTACAGATAAAGAAGTACCGCCCAACGTTTTCAGAGGAAAGATTAACAACACTGTGATCATACAGAAACACACAGCAGGGACAGAGCTGGCTGTCAAAGACAACTCAGAGCTGGAGAGGTAAGTGAGCTAATGGTACCAGCATAACCCCAGTGAGTTGCAACATCATTCCCAATTCCAGGCAGCACGGCAGAGACGTGCCAGCTCAGCCGGCTGAGCAGCGGCTGTGATCCGATCCACCAGCTCCTCTGCTCTTCCTTCATGGACAGCAGGACAGAAAACCCCAATGACTCCCTGTGACTGAGTGATCATCTTGATGGCCTGTGGCTGTAGTGCCTGAACTTTCTGACACTGGAAGTGACTGAAGCTCAGACAAAATTGCTTTTAAAATGTCAATTTAAATTCAGTGCTGGGAAACACAAAGCCACTCCTAGGGCAGGGATAGCAATGTTCACTCTGCAAACACAACAATCCTTCAAATAACTTGGAGATCAGGAAAGAAGTCTTGAAAGCCGTATGAACAGTTCCCTGTAAACATCAGCCTTATGTTCTGCAATAAT
This sequence comes from Corvus kubaryi, assembly GCF_017639235.1. Taxonomy (NCBI): domain Eukaryota; kingdom Metazoa; phylum Chordata; class Aves; order Passeriformes; family Corvidae; genus Corvus; species Corvus kubaryi. The sequence continues at coordinate 2,640,013 of NW_024582058.1, read as the reverse complement.
TAAGATGAAAATATAAAAATAAGAAGTGTTATGAGATGGAAAGGGAGAACAAAACCAGCAAATAACCGGATGATTCAGACGCGCTGAACCCTCGGCCAAGGGTCAGGCTCAGGCTGCGCCTCCCTGGGGCTTTGCTGCAGCTTGTTTAGCTGTACCAGCAACTTTTCTATTGGCCAGGTGCCTTATCCTTGTACATAACTGTAAGGCTTGCACAGAGAGTAATAACAGGCAGGCATTCTGTGGAGAATGAAATACGGATGATCCCAGTGCCATTGGGTGGAGCACAGAATGACAGAGGAGGGCACTCCCAAGCGGGGGCACAGATGTCACAGAGAGGGTTGCTGGTGTGGGAAGACAGGAGGGGGGCACAGGACAGTCCTGGACACACCCAAAAAAATCTCACCAACAGCCACAGAAATGCAGACATTGACAAAACCAGTTTAGGGCTAACAGAATTAGGAGCAAGTATCTGATGCATTTAAGATGCTCCATGTACAAAAAAGACAGCTACAATGTGCAGACACTGACTTTAAGAAAGAACATGTAAAAGCATGCTGGAAAACATATTTATTATCCCAAGTGGATCTTAAAGTAGAGTGGAAGAAACCACCAACCTCCACCTCCTGCTTCTGCCAGCAGGAAAAATAAAAGCCTCCATCAGCATCATACCCCTCCTGAAGGCAGCATAGGACACAGATGACTCACTGACTTTTTTCTGTAGATGTTTTTAATATTAAGAGCAATCAGGAAGTAGTAATGCTTTATTGCAGAAAAGGCATTTTTGCATTTATAGAAGGGTCAGTAAGGCTAAAGGGAGCTTTGAGTGGACAGTGAGGTGGATTGAGAACTGACTGAACAGCAGAACCCAGAGGATGGTAATCAGTGGCACAGGGTCTAGGTTGGAGGCCTGTCACTAATGGTGTCCCCCAGGGTCCTATACTGGGCCCACTATTCTTTAACTTCTTCATCAGTGACTTGGATAAGGGGTAGATGACTGACCCCTACTCCATGCTGGTTTCTCCCAGGGAGCAGGGGAAGGGTGAGAAAAGAAAGGCATGGATATTGGGATTTTAGGTGTTTAGCAACAACTTATTGTGAAGAGCTCTTCTGCAGCAGGACTTTCTATTTTCCTTTTCTTTTTCTATAAAAAGTAGAGTTAGGCTAACAATAACCACTTCAAGTGCAACACTACACTAGTTAGACTAGACTTACAAAACATTTAGATTCCTCCACAAGCTCAGATGGCATCAAGGGTGATGGCCTAAGCAGCAGAAGAGCTGCAAGTCTGGAGATTTCCTTATTTTTCTAAGAAGGACACAAACCTCATTCCCTGCACTTCACTTTCATTGGTCACAAGGAAAAAAACTGCACTGAGTGCAAGAAGAGATACTGAAACAAAAGAGAATACAATTTCTTAACCCCCAAACCATGACTGACTGCACAGGGAGCCATCAGGGATGAGAGGCAGACTGCCAGTGTGCCGAGAATGAAGTTCTCTTTCAGGAGGGTATTTGCAATAGCACTCAAGGACTGAAGCTGGGAGATTAGCTGGCTATTTTATGTAAGAAAGATTGCTTGAATAATCAGTTTTTCTGATGTTGCCATGTCTTTTCATTTATTAGTGTGCAGCATAATTGCTTCTTGTAAAGCTGAATGACTTTAAATTAGATGGAAAGATGGTCATTGCAAAGATAATTTTGAACATTCCCTTTCAAAGTTGTAGGTTTAAAAATATTAGTTGAAATGCAACAGAATAATTAATCTGGCAGCAGTCACTTAATTTGTCCCTTTTTTTTTTTTGTTTCTTCCTTGCTACATGCTTTTAAGTTACCCCAGTATGTTCATCCATGGAAAATGAATAGCAGGGAAATAAATATATTTATCTAATCAACCCCGTACTGGAGCTGAAAGCCTCCAGTACAGTCTAAACTGGTGATTAAGTCCAGATTACATTAAAACAAATTTGCCATGTCACTCCTAATACTTCCACTTGGCAATGACCCAAATATTTTTGTTTTGATCGTCTCTCCAAACACAGACCAATGTCAGACTCACCCTGGCTGGAGGGGCTTCTGTGCTCATGGGTTGCAGGAGGATCAGGGCAGGTTGCTCGGGCCTTTGTCCGGCTGCGGCTTCAGAACGTCCGGGGGGAGGCACAGGATCCGTTCTTCACCCACCTACAAACTTTCTACATGTAAGTGCTATTCATAACATTTCTGAGAGTCATGGTTTGATGACTGCAGCAATCAAAATGACTTTTTCTCACGAAGCTGATTCAGCTGAGCTTTATCATCGAGCATTTCTCCTCTCTCTGTTTTACCCCTTTCCAAAATTCCTTGCTGTCCCTAGCTCTTCTCTCCCTACCAAAAGGGTTCCCATCTTCCTGAAAGCACCTACCACCCTGACTTCAGGAATTTTGCAGTTGGTATTTACATACCAGGGTACTCAGCAGTGCTTTTTATCTGGAAATGCAAAGCCACTCTCGTTTTAGCAGAGGCCCTGCAGAGCCTGAGGGATGCACCCAGCCAGGAACAGGGAGAAAGCTGCCACAAAAAGGATGGAGGAAGCAAAGAGAAGAGACTCCTGCATGCCACCTTTGATCGGCAAAGAACTTCCATCCACTTGAAAACTTAAGGAGGGTTCGGGGTCATTTCTTCTTCCCCCAGTGTGCTCTGCTTTCAGCCCGCAGATGATGAGAGCACTGCTGACGAAGGTGACGCATCGGGGAGAGGAGATTTTAGTAACTGGGGCGGAGGAGAAGCAGCAGCAAGTGGTGAGAGGGGGAGGAAAGGGAGCCTATATAAAGCAGCAAAATTCAAAAACATTAGAAGAGAAAAACATTAGAGAGAAATGTAAGAGAAAAGTTCGGGGAATTTTGGAACTGCCAGGTACATCATAGAAGCAAACTGAGACCCAGCCAGACATTGAATCAACACTCATCCCATCAACCTCATGGATGAAACTCAAAACCAAGATGTGTCCATCCCACCATCCTTCTCAAATGTATGAGAGAATTTTCAGGCCCTCGTCCCACTATCCAGTGGTCTCCTGAGGTCCGAAATTCAAGAAAAGTGTTTGGAGAACTGGGGTCAATACAGAGTTACAAGATAATGCACTGGGTGTCCCCAGCCAAGTACCAAGCTCTACTACAGCTTCTGCTTTTCAAACTGCACCAAAAGAACTAAAACATCAACACATCTTCCAGCACGGCTTTCAGAAACCTGAAAAAGGGGAAAGACTTAACTGTGGGAGCTGATAGATCCAGGAGCCCTTCCTGTAAGAACACTCTGTGGTCTGGGGACTCCTGCCTTGCCCAGCCAAAGCACTCACAGTTTGCACCAGCAGGTAATGAGACATAATAAATGCAGAAACAACTGCTGTTCAGTCATGTGTATGAAACAACACACATAATTAGAGCTGCCTATATATGCAAAGGCACAAAATTAAAAGTCAGCAACTTCCAGTGCTACTTTTGATTTTGGCAGGTTTCACTTTCCTACCTGGCATCCTTACAATGTCTTTGGTAAAAGCTAAGATAACAGTCTCGATCATCGAGCACTTGTTTTTTGTAAACACTCATGTGCGTACATCAGATAAATAATCCAGTACCTGCTGAACATTTACTCTCTCTGTGACTGTGCAGGGAATTTTCTCAAGTCCTGCAGGGCCCTCAGTCCCTGCCCCTGGACCTGCATCCCACTCACCCCAGAGCCTGCTACATGCTGGCTCATTGTTCGTGCTAGCGGCTTGTTTTCTCAGCCATTCACACACAGCTTGCTTCCAAGGCTGGCTTTTCCTGGCACAGAGCCCCAAAATGTCTTCCCAAACACATACACTACTGCTAGGAAAGCCATCATGACAGATAATAGCGCTCATGCCAAGTACAAATCATCTTTAACTCTTAAGTTTGTTTTCTGCAATTTTGAAACATAACCAACCACAGGTTCCCAATGTCTGCCTTTGCGAGGGAAAGGCGTGGGGGGAATCTCTTGGATTCATTAAGGCACAAATGTACACACCTCTGTTTAAATCAATTTGACTATTTATGCTAAGCTAGACAGGTTCCTCCTTTGATGGGTTACCCTCTCACCTGTCCCACAGTCAAATCTTTTGGCTGTCCCAAAGTCAAATCTACATTAGCTTTCTGTTTTCACTGTCAGCATTCTGCAGTGAATTCTCCCAAAAGCTATGCCATCCATCCCAAACTTCAACCTAACTCAGATACCCTCAGTCCAGGCACAACTGACTTTGCATACCATTTCCTGAGAACCCCCTTCTCTGGAGCAGTACAGGTCTAATGGGAATCAATACTCTACAACACTTTAGGAAAAGTACAAGCTACTCTGAACTCTTAATTAACCCAAAAGACTCACTATCCAAATCCCCTCCTCCCAGGCTCCCTCACCAAGGGACCTGCTCCTCATCATACACCAAAGACCGGCTGCTCACTTGCAAATTCAGAGCTATCAACTTCTACAGGAATCTGACCTGAACTGAAGTCCCCCCTGACTAAGAGATGGAGAGCAATTTTAAAACACATGTGATTACAAATGCCAGTAAAAGCTAAATTCCCATTCCCACATAAAACTCCCATTTCACTTAAAATAACTGGGGAAAAGGGCATGGCTTTTACATGGCCTCACTACAGACAGTAGCAAAGATTTACTAGCAGAGGACAGTAGTGAAGTCTTCTCCTTCTAAAATTTTATTGCTCTTACATAATATGCTATCATGCATTTACTAGCACGCTGTGAAGCGCTGTCATAAATATTTAAACAGTGATGACTAAGTAAGAGAGCTGTCGGTGGCTCCTGCGTTTCTGGTTTTCTCTGCTCGTTCCCTTGGGCCCACAGTGAGGGAAGAACTGATGTGCAGAAAATAAAAGTGCTACATGTGAACCAAACCAGATGCATGTACCTGGTGTCCAGCAAAGCAAAGGGGACTTCAACTTGTTACTAAAAGGTCTTTCTCCACCAGGGCTTCTTCTGTCATGACGGCCAAGCTCGTCACCAGCGAGGCTCCCCTCCCCACACGCTCGCCTGACTGCATTAGTTATTACATTTGATAGCTTTATAGCATTATTTGAAGCTTGCTATTTACCCAGTTACACAAGGCCCAGCAGCTTAGAGCCCGCTCTCTGCCTGGGCTGCAAATCTCTGCAACTACCTCCAAAATAGTCCAGATTTTATGACCCATTAGGCTTAATGATAAATCCTTGGATTTATGTTCTGGGCTAGCAAGCGATGAGGATCAAGGGCTAAGCTTTGATTTATCTGCAGGCCAAGGGAGATGGTTATTTCTATAATTTTATTTTTCTCATCATTTGCCATAATGACTGCAATGCTTTGCTATGACATCATGACAATTTTTACTGTTATCTGCATCAAAATCAATACTGTACTTGGTCCTTTCACAGCGCTGGCTCTGGTATTTCCTCTCCCAGCAGGATGGGAACACTGCTGGAGCAGTTTTCCATCCCCTGCCCAGCAGCAAAGCCTGCTACGGATGCTAACTTCAGAACCTCCTGGTGCATGAAAGGCAATGGTTTTCAACTTGCAAATACTGCTGGAGGTGGGGCAATGGTCTGGGAATGAAGACTGTTCTGCTTTGAACCAGTTTGGTACATTTGTGGTGCTTTACATGCAATGCCAGTGGTGCCTGGAGTTGAGATAAATTTTGCTTCATTGTGCTTTAAATCCAGAACCATGAAAGAGTAGCCAATACTTTGGAGAGATGCTACTCTCAGCAGGTCCAGTAACTGCATTGATTACAAACCTCCTGTTTTAACAGTTTCTCTGAAAACCCCAGGCTTCTGGAACCTGGGAAATGCAAGAAAACCTCCAATTTCCTCTCCAAATCTACTTTAAAAGAAATAAAGAGAAAATTAAATGCCCTGTGTTATAGGCAAAGTCTTGAGAAATGGCCTATAAGGACCACAAATGTTCATGCAGCTCTGAGTTTCACACTTGCCTGGCTTTAATATGCTTATCACAAGGGCAGGCACCGCACTTTTTAGAGCGGGCCCAAGGCTGGTTACTGGTTTCAGCAAGGACAGGTGGGTGCACCATGGAATGACAGGGAGAGAGACTGGAAAAAGGCTAAAGAATACCATGATACTACAAGGCTAATCGCACCTCCAAGTTATTTTCTTCAAAGATTATTACATCCTTTTGACCATGTTGTACAGATACACTAGGACTACTTGAGTAATACTAAGAAAGGACAGAAAAAGTAAACATTAAAGGGCAAATTTTGAGCAGCTCAAATTTACAGAGTGAAGCAGATGCCTCATATAATAAAGGGAACTTGTCAGGGAAATGGAGCATTATCCAATATCTGTCTTGATTGACAGCTTGACAGTCTTTCACCCTTTTAAAAAAAAAAGTCTTTAAAAAGCATTAGTTAGCAATTATCACCAATTTTCCTATTAAGGAAATTTTCCATGGAAAAATAGCTAGTTTAATTTCTAGCTAAATCAGGACAGTTGACTGTTTTTCTTCCTCACACAGAATTGGAAATTGAAGGGAAATAGTGAGATGCTGTCAGATCAGTACCAGAGCGAAGTAAACAGGAAAGGAATAAAAATGGCAAAAGCTTTGGAACAAAACCCCACAAAACCCCTTTAATCCTCAGCTGAAGATCTCTCACAAGAAGCAGCATCAGGTTGTTGTGCAAAAAAAATTGCAACAACAAAATACTGTGGACCAAGTCCTACCAGATGCTGAGGAAAAAGTCAAAAACGCTCCTTCAAACAGAAGTTTGTTATAAATGTGAGCCACAGAGGTACCAGGTTTTTCCCATTACACACACAGTACTAGGGATCCATTGCACTGATGAGGTCCAAATTCAGACTGGATTGTCCAAGAAGAAAGAAGCCCTGGCTTTAACTTGAGTTCATGAGAAGAGAAGGCATCTGGGTGACCTAATTGGGACCTTCCAGTACCTGAAGGAAGCCTATAAAAAAGATGAAAAGAGACTATTTACAAGGGTATGAAGTGAGAGGACAAGGGGAATGGCTTCAAACCGAGTAGGTTTAGATTAACTGTTAGGAAGAAATTCTTTACTGTGAGGGTGGTGAGGCATTGGCACAGGTTGCACAGAGAAGTTATGGATACCCCATCCCTGGACGTGTTAAAGACCAGGCTGGATAAGGGCTCTATCCCAGGGCCCTGAGCAACCTGGGATAGTGGAAGTTGTCCCTGCCCACAGCAGGGGAGTTGGAACAAGTTGATCTTTAAGGTCCCTTCCAGTCCAGGTCATTCTGTGAGTCTACTGCACTATTCATTACAGCAAACATTTCTCCTGGAAGGTAGCAGGCCTGCTGACAGGCAACACATTCCATATTCCTCTCCCCAAAAAGAAGAAAAAACATCCACTTATTGTTAGCCTGTTAAGAGACTGTAAGTCACTTTTCAGCTAGCAATGCTTCTGAACTAGTGTTTAAATTATTTACCTCATGCCTTGTACTTCTTAAGTACTCAAAAAGCCCTATGTAGTCTCCCTGTGAATCTTGACAGTGCTAAGAGTTGGTCCTCAAAGAGACTGGATAGAGAAAGCACTGATGTGGGATGGATGTTGCATTTTCAGTAGTTTCAGTACTGTATCTCTAATATAACAGAAAATGAGAGACATGCTCGAGTCCCTCATAAAAGCCCTGCCTCAGTAAAGCACTTTCCTTGCTTTCCAGGACCAAGACTCAACTCCTGTCTCCACCCAAGTGAAGGCTTCTTCTGTCTTACCCCTAGGAATAAAGCCTCCGCGGCATTCAGGCACATGGTTTTGCACGTGTTTCCCCAGGCAGTCTTTAGGGTATGTATTACACCATCTGCTTTAAACCGAGCCCTGTCATCAATACTCTGTTTTGGCAGGAGAGCTACTGGCAAAAACCACTTTCCTTCATTGCCAACCCCTCCCTGACTTCCAGTAGGACAGGGCTCTTTCCATCCAACCACATGATTGTAATAACAGACATCCATACATAGGATTTTTCTAATTTGTTTGCATTTCTACTTCTCATCCTTCATTTACTGTCCTAAAAATGTCAGAACAGAGAGCAGAACTTAAAAGGCCATCACCACCTGCAAGCATTGTAGCAACACTAAACTATTTTGGCAGCCAGGCCTTTCTCAGCACATGCTGATGGGGCCTATATCCCTCATGCTGGGAAGATGCAACGCAGTTCCCAGCTTTTGGCTGCTTCATTTCAAGCTCCTACATAATAACGGGAGCACCCTTTTTATTTCCTAGGTTTCCTAGAGCAGCCAATGGCTTAGATTACAGTCATTGCCTTGGCACTGGAGCACTTTCCAGTATCACACTAAGATTCATGTTTCCAACATAAAATCCCTGATAATGCTGCTTCCCCAAACCCTGTGGCACATCCCATGACATGGATGGTGCCTCTCACCCAGCCACCCCACTGACAGCATCATGCTCCACAAACTTCTTTAACATTCCAGGCTCAACTGCAGCTCAGCCATGGAATTCTCCACCCTTTGATTATTTTTTCCGTGTGACAAAAAGCTTAAATAAGAAGAAGGTCTGTTCTTTGGAAGGGAGGAGTTCAGTGTGTGCAACACAGACAAATTCACGTACCATTATTCTTTCCCGCATGCTTCAAAATCTGGGATAGAGGCACAGCTCAGGGTGCATTTACTTTGTTCTCATCTCACTCTCAGGGAAACCTTCCTACTTCTTCAGCCTAGAAAATCACCCTTTACTGTAAAACACAAAACCAAATACCCTCCAAATCCAAGTGAGAAATGCTACAAATCTGTTGCCTTTGGGTCTTTACACGCAAGTGAGAGACAAGTTTAATACATGCAAACCCAGGTTTCTGAGGTCTTGGCAGGATTTGGTTGAAAAAGTAAATGATTTAAACATTCTGACAGTTTACCTGCATTTCATGAAGTGTCCTGTAACGACCCTTTTGAACTATACCTCGTTTCTGTGTCCTTCAGTTGTATCTTAAGAGTCCTTCTGTGAGTAGTGTATAAAAGATGCGTCAAAAATCTTTTACATTTATTTCTTTACATGGCCCAAACAAACAACATGGCATTAAGAATTGTTTTCAAAATCCTGTAAAGTACTAAAAGCCTCCTGAGACGGATCAAGCCTCTCCAGCTCAGAGAGTTCTGCACCTTCGGAAAAAAATTAAACTAAACACCTAAGGTGCTTTTCAAAAGCAATTATCATAATCCCTGCTGTTACCCAGAGGGAAGCAGTGGCACACAGAGGTTAAATAACTTCTTGGAGGTGGCTCAGTGAGCAGCACAGCTGGGATTAGAGCCATCGTGCCTCCTGACTCCCAGCTCCAGGCTCAGCCCAGCACCTTAAATAGCTGCAGTGCAAGTCATTAGCTCAGTCCTCTGAGCATGCATCTAGCTTGGGGAATGGGAAAGCTGGAGTTTAACTTAATAATACAAAACTTTCTATAGAGAATCCCCAGAAAGAAGCCTTAAATTTTAACAGCTCTGACCTGACCAACCCGTATGAGGGAGGAGGGAAAAGCCGCTGGGCAGATTTTACTGCCACCAGTTTGGGATGAGTGAATTACTCACATGCAGCAGAGCGTGTCATAATAAAAGGTTTATAGGGGCTATCACCAGGATCATTCTTATGGCATTTATTCATTCCAGTTTTCATTTGCTGGCATTTCTTTTGTCCTCCCCTTTGTCATCAGGATTCTCTCCACCCTTCCCTTCCTAACTTCTAAAAAAAACAACAACATTTCTGCTGAGAGCGGTTTAGTGACATGGCACATTTTTATTTACATTGTTATTTTGCATTTCTGTGTACTTCTACAGGGATAGCTGACACATGTGGTTTTCCCCCATCAGAGGGGACTGTGTATGTCTACTTCCACTATTCCCTTGCCTACAGCTACAGTATCTCTTTTATTTCTTTAGCTGCCTCCAGCAGGGAACAATAAATCTAAAACACAGTCAAAAAAAGGACAGTCAGAAAAAGGAAAAAATCTCTGGTGCTATTTTTAGCATCTAAGTTCTTTGGCTTAACCTATTTTTGGAAGAGCATCTTTGTTCAGCAAATTCAGAACTCCCAGCCCTGTGACACCGGGGCAGCGTGTCCCGCTGCAGGCAGAGCCGTTTGCTGGCGACAACCTCTAACGGCAGAGCAAAGCCAGGAGAGCCCAGAAGGAAAATGATGGGAGACAGGACTTCACTTCAACTCTCCATCACTTTGTGCCTCTGAGCAAGTCACACCACCCCTCTCCAGTGCGCTCTGGCCATGCTCAAGCCGGCACATGGCATATGCACAAACAGGATGGGTGCACCCTGTGCCGTGGGCTCCACAGGGTGAAAATAAGGCTCGCTACCTGCCCTCACAGCTTCCAGCCCTTCCAGGACCCCAGTTTTGGTGGTTCATTAAGTGTAAATATTAACTGGTATCTACAACTCATGTTTTAGTCAAAGCTTTGCTTAGGAGATACGGAAGGTCGCAAATGGGAAACAGCAGGCCTGAAGAGCTAAACTTGATTCACGTATTTCTGGTTTGGTTTCAAAAGATATTCAAGCTCTGTATCTGGAGACAGTTATTACCTTTGTACTTCCACCAGCTGCACCTTCCAAAAGTGGCAGCATTCTCACATGGCCCAGGGGTAAAAAAAAAAGTTGGAAAAGATGCAAAATAGCTGAGTTGGTATGTTGTGGCTGGCTCTGCCTGATGCAACGGGAGCACACATTTCTCACATCACTGCACTCACAGGCACCACTCGGAAAGGGATAATCTTGGAGCCCTATAAGGCATAAGACTTGGTTTAAAGCTGGAATTTTGTGCCAGGGCTTTCAACAGGCATGGCTGAACCACAAGAGAACCAAACACTGCAGCTGGTTTTAGACCAGAAGCCTTGGCCACAGTCCTGCCCTTTGAGTTGCTTCTCTCCGGGGAAAAAAGCAAAAAGGGCAGAAGGAAACATTTAATTGCAAAGAAAATACTTCATTTTCTTTGTCACAGGGACAGCCCTCCAAAGGCAACATTGAGTCCTTCTGGGCTCGGTGACATGCAGGCTGAAACGCCAGCACTAGCAGCCAGGTCCCCAGTGAATCTCTGTGGCCTAATGGATTAAAGGCTTAATTAGAGTTACCTGAACATTAAATACCACTAAAGTGCTCTGAAATTTACTCCAAATGGGTGTGTGGGGAGTTGCCTTTTAAACGGGCTCAGAACTAACTGGGATTCTGTGCACAGTTGTTAATGGTTTTGAATCATTCCGCTTTTCAGCTTTTCCCTGATAATAAAGCCAATACAGCTGTGCATCAGGCAGTGCTCTGGCACACCTCATCACCAATCACAGCTGAATTTAATGGGGGGAAATTATCTTAAATATATCAAGCTCTGTATCTAGAGACAAGGCAGGTACTCTATGAAGCTCCTACTGAGCAAGACACAAACCTGTATCAGACACTGGAGAAGCTACAAGGGAAGATGCAACTAAAACCAAGGCTCTATTGGTCATGTCATCCATTTTTTAAGCAAATAGTTGTTTAAAACACATTTCAGGCTTCAAACAGCTATTGAGGACAGCAAGACTCTATGTTTAAGAGAACAGAATTAATGGTAAAATTAAAGAGTATAACTGGAAGATGGTAGAAAGTGTAGGCCCTACAGGTGTGAGGGTATCAACCACCTGAAGTCTCCATCATCCTTTCTCTAGTTTCACCTGGCTGCAATCACACACCATTCCATCCTGACAACACAGGTTTTGCCCAGCTTTCACCAAAACCTGGAGAAACCTGGCCAAACCCTGCAGCAGATCCAACAAACCAACTCCACTGACTTCAGCAAGGAGCAAAGCAGAGACAGCCCCAAAAACGCTTCCAGGATGGTCAACACAGCACCATGAGTCAGCAACGCTAATGCCAGGAGCAGAATATCCCGAGGAGGTATTTAAAAGAGAGGTTTTGTTTGAGATTTATGATTCTGAACCTCTTCAGCTGTTGTACCCACACACACCTGTTGGCAGTTTCAGCACATGCCACACGACAGACTTGTGTTTGTAGCTTTTGCAAAGTAAACCAGTAAAACCATAGTTTATGTATTTGAACAAGTAGATGCCAAACACTTCAGATTCCTAATTGGAGCACCTTCAAAGCAGTAAATGGATTTAGGTGTCAAATGTGAGGGTGATCAGAGAGGAGAAGCAGAGATGCAGGCACTCTTCTGTTCTGTCTTTCCTGTTCTTTTTTCCATACATCCCTGAAATAGCTAACACCTGTACCCCAACAGATCTGTGCCAGCATCACCTCTTGGGCTTCTGCCACATGAGCTGGAGTTCTCCGTGATCTCAGCTTTAAACCCAAACTGCATGCCCCAGCTGATGTCAATGAGATCAGTACGTCTCCCCTATTTCAGCAGCAAATCTGGGGTCAGAGGCAACACCAGTGAGATAAAGCAAAATTCAGACTTGTGAGTACCTACCACAAGAAGTTTGTTCCCAGCTGACTGACAGCAGGAGCTGACGCTGGGGAGCAAATTTCTTACACAGCATTGTACTTCCCAAATTGGCAAATAATAACTGGGAAGTAAAACGTTTTGCAGGAACTTTGCTTGTTACGCACTTCCATCTTATAATCAGCCACTGGGATGCCGAGAACTCACTGAAAGTCAAACACTGACTTACTGTGACTATTCACGATGGATGAAGACGTCCAGGAAAAAAAAACCCAACCCAAACAGAAAAGCCACTGGGAAGCAAAGAGAGGTGCCAAAGTAATAAGGGAATCAAACGAGCAATGGGATTTGCTAGGTCTGGCTCCACAGGGGGATGCCAAGGGAATTTGCTGATGACTCGTAACAGGGCTCTCCACAACAGGCCTGCTGGGGTCTCTCTGTGGCACCGCTTCCCGGTGCGGAATGACTCCTGAGCCGCTCAGCTAGGCACGGTTCAGCAGTCGCTCCAGCTGAGGACACACACACGCCGTGACTGGTGAGCCCTCGCTTCCTCAGAGTGAGGCTGAAACACTACAGAGGTGTGTAACAGCACCCAGAGCTCCTGCACCACGGGGAGGTGGGACTACGGCAGACTGGTCTCAAATCATCTGATGAAAATTAATTTCAGCTAGAAATCATGGTCTCACTGAGATCAAAACCATTTGGAAAGATGTTTGAAGCAGGAGAAAGGAAAAAGTTTAGCTTCAGCACTCTCAACATGAGAGTCTTTCCTTTGATTAAAACAATGCTTTTACTCAATTTATCTCAAATTAATGCATTTGATAGCATAAATACACAATTCCACACTGAACAAAGACCTTTCATCAACCTAAAACGACCTACAGCCAAAAAAAAGTGACTAAAACACAGAAATAGACAATAAGAATAAAGTGAATCACAATAAGTAACTCCCAAAGCTTTACCTGGCACAGCAGCAGCTCCGAAACCAGTGCCCTGTCCCAGGCAGCCAGGTCCCTCATTCCCACCTGAAAATCAGGAGAGCAGCTGCTCACCACGGGGGGATCAACACATTTGTAATCCCCACGTAGTAGAAACAGCAACGCATCAGCAGGAAAAAATGAGCAACGCAAAGGACCATTCTGTGAACCTCAAACTGAAGCAGAGGAGCTTCTACAGCTTCTCAGTCTCGCTCCTGGGGGTGCAGACAGCAAGGGAGCCCAAGAGCGGCACTACATCCACTCGCCTCCTCAGTGAACAGCCGGAGCCATCCCCCAACACCTCCAGATGCACCTCCACATGACAAGAGCTCTGTCCCCGGCAGTGGCAGCGATGCTCACAGCCACCAACACCGGCTGTCACAGCGGGCAGGGGAGCACGGCCCCCTGCTGCAGCCCTGAGCAGGTTATTGGAAGTCTCACGGTACAATAAAGGCAATAAATTTGGAGCAATGATTCCTTAAGTGCTGTCTGGGCAGCGGGGACCACCGAGATCTAACACAGGTACCAACTCATTTCCTTCATTTTGCAAATGCTAAAGCATATAAAAATTTTTTTAAATGAAAGGGAAAGGCTACTAGCAGAGTAGTCTCGCTGCTGGCCCCTCTCAAGTTGGTGGGAATTTTATCCTTACTGGCAAAGACAGCGCATTAGATCTAAAACTGAATATTTTTGGGGAAAAAAAAATCCATTGTTTCTTTATGTTAGCAGAGGGCTGGTACGTAACAAAGAGGAAGAAAGGCAGCCCGCGTGCTTCTGGCGGGTTGGTAAAAAATTCTCAAGGTCTGATCGATACCATGAAAAAAACACCTCTCCTGGCCTGAGGCTGGAGCGTTATTCAAGCACGGCAGTCACTGTGCAGCTCATTTTCTTTAGCTACGATGATCCGACGCTCATGAACACAGAAAGAAGAGCGGAGTCGATTGCAGGCATTTCTAACCCTTTATGAGAGGGAAGAAAAAAAAAAAAAAAAAGAGGGAGCAGAGGTATAGAGGCGCGTGTAGGAGCATTTCCAGGAGCGGCTGTACGGCTCTCTGGGCACCTGCTTCCTGAGGGAAACCCAAAAGCACATCATATTCACGGAAAGTTGGGAGCAACTTCTGGGGGGGGAAACGACAAAAGGCAAAATGTCTCTTAAAAAAAAAAGAAAGAAAAGAAAAGAAAAAAAGAAAAGAAAAGCCATTGTTGTGGGAACCCCCTGCTAGCTATCTGAAGCAAAACCACCTACGGCGACCCTCAGGAGAGGAACCCCGGAGCCCCCGGCTGCCCTACGCCAGCCGCCCCTGGCAGCGCCCACGGCTGTGCCCGCTCCGCACAGGTGCGGACCGGGATGCCCGGGCCGTGCCTTTGTCTCCGGGCACCGGCCGCTGCCAGGACGCACAGACAGCCGGCCGCCCGGGCCGGCGGGCAGCGCCGCGGCCCCGCAAGGTCGAGCGTCCGCCCGGGCAGGGGCAGCCGCCGCCCGCTTTCCCCGGGCGGATCCCCGCGCCCCCGGCCCCGCCGCCCCTACCTCGGCCGCCGCCGTCACGCCGCCCCCAGCGCCATGTTCCGGCTACATCCGGGCCGCAGCTCCGCTCCGCTCGGC
>NW_024582058.1:2548532-2624622 GCF_017639235.1 Corvus kubaryi | reverse complement strand
GCAGCCCCGCCCCGCCCGCGCCTGCCGCCCGGAGCGGCGGGGCCGGGCTGTGCCGGCGAGCGCGGGGCGGCAGCTGCGCACCTGCCCTGACATCTGCCCTGGGGCTTTGTCTGCCCGACCACCCGCCCTGCGCACCGCCGCCGCGCCGTGTCTGCACCAGCCAAGGCACCTGCGCACCCACACAGCCGTGCCTGCACCAACCAAGGCACCCGTGCACCCCTCCACCCATGCATGCGCCAACTTGTGCACCCACCCGCGCACTCATACATCACCCACCTATTCCTGCTTCAACTCGTGCACCTGCACACCCACACGCCCATTCCTGCACCAGCCAATGCACCCCTTCACCCATGCGTGTACCAACTTGTGTGCCCACCCACCCACGCATGCATGCACCCATATATCACCCACCTATTCCTGCATCAACTCATGCACCTGTGCACCCACACACCCGTTCCTGCACCAGCCAAGGCACCTGCGCACCCACCCACTCATGCACCAACCAATGCACCCATGCATGCACCCACCCATGCACTCATACACTCATATATCAAGCCACCCACACCCAATTCATGCACCGCTCCACCAACCCATCCACCTGCCCATGTACCAATCTACACTCCAATCCACATCCATCCATCTACACCCCAACTCTGCAACCACCCACCCACATGCCCCTACATCCACCCACCCACTTCCTTTTGCACTTTGACTTCAGTTATTACATATATATATATAGATATATCTTTTACATAAAAACAACTGTGCCAACATGTTTTGTTACCTGAAAGCTCTCCCCAGACAATGGCCAGGTGCTATGGAACAAATCTGGTTAAGGCAAGTGATGGAAGGAAGCAATCAGAGGACAACAGACAAACCCCATCTATCCCATCTAATTTTGGTGTATTACTGCTGGCAATTTGTGGCTGCCTCTGAAAGCTGCTCTAAGCTTACATTTTTATAAAATGTTCCATAAAAAAGATTAAGATTGCCTTTAATAAAGGTAGGTACCCACCCTTCCACATGCTAAATCAGTAGGGAGATGACAGTGTGTGCTCATGAATGACCATAAACCATCCCTGTCAGGAAACACAGAGCATGGACAGCAAAGTGCTTTTCAGAGGCACCTGCAGCAGAAGCTCTCTGGGAAGAAAAGACCCAAAGCCAACTTGATTGATTCAGCCCTGCACGGGAGAGGAGTGATTTCATACTTAATGATGTTGAATTGCACATCATTTCTAGTTTCTTTGATGCTGTTTGCATTAACATGCACTCTGTATGGCAGGAGCAGAGAGGATTCGACAGGAACAGCTTGAAGATAAAGGTGCATTGGAGCTGTGTGGGGTGGACGTGCTGGGCCAGGCAGAGGGAGGTGCAGAGACTGAGACTTTCATGGCACTAAGGCACCTGAGGTCTAAATAGGTTTTTGCACATATGAAAAAACCTACATTAACAACAGCAAAAAAAAAATCCCTCAGAAACATGCTCTTCCATTACCCGTAGTGTTTGCTTCTACCTTCTTTATGCTCCCCTCAATCAGTGCTCTACATAATGCTGTGATATGAAAGGAGCTCCCTTGGTTCTTGACAGCACATGGTGTCAGTGTTTGCTGGGATGGCAAAGCTCCTGCTCCAGCCTCAGCACCTGCCCACGGCACCTGTGGGGCAGCACCAGCACAACGAGGGGCACTCTGCGTTCTGGGAGGGAGATTGGGCACAGACAAACCCAGCCCAAAATACGGCATAAAGTTATTCAAAAGGTCTGGACCATAATTTTGACCTTCTAGATGTGAAATTCAGAGACAGGCTGGCTGGGGTCACCCTGAGGGGGTACCACTGTTGAAGTCACTCTGTTGCTCCTGGTTTCCATTTCTTTGCAGTGGGTTTTGCAGCCAGAAGCATCATTTGCAATCAGCAGCTGCTGAAGAATGTTTAGGCTTCTGGTAAAAATCCCAAACAACTCAACTCTTCCCCCCAAAACCCCAAGCCAGGCTAAAACTTTAAGGAAAAATCTCCAACAACTTGGGTTGAAACCTCGCCACAAAGCTGAAGCCTTTCCCTGATGCATCAGACCAGAAATAATATGGGATAAGGCAGTGAGGGTTCCCCTGATCTGAGTCAGCATGAGTGACGTGTGTCTGTAATGCAAGGTGTTGCATGTCACATCTTGACATGATATGTATGGCTTCTGGCAGGGGAACAAAAAGAAATCAAGCCTTTGCTGTTTTGTCTTTAGTCTCAAGTGTGATTTGGAGGAAACTGTCTCAGTGAATTGGCAAAATGGGCTGATGGCTGCCAAACTACAGCACCAGGAGAGAGGCACTGCACCATTCCAGGAGTGACAAGGGAGGGAGGGAGGGAGCAATAACCCCTCCATATCCCATGAGGTGCTGGGAGAAGGGGTGGCACAAAGGTTCAGTAACGGGGACCTGCTGAGACTCACATTGAAGGGAGGTTGATGCATCCATCGGCATAGGAAAATCCCATCCTGTGTTTTCCCAGAGAGCCCTGGACTCTCTGTCTTCATGGTTAAAGCCAACAAGAAACGAGGTCTCTAACTTGGACACTAGTTTCTGCACTGAAGTCAGCTGAATTACCTAGGGTGAATTTGACTATCTAATCCCTTCAATCTGAAAAACAGATGTGTATATGCACAGATCTACCCCAAAGCTTTTCAAAAAAGGTTCATTTTGCTTTTGCCTTCTTCTTACACACAATGGTAAGAAGCAGAAATATGGCTCCTCAAGTCATTGCGGCTGCCCTGAGCTAGAGTTGATGCAAATGAAAGGCAGATAAAAATGTAAAATATCCTTTTTCCAGAAAAATCAGAGCATAGGATTGGGTTTTTTTTAAATTTATCATTATATGTTTAAAATTTGTGCCAGTGGCACTAAACATTATGGCCTAAATTTCATTGTAATACTATATAATAAATAGCAATTAACCCCTTCAAATTTTAGATTAAGTCAAGCCAATGCAGTGGCTGAAGTGTTTGCTGAACCAACTGGATCAGGAGATTCTTGAGACTCTAAGCCCATTTCCTAGAGACCCATTACTTCTCAGGATGCACAGGAAGATGTTCTTCCCTTCAGTTCACTCCAGTTTGAGAAAACCTTCAGGGATTGAAGCCAAAGAGGGAACAGGAGATGGCACTTTCCCCCATATGAGTCTTTATAAGGATTTGGTGATTAGGAACACCCCAGCCTGCTGCCAAAGAGGTAATATTTCCTGTGTTCAAAATGTCCATTTCAAATGCAGAATCAGTTTTGATAACTGTGTTCTTCCCCTTGCCCCATCTGTCCATCATACTTAAGATTAGCATGTGATTTAAATTAAGAGCACAGTAACTAATGTATGTTACTTTTTTCTGCAGTGCACCTTAACACAAACATTAAAATAAGTCATGGAGTAGAGGCATCAGGCATCAGTTTGGCACATAAATGAAAATTATTAAGTAACTTTAAACTCAATATGCAGATTCTTAAATAAATATGGTAATAGCATATCCATATTTTCATGAGTGAAAAAAGAGTACCAGGCTTCAGTGAGGAAGTATCAGTTGTTCCTTAGGAAAATAATTAAAAAGTACAAATGAAGAACAAGATTAATTTAAATAATCAATTTTGTGTTTCCTGCTAGCTGATTTAAATCATGATGAAAATTGTTGATTAAAGCCCCTTATTTAAATCTGTGCCCATTAATGAGAGTGCAAGCCTATGAACACAAGCCCATAATAGTAATAAAAGACTCTGTAGAGAAGAAATAACTTTCACAAGAATACTTCCAGGGCTGGAAAAACATCATCCATCCTTTGCATGAAGAAATACATCTTACCCAGCCAAGCAATTCTTCTCCCCTAAGCTCTTAACCCCATAAAAAGAGCAGGGATATGGCAATAAGTCATAGGATATTCACAGCCACATTATGTAAGTACAACTGAACTGGTGATCCTTTTCACTAACGGTTGGAGAGGAAGATGAAGTATTGCTGGAATAATTAAAAAGACAGGTTTGAATTCCCTAAATAATGCAGACGAATGCCCTGTCCAGCTATTCATCTTGGTGGCAGCAGCCTTTTAAGGTCTTGAGCAGTTGCACAGGGAGGACGGCTGAATGATGCTGGGTGGAGCAGGCCTGTGCCAACCCAAGCACCATGTGCTCCTATGCAGCCCCTGGCCTCGTTCCAAAATGCTGTTTAAGGGCCACTACTCTGGTACCAGAACAGTTACTCTCACAACTACACCTCAATTCTCCTCTAAACTTAAGATGCCTTTGCTTTCCTTGTCAGTCAAAATCCGAGCACAAAAGCATCCATTATGAATTTATAGCAAGTGTAGACAACTGCCTTTCACTGAGGGCTATACGTGTATCATCAGCCCATACCGGTATTTTACATGCCCACCATCCACTGAAATGGCTCTTCCCTGTGGTCCTATAATCCACATTGCTTTTTAGTCCTCTTCAAGGAATTTGGGAGTGCAAATTCAGTAAAAAGTGCCGTGGTACAGCCCCATGGCCTGCCTCTCTATTAGCAAGGGTGACAGTAATCTCTATTTCTGTGCCGCTTAGTCCTCCCTCCTGCACTCCCCTTTCCTGGGCTCCAGTGGTGTCTCCCACAGAGATATCTGCCCTTCTGGGAAGTGTACCATGGAATTAAAGCCTGAAGGCATGACCTTCACTGTACCGAAATCAGTCACCAGATGACAGAAAAAGAGAATAGATAAATTTCACGAAGGGGGTTTTAAAGTTATTGTATATTTTTGAGGTATGATTTCTGGTATGCCTGGTATTGCTACTGCCAACATTCTTATTGTTGAACGATCAAAAGATACACAAAGATCTATAAGTAGGGATATTTACACAGGCTTATCCTCACACACCTGTGATTCTCCCCCTTCAACTCCTATTTCTGAAGGCAGCAATGGGCCCCAACCCTGCAAGGCAGAACACAAGATGCTCGGCAGTTTCCACCTTCCCAGGACGCTGGTTGCAGGATATGGCTGCTCCAACTCCACGGATAACTCTGGGACCATGCAGGAGCTTCAGTCCTGTGATGTGTCCTGAGCATGGTCCTGTCCTGCCTGAAATGATGGCAGTGTGGAACTTTATCAAGCTCAAATCCCTGTTGCCACCTGCCAGAGCCTGCAGGTCCCGGCAGCAGGATAGAGGACCCCTGCTGTGTCTTATCTGTGGGTGCTGAGCAGATACTGGTTCAGGGACTTCTTGGCCTCTGTGATAAAGTTATAGGGATCCATGAACAAATTCATTTGCTCCTTTTTCTCCCCAGGGTTACACTTCTGTGTCACACTGCCCTGCAAATCTGCTTCCAAAAGGCTGCCTTCTTTCTTCAAAGATAATTTCCAGTGCTAAGCAAGATCTCTCAGAGCCCTTGACTTTGCAACTGGCAAAGTTTACAACATGTTTACAATACCCTGCATAATTTGGATATGAGATAATGTGTAGTATAGTTCTTCAGTGGTGCACAGTGGGAAAAGAACAAGTGCAAAAAAAAAGGTAATGCAAAGCCAAGAAAAACAGATGGTAGCGAGCTCTCCAAGGGGCAAGAATGAATAAATAACTGCAGATTTTTTTTTTTCTGAGGAAAAATGTATTGTCAAATCAATAACAGTTTTTAGGAAATGCAAACTAGATCAAATGTGCATTTTTTCAGTATTAAACAATGGCACTTCATCAGGACTGATGGTCTGCACTGCACGTGTTTGCCTACATGAATCAGAGACAAGTAAAAATAGCATTGCTCCAAAAAGTTCTTATTTGACCTCAAGGTTACATTTCATACTTCCTGGGAAGTTCTGCTATAGGTAACAAGCCAAAAGTTCAGGTGGAAATCAGAGTGCCCCAGCACTTACTGTGCCCTTTAGCAGCATTGCATCTTTGATAATCTTAGTCAGGGCTGCAATTCTTAGAGAGCAGAACCTCTTGACAATTTTGGGAACTTTCCTGTGCCTGCTGTTAGGGCCACAGAAAACTATACTTGTTTAATACATCTGTGCACACTTCCAGAATGATTAACTGATAACTTTTTTTCTTTTTGACCACGTCAGGTCAAGCTAGAGGTGGAAAAAGAGATACTTAAAAAAGGCCAAGTATACAAATACTCTCATTCTTCTCCAGCAAAAGATTTTTTCGCCTCTCTTAAGTTGCCCAGATGAAGCTAAGCAGCATATGGGATGCATGAAAGTTGCTCTCTGCAAATCTGTCAATCCGTTTTAGCCACGCTGTGCCTCAATCCCAACTCTGCTCGGAGCACGGTGTCCCTGCGCAGGCGCTGCCAACTGGCCCACACTCAGCTCTTCACCAGGAGACAAACCCGCTCCTGCCACAGGATCCACGGGCCCAAAGAGCAGAAGCTGGAAGGCACCAAATCTCTCGTGCTCTCTCTCTAGCCATGGTGCAAAAATAATCTTTGTAGCATCTTCAGTGCTCGCTGGGCTACAGTGATGTGGTGGGCTGGGGAGAAGAAGGAATCCCAGCCTGGAAGGAGCTCTGACAGTGGGCAAAAACCTCTTGACAAGTAGCTGTGGAAGAGGCTTGTTTGCTCAAGTTTCCAGGCTGAGTGCTCTGGGCTTGGGGACTAGCACAGACCAAGCCCTGCAATCGTGGAGGTCTCCTGGTCAAGCTCCCTGAGGAGTTACATCTGGGAAGAGGCAGCCACAGCCCCAAAGCAGAGAATGAGCAATGACCAGAGCTGAGCTCCCAGAGCACCACCACACAACAGCGCTTTGTTTTGTTCTAGAAGTTTTGTTCTAGAAGTTTTGTTCTAGAAGATCTGGACTCACAGGGTTGGCTGATGGTAAAAATTAACTGCCCTTCCCCAGCATGTCAATAAATCAAAGTGATGGGGTACTTCTGGGAAGCCAGAAGCCAGCAGAAGTGATCGGAAGGGTCCCCTCTTCATCTGACTGTTTTTTGGGAGGCGGCGAATGCTCCGTTATCATGCCCACAACACCTGTGATAATATTTTCATTCAAGCTCAATTTTCTGTTCTGCCCATGCAAATATGAAGAGCAAAGTCACTGCTACTGCCTTAGTTTTTTTCTCTTTCTGCTGGGAGCAGAACCTGAGCTCGTTAAAGCCATGTACTCCTAAGTTCTGGAAGCAATCACTTCTGCTATGCAAAGGGAACCCTCTCTCTAAAAATCAGTCTTTCTTGAAAAGCAATAAGCCCACAGATGTACCTCCCAGCTGCTAAAAGCCCTTGCTCCCCACTCTGTAGGTGCCAAGCCCTCCTCCCTCTAAAAGCAACTCCAAAAGAAAACCAGGCCCCAGGGATGTCCAGGGAGCACCTCAGAATTTACAGAGGTGCAGTTGGGTCCATGTGCCTGTGGGAGCTGCTGTGAAGTCGGTCAGATGTGGCTCCTTCTGAAACAGGACATGTTCCAAAGGGACACGAGCTCTCGGAAGATGCAATCACTGAGAACACCTCCAGCTCCATCCCCAAGCTGCAAACTAAAGTACTTGCTTTTGTTAGAGCATACGGCAAAACCCTGCATCCTACACGTGTTTTAATGCCAAGAGTGACTCTTAGTTTGGCATCCTACATGGCAAAGAAGCCAGCAGGAGTTTTGTCCAACAGAGAAGAGGGATGAAAGCAGGCAGTTTATCCCACTGCCATTTCAGTTGGTCTTCATTTCCTGGTCTGCATCACATCCCTGGGTCAGTCCACCTCTGGCCATTCTTGACTGTTGTTGGTCCCTTCACCTGAGAGAATGTGTTTCTGTACCTGACCCTTATATTGCAGGCTGCAAAAGACTCCATTGGAAGTACTTTGTAACCCAAAGCATTTTTCTATCACAAACAATCCTTTGCAGCAAATTCTAGGTAGGTTGGTATTGTAGAGTAATGTAATTCCAATCACCTGGTAGAATACTTTTCTATTGCTCCTTTACAAGTATCAGTACCCAGCCTATATTCCCTCTCATACTTAAGCCTCCAAAATTACTCTGTTCAAAGCAACCTGCATTTATAAACTGATGTGCTCCTGCATTCAAGAGATTTGCCAAGTGCTAAATATAAGGTTTCTCACTATAGTCAAAATCAAATTCGAATTCCAGCTGCCTCTCTGCTAATATGCAGCAAAGGTTTAGCAGTACAAAGCCGTGTTTTAGAATCAGACACCAAAGATGACTAAATAAAACTGAAAGGGGAATCAGTACAAGCCTGGAATTAGCTTGCTGAAGATACCAGAGTTCATTTCCTCCCCCTGACAGAAGGAGCCACCTTGTGACCTTTAGTGATCAGAGCAAATAGGATCATGGCTTTGCCAAGTCTGCCCCCCTCCATCCCCAGCAGTGCCCTGACTGAAAAATCAGCTTCAACCTCCACTGGCCAGGGCAGGAGGACTGCAGGATGCTCAAACCAGTGCAGCAGGTTCAGATACTGCCCTCACTCCCATGGGCTGTGATCCATCTCCTCCCTCTCAGTGGATGCTCTCCAGCAGTCCAAGCACACATTGAGATCTGAAGAACAACTCCTGGGTTTACCTTGTGGTCTCTGTTCAAAACAAAGGACTCTTCTTTCTTTGATTTGACCAAGATGGTAAAACCAGGAAGGTGCCCGAAGTTGGCAGGGTGAGTTGATGAGATGTTGAGTGCAGGCAGGAGCAGGAAGGCATCCCAGGGGTGGGCAGGCAGTTACTTCCTTGGCTTTGCTAACCTGGCTCTTTCAAAACAGCATTAAAATTGCCAATGAAAAAAAAGAATTCCTCACTTTGGCTATAGCAATAAAGTTGAAGGGATTTAAAGCGTATGGCAGCAATAAAAAGTTGTTCATCTTCTCTCTCCCACCCATCCCCATTAGCTGTAACTCTGGGGCATTATCTCTCTGAGCACCCTGGATGCTACAATTATGCTGATGGCTACATGAGAGAGATGGAAAACAACCTGCTGAAAACAAAGACTTCTCTTGACTATTACATACACACGGGTTTGCCAAGACACCTTGTTCTCTCCCTGCAGCCCTTCTGCTAGTACCATTCTGGGTCTCCTCTGAGCACAGATGGGACAATACCACCAGGTTGTTTGCTGTTCTTGCCTTGCTAATGTCAGTGACCTGATTTACAAATCAGACTCAGACCACTGCTCCTGTTTGGTGCATGGCACAAGCTGGTGCTGGTCCTCAGAGACTTGCACACAGTCAATTTTCAACAACAGAAAGGATTTTCACCCTTTAAGAGGCGAGGGTTAGCACAGCTCCTTGGCAATGTATAAATTGAAAGGATAAATTGTAGGAGCGGGTATTCCAGAGCAGTGGCACAGTCTCTAGTAAAAACCCCTGCTATCCAAATTCAATTAGACATAGACCAGGAGGGAAAGAAAAAAGGCAGAAAACCCCACAGTTGTGCAGGTCTGTCAACATGGAGTATGTGGCACCTCTCCCAGCAGCATCCAAGTATGGGAGTGGGTAACCTGCTGATGGAGCTTCCTCTGCCAGACAGCACCTGGGTGTTCCTCTGCTGTGCTCCAGGCGTAGATGTGCCCTGTTTTGGGCAGAGCAGACTCTCCCAAGACTGGGCATTGATGGCACAAGAACAAAAATCCCCCTCTCCACCAGTGTGGCTGAGCAGGAGAGGAGAGAACACCAATCCTCAATTCAGCAAAGGGAGATGATCATATTATACTTGAAAGCCACGGTGGCTGATGGGCTGCACTTGCAGGGCTGGGATAGAGCAGCACCAGCCCTGTCAGAGGGCAGGGAAGGGATCCAGTATTGTCCAAAGCGAACTTTTAAAGAATGCAGGCAAGAAGGCAACGTGCAGCAGGACCTGAAGCTCCAGTTGCCCTGCCCGAGGTGGGTTGCCTGGCTCTTGCCCAACTGCTCCACCCAGCTCAGCTGAGCCTGGACATTGCCACAGAGCACAGGCCATGCTCTGGGCACCATCAAACGTATCACCATCCTTCCTCTTGACTACAGAGGATGCAAAAGAGGATGCAAAAAAGGATGCGAGGTTTGCTGCCAGAAAATCCTGTCTGAATAAATAATGCTGTTTTAAATTTGAAATGGTGAAGCTTGGGGAGCTGATCCTCACTGTGTTTGAGGCAACTGCCTCCTGCCAGATAAACGCACACACCACCGAGTTCATGAGCTGCTGCAGCAGTACCTAAGGCCGGTTGGAAAAGCCAATATGGTCTATTTCTCCTGCAAGATCTCCCAGGGGAAATATGCCTTAGCCAAGCTAAATACTTCACTTGTGCTATATCTGTGTGTCAATTGCATGTTTTAAGGTTTTGTTTCGAATGAGAAAGAAGTCAGACCTTGCTGAAAAGACTGGGTTTGGCATTCTCAGAGAAAAGCAGTGCATGGTCCTGCTCCCTGACATCTGAGCCACAATAAGTAACAAATGAGGGCCACACTGCCACAAACTCTCTTTTCCAGGCTTCCCACACAAACAAGGCACTAATTATGGGTTTTCTTGCATGGCTGGAGGCCAACACGCCTCCAGGCAGCATGGGGACAGCCCTACACCAGCTAGTTTCTGTTGACTGACAAGCATCTCCTCCTTTTCTTCTTCTGGCTAAAGGCTGACTCAGTTTGTGATGGCAGAAGCCTTGCAAGAGCAATATTAAAGGTGCTTGTAAAAACAAAAAAACAAACACACCACACCTCTGCCATCATTTGTCACCTGCCCCAGACATGTTTCACACACTTCTCACTTGCAGGAAATCATCCATGACTTGAGGAAATGCTCTTTTTGAGGTCTTCATCTCTGTGTATTTTGTGTTTTTAAGTGAACCTGTCTAAGACACAGGCCTGGGAAAAGGAGCTGCAAACAAGGGTGAGGACCAACCCTGGGGTTGGCAGTGCCACGCTGCCCTCTCCTGCCAGGCTCCCCAATAGGTGCTAATCCACTGTCTGTGATTACTCTCTCTAGGATCTTTAAATCCTGGCTTTGGGGATTAAGGAGTCCCCCCCTTCCCTAATGAGGGAATTCTCCCTTAATCCATTCCTGCTGGCACAACACCACCAGGGACAAACCCAGCATTTTCTGGGAAGTATGGTTCTGACTCTTTGTATTTCGAGCCCTTTAAGGAATACCACACCACACCTGTGCTTGAGAGTTCTTCAGCATCACATCTGACTCTGGTTACAGATCACACCTCATTACCAAAAACCCTTCCGCTCTGCCCCTTATGGCGTTGTGGTGGTGTTATGTGGGGTCTCCCACCACGGTACAAGCACTGTAAGCCCTTCTCAGCCTCACTGCCCCGGGTGTTCTGGAGACAACCTCTCCACAAAGGATGGAGCCTTTTGGGTTTGTTATCACTGCTCAGCACTCAGTGGTTGAAGCAAATAGAAACAAGAACTGAGGAAAAGTGCCAAAACACAGTCAATCTTTAACCAGCTCAAGGAAAATATGGTCTCACTCGTCCTTATTCAGCGTTCACCTCTGGGCGGCTTTCACCAGTTTTAAGCCACTTTTCAAGGCTGCCAAAGCCTGCACAAAGCAAGCAGGTTTGTTTTATTGTTGTCTTCCCCCCAGTCCTCCAGTGCCCAGCTGCTTTTCCACCCATGCTTGCAAGAACTCCCTTCTTTCTGGGGATGCTTTTGCCAGGTGACCTGTGGACACCGACACCAGCCACACTGAGCCCATCCCACAGCAAGGAGCACGTCCCACTTCCCGCTTTGCCTCATCCACAGGGCTGTGCTCACCCATCCCAGCTTTTCAGTCTATTTTTTTTGTTGGCAGGGCTGGCTGAAAGTCTGCCTCCCACCCTGTACTATCCCTGTGCCAGCCCTGGTTTATGGGACAGCTGATGGGGGAAAGGATAATGGACATTGTAATGCTCTGTCACCCTCAACCTGAAAATTCAACCCCCAGCTCCCAAAGTAACCTGGCTCCAAGAAAGTCAGATTTTGTATGTAAAAGCCTTAAAAAAAAAAATCAAGATCTATATAAGCTGTTTACAACCTACATAAGACTAATTTACCCAGGGGAAAAAAATGTGACTCTTCATAGATCTAAAAAGAAACAACCTGTCTGCCAACATCAGCTATTAAAAGCATCCTGAAATATAGCCTGTTTCCATCGTTCTGGGGTCTGACTCGGGAGGGCTGGAGCACGACACGGCGCTTTTGCCGTCTCAGGAGCTCCCTCCAGCGTGGCGAGCGGCAGCTCCGGCTCGGCCCGCGCTCCCGGACACTCACACCCACAGCGGCTCTGGCCGCTGCCCTTCTCGGCCCGCTGGTGCTGCAGATCCAGCACGCAGAGGAGGGGTCGGCGCACACCCGGGCCCCTCGACCGTCTTTGATTTAAGCCCCTCATTAGCAGCGGCGAGCCCAGCCCTGGGGCAGAGCACCCTCCATCTCGCTGATTTATACCCTCTTCATCTGCTGCAGCAAGGATGATTTTTCTTTTTAATCCGTTTTCGCTCTGGTGTGCTCCAGCTTAGCGCGAGCTTTGCTGGGGGAAGGGAGGCTGGATGTGATTTGTGCCAGGGCCGGGAACAAAGAGGCAGAAAGCAATCGCCTTCCACTGCTCGAAGCCCGGGCAGGGAAGGGTCCGCGGCACCAGCCAGCTTCCCCCCCCCCCGCCCATTTATTTTCCCAAGGCTTTGCCCAGCTCTGTTTACGCGTGGCACTAATAAGCTTTGGGAGGCAGCAGCATTGCTTTAAGCTTTGAATTGCTGTTCACAAAAAGAAATGTTCATCCCGACAGGCTCATTGTCATGGCAACGGGAGATTTCCCTCCCCCCCCCACCCCCCTATAAGGGTGCCGCTGCCGGAGAGGCGATGCGCGCCTGGCTTGTCCCGAGGGATTTAGCCCTGCTGAGGGCAGGTATGATGGGAGCCGCGGTGGGAAGTGGATGGAAGCAACAGGAGAGGCACATTCCCCAAGGAGCATCTCTAGAGCAGGACATCTCCAGCGTACCACAGACCCAAACGAAAGATGGGGACGGGTGAAGTTTAGCTGGCTCTGACATAAGTACATAGCAAAGGGGGGATGATGGAATTAGGACCTTGGGATAATCCTAAATAATACCTGCTCCCTTTAATGAGTTACTTGGATCGATAATACTCTTCTGTGAATTACATTTCCATGTAGCCCCTGCTGCCCAGGCGTGGTGACGCTGCACCACTTGCACACTCTGGCACAGGGTGAACCCTGTG
Organism: Corvus kubaryi; assembly: GCF_017639235.1. Lineage (NCBI taxonomy): Eukaryota > Metazoa > Chordata > Aves > Passeriformes > Corvidae > Corvus > Corvus kubaryi. Next base: position 2,611,496 of record NW_024582058.1, on the reverse strand, counting down.
CTAAGAGATCTTAGCAGAGCCATAAAATTAACACATTTGCTCTTCCAGTCAACAGTGGAGAACCAACGCAGAGCTGGTTTGGTTACTTGGCTTGCACAGAAAGCTCTGGAGCCCTGATTGGTTGCAGACTGCAAAAGCACAATTTTACAAAGGTAAACTTTCAGAGAGTTCAAACATTTTTGGCTAAGAGGGTGTTTGCTAGGACATGTTTTACACCTGCTGTGATCACAACAAGCAAGCAAACATGACCGTCACCTCCTACAGCAAGTGCTTCTCCCCTGTGCCACATGCCAAGGCATTCATCAGAGCAAGCTGGACCCCAAGAGTCATGAGGTGAGAGTGGGAAAAGCATTACAAAGGAGTTTGAGCACTGTGGCTCTCACCATGAAGGCCACCTGCTGCCCCCAGGTAATGCTCAAAGAACCCCAGAGTGACTCTTTTAAGGATGTTGGTGGTATCACTTATTGGCATTTCAGTTCCTGGAGGACTGGTCTCTCCAGAGCACAGGCTGACAAGGGTACAGTTTTGCTGGTGGCATGTAGGTGTCCTCGAGAAACTCACACAGAAGAAAACCTTCATGTAGAGAATGCACAGACAGCAATCCCTGCTCTTGGGAGCTTCCAGCTCAAAACCTTGATCCTTTTCATGAGGAAGCCAGACAAGGACCTAGAAGTAAGTTGGGAACAAATGCTACAGCAATGTTCTTCCTGGAAAACACACAAATACACCTGGCAATGCTAAGCACTGAATGGAATCAGTCACAATTTAAAGTCTAACATCGTCGGCTCTAAATGAGCTCCATGGAGAACACAGAGCAAGAAGAATCTACTTCCCCAAGATGGGAATGACACTCAGTTTTTCCTGGCCACCAGACTTCAGCTGGAGCAGGAACTCACATTCCCAGCACTGCCTAGGCCTGGCAGTCAGCCAAGGTGAGAGCCAAGGTGACAAATTCTGAGTGAATTAGAGAAAAGCCATTTTTTGCTAGAGATGCTGCTTTGATTTTGGATGGCAGAAGCTCACCTGACCCAATATAGACCCAAGAGGTCCTTTCCTTTTGGAAAACCACTCAGAATGAACATGTACTTTTCTTTAGTGGACTGGCTGCTGTCATCTGCTCGTCATTGTGGAAATCTTTGCAATGCCACCTCTAGGCTAATAGTGGGAAAGCAAGAGCCGCGTGTTCTACTGTTGGCTTTTTTTTTTTCTGTCACAACATGTATCATCAAACGAGTGCTGAAATGCTGCCCATTTCACACAGAATTACTGCCTGTAGTAAGATTTCGTTAATTGCAAACGAGAGCAGGACTTGGCCCACACAGTGGAAGTAATAGATGGTCCCTACAATTAAACATTAAGTGTACATCCATTGATTTACCTGCAGTACTTCAAAATAATTAGGCTGGCACAATACATCTTAGTCTCTGTGAATTTAATATCCCAGAAATCATTTAAAGTCTTTCTGATTCTACCTGCTTTGTGAAATGCTGTATTTCTCCTGTGACTCAGTGCTAAAGCAAGGGCAATTTAGTAAAATCCAATGAGGCATGCATTGCATGCTAAAATACATTTTCTTTTTCTGTTTCCCAGGTGAAGAGTTTTCTTTTTCCATATGGTTCATTAGATTTACCTTCCTAAAGAATTTGAATTTTTATTCATCCTTTGGAAAGTCCTTAAGATGGTGTAAACAAGAAAGGAAACTTTCAGGAAGACAGGAGAGAAAGTTCTCAAGAACATTTAAAGCACCCCAGAAAGTCAACATCAATTTCCTTGGTCTCCATTCCCAGGCTATTAACTACAGTGCCACTGTGAATGATTAACCTTTTCTGAATGTATCTGACTTCTGCCTGTATAAAACCAGCCTTTAAGAATCCTGCCTCAAGGAGGGAAAAATAAAGGGGCATCTGATATGCCTTCAGGTCTGGAGCTTGGTGAAGTACAAGGGACTTGCAGCAGATACAGCACCTCCTTACTTTGCTGGTTTAGCTTTGAATGAACAAGTAAATCTGAAGCTGGAAAAACAAGACACTTATTGCCAGTAACTGAAATGAGGGACAAGGCAGAGAGCTGCTGGTTATAAAAGCAGAAGAACACGGAGGCCATAAACCACTTCAATTTGCTGGCTTCGGGTAACATCAACTTGCTAACACAGCAGTGAATACAAAACATGTTTGATAAGCCTGGGTTTTGCTTATGTATCCAACACACTTGATAGTATTTCATTCAACTGAAGTCTACTTCTTTGCACGTTTAATTGCATTCTAGTTTCTACCCAAGAGCTGTTGACTCAAGTTGCTAGGAAAACAAAGTAAAAACAGAACACACGACCCAAGGAAATGCTAAAGTTAGAGCATTAGACACTGAAAAGCCAACATAAATACCATATATACTCAGCTCCAATTGCTTACCTGTATGTGAGGTACCCTTATATTTGGTGGAGAGGTTATATTTAATTACAGATGGACACATTTGAAAGGTTAGCAAATAAAAACCAGCTTTTTTGTTAGATGAATACCAAACTCAGCCAAAGAATCTTGGTTTAATATCACCAACAACTGAGTAACACCTCCCTCGCACCCCCTAAAATCCACTTGCTTACAAATGCAGCGCTGAAACCGAGCCTCTTGCATCCAGGTCATTTTGCAAAGCTCACTGAGGCTGCTGGAGAGCCGTGTTCAAAAATTACCAAATCCTTACACAGGGAAATATGCTGAGCCCTTTGCCCAGCTTACATCCCTAGGCAAAGGGCTGGGAAATACAAAGCAGTGATTTTGCCTGGCTTTCAGTCAGACATTATATGGAAATTTTGGATCATGCCTAAACAATCTTTAGGGAACATAAGAAGTGCTAAAAGAGCCAGGAGAGCCTGGTCACTACTGTAACTCTGCTCACATGTAGCCAATACTAAGACTGGCCTTAACAAGTGTCTACTCGTGCAATGGCTGCTCTGTGAGCGACTGTAATGATCTGCTGTCACTGGTGCTCAGCACCAGCTGAGGCAAACAGCAAATGCACAAGTTAACAGCTCAGGACTGAGCAAAACAAGGACTTTGAGTTGTGTGTCCAGGAGAGCATCCAAGAGTTAACTGGGGACAGCCTCTGAGTTTGCCTTTCAGTTTGGTGATTGAGGCCATGAAGGACTGAGATGCACTGGCTTGTGGAGAAGCTGACACCTCTGTGGGCATGGACACAGCCCGGCCAGGGCCATACCATGTGCTAAAGAGCAGCCTTGATGCCAGCTGGGGTAAAAAGGAAGGTGGAGGAAGGATTTGGGTTCTTCTGTCTCTCTCAATGCCCTGATGTCCCTCCCTGCCCTGACACAGCTGCTGCATCTTTTGCTACCAAACCCCATAAATCCTCCTGAAATTGCTGCAACTTTAGCATCCCATTGCAGGCTGCCGGGGCTGCACTGCTTTGGGATTCTCCGTGCAAGAGGTTGTTTGCTCCCAGCCCAGCTATATCAGTCCTCTCTAATATTCCCCATAGTGCCAAGTCAGCTGGGTTACCTCAACACCCCTTTGCTGGGGTGTGAAGTGGCTGGTGCTTTCTCTGAAGTTCTTGATGTAGGCCAGGTTTAAAATCTTTTGATATCAACAGAAGCCTACCCGCTGAGTTCTGTATACTTTGAATTAAGCACTGTGTACATAGATTTTCCACTTAGGGCAATGAAGGGCTTGGTTACTCTGTCCTCATTAACACTGATGGGATCTGGGAATCCAGATTGTTTGTGTAGCTTTAGAAATGCCAGCCATAAAGCACAATATACTCACGTACAGCATATGTGTCCTTTTCTTTGCTGGAATTCAGCAGGAGCTGTTTCTGGTTATAAAAAATAGTTATTGGTGAAAACCGCCTGCACCCCAGAGCAATGATGAGACAGTGGAATTTATTCCATTGCATAGACCTGTTGATTAAAACCATCATTCATATCACTGAAAAATGAACAGCCACAGAGACAAACTACCCTGGAGCTTGCTCTTTCATTCTATAGTAATCATTTCACACAACATAATTACCTTGAAAAGTTGCTGATGACAAGTCTAAAATACAAAAATATTCACAAGTATCTTCATGAACAGTTTATTGATGTGCTTGCTAAATTTTCAGCACATACAGAGGTTGGAAGAGGTCTTTGCTTGTCTGCATTAACATTTGCATTTGCTGTTCATAAGAAAATATGGGCTTGATGATGTTAATTGCAGCTCTTTCATCTTTCTGCTTCAAGCTGTTTTATAACTGACCTAGCTTAAATCTGCAGTACTAAAGGGATCCAGAACCACAGGGATATACTCTGTCTCCTATCTTCTGTGATGTTCCACAACATGCCCTCCAATCTGAGCTTCAAGGCAGCTAACACACCACTGCCCAAGCTCTCCTGTCTAAAGGCAGTGCTGGGTAATCTGGGCAGAAAAAAGGATAAAGAGACCTATTTTACTATAATTCTCCTGTGAATGGCACAGTCTCAGATGGAAAGCAAAGCTTGTGTGAGGTTCCAGGGGTGCTGAAAATGCCCATGTAGGTTGTACCATAGCTGTGGGCAGCAGTTAAGGACTGAATCATGAAGCACAGAGGCAGCTTCTGTGGTTACAGTTATCAGCATAATGTTGTGGCACAACATCATGAACTGCCTGAACAGGCAGGGGAGGTTTGCTTTGAACGAAATTCAGGCAACAGAGAGAAGTCGAGCTACTCATTTTGGGTGCAGTGTAATTAATGAAAGCCATGCTGGGAAATGCCCAGGTCAGTTTCCCATGGGCACAAGGCACCAAAGTCCAAACCTGATGCACTGCAACTCAGAGCGATGCCAGGCCTTGCACCCAGATGGAAGGAGTCTTCTGTCCCTGTCTCTGCTGCACTTCCCAGACAGCACTGTGAACGCCAGACACACTTCAGGAGCAGTGGAGAATATAAAAGGCTGAGGAGAGCTGGATCCTTACAAAAAATGTGAAGGACTGGTAGATGTGGCTCCAGCAGCCCTTTTCCTGGGAACAGACACACCAAGCAGTGAGGGACGGTGGCATCAGTGTGGTTAAAGCCTCTCAGTATGCTCTGCTTTACACTTCACCCTTCTCTCAGATGGAGACCAGTGACACAGGAAGGGAGATAAAGAGGCCTTATTTCTGACAACAGCCTGGGAAAGCCTGGCTTTGCTGCAGCTCAGGAGCTGCACACTGGGCTTTCAGGAGTGGGATTTGTGCTCCTTGCAAGAAGGAGGCAGTGGAGCAATATGTTTTTAGACAGAAAATATCAAAACAAAATGAAAATACATAAGCATTTGTTATCTGAGGCTATGAGCTGTATCTTGCAGATTCAGGGAAGCAGCTTGGCTGAATCCCTCTGGAGGCAGCAAAGCCTGACTGGGAGCAGGGCCAGAAAAATAAGTGCTTGGGAAAACACTGCTGAAAGATTACAGTTCATCCATACAGGAGCAATTAGGATTTTCCCAGTGAAATTATTAAGTCCAGGCAAGTATATATGGAAAAGACACACGATGCCTTCCAGAGGAGAAGGAGGTTGACCAGCTGGAGTGATGCCAGTGGAGGGCCACCAGGCCGGTTATGGGCACTGACTGGCTACACCAGGGCTGTAGAGTCCAGAGAAGAGGGAATCTCCATCCTTGGGATACTGAGAAAGAGGATTTAAACCACAACCAAACCCTTACAAACACCATCTTCACCAGACCCTAATCTGCCGCTGTCAGACAGGTCTCTAAAACTGACACTTTTGGTGCTTGCCCAGAATGCTTACCAGAAATGAAGGTAATTCAGGTAAAACATTGGATCATCACAGGTGGAAAGGACACCTAACACACTTGCAACTGGCTGATGTTATTAGAAAGGTATTTTGTATGGAAGAATCCTCTGCAATGGCTTATCTAAAGCAGGGTGTTTGTTTTACCTGCTCACTTCCCTGCAGGGTGCTTCCTTTGCTTTTCGGCGCAGACAAATCTCTAACAGAGATCGCTAAATATTTCTGATTTATGCTGGTACACAGAAATAGAGAATGTGTTGACGGGCAAAAGTAATTTAATTGCAGTCAGGTTGCATTTTTAAATCCTCAGCCCCTTCAGACTTCAAGAAAAGTCTGACTACAGTGAGCACAGAAAGCACATCCATCACTGTGCTGGGGAAAAAGAATGGGAAGCCAAAAACCAGAGTGTGTCCATTCTGAAAATTAGCAGTTCATATTTTTTGCTCTGCATTTAATAAGCTTCTGATTAAAGAAGATTTTCAGGGTTTCCCAAATACGGTTTCTTCTCTGGCTTAAGTCAATTTGGTATCTGAACACTCAAGAAAGCCTGTGCGTTTAAGTCAGAAAATCTGCATTAATATTGATGTTGAACAGGAAAGGAATTTGGGAGTTGGACTATTTGGCAGTTCTAAGAAATGTACTCGAAGGTGTGCTTAACCCAAGACATAACCCATTTTTGTCATCACCCAGCAGTTTTAAAGGACAAAAAGAAGTGATGCCACTGGCATTTTTCCAGCATGGGAAGGATGCCACAAATGTCAGGACCTGACTGATTATGCCAGGGCACCTCCACCCTAATTGTCACTCCAACACAGAGCTCCCTGGTGGCCTCCATCAAGTAATTTCTCCTGTCTGACCTAATTTTCTCAGCTGCAGAAGCAGGATAATACTGACTCATACAGGATTTATGATGGGAAAAGGATTTATCTTATAAACCACAACTGAGAGATGCCAGGACTTAAAGGCCCAGTGTGGCAGCAGTAGAGAAATGCGGGATCTCTTGCATTAGGAATTTGGTGTTTAATCAGCTGGGGCTGACCCAGGGAGAAAAAACAGCACTTGCACTTCTAAAGACGGAATTGTTGTTCTGATGGGTTATTCTGTACTTCATGTATATGTTTAATTTTAGTTTTCCATTCATCCAACTAAGAGACTATGGAATAATCTGTGATTTTGTTAAATGAACAAATTATATGATGAATTTCATACTTTTTTTTTGCTTATTAGTATGACCCATTTAATTCCACTTTATATACTGGCAATTGCTGACAGGGTTGCATAAAACTTTGAGAATGTTTATGGCAGGGACTTATTCCACTGCTCAGGTTTCCCAAACAAGACAGATATGCCAGGTACACAAGATCACCCTAAAAATGTGTAAGAACTTCTGCCTGTAGCATTTCTGCTGCTCTCAAGACTTGTGCCAAGTCCGGTTTCATTAATGTTTTCCTGTCAAGTGAAACTTGATAAATCTCCACTGGGGGTCTCTGTTCTTCAGAGTTTCCAGGTTTCAGTGCCAACTCAGTGCCCTGAGACTGACTCGAAGTTCTTCAATGGGAAGGAGACCTGAGAGCCTCCATGAAGCACAGGAGGGCTGTGGGCAAAACTGTGCTGACTTCCCAAAAGGAGGTCCTGACCAACCATCCAGGTCAGATGGTTTCCAGAGAGCACTGGAAAGCCCATTTTGCAGCACTATTTCATTTTTCCCAACTAGTCCCCCTTTGGATTGTTACCCACTCACATGCAGGGAATACTTGATAGCCATGACCACGATCCTAAGGAATCACAGAACAGTTGAGGTTGGAAAGGACCTCATGAGATTCCCTAGTCTAACTTGCTTGGTCAAGCACAGCAGCCAGAGCAGGTTGTCCAGCTCAGTACCCAGCTGGGTTTTGAATGTCTCCACACATGGAGAGCTTCTAAGACCCACAGCATCGCTACTATAGTAAGTTGATCACAAAACTCCTGAGAATTGAACCAGCTCTGAGGAGACTGAACTTAGTAGTCCAGCAAAGGTTCCTTCCAACCCAAAGTGTTTTACAGGACCATGACAACCAGGACCATAATTCTGGCAAGATGCTTTGCTGTGTTTGAGAAGAGCTTTCACAGCTGTAAGGAAACACTTGAAACACTGGCTCCTAGGCCCATGGATCAACCTAGAGCTGGAGTTCAGAGAAAAGGAAAAATGCAGATCTACAAGTCATTAGGGGACTGCAGAGGATGCTCCAGAGGAAGCCAGGGGTGGATGCCAGAACACTGGAGGCAGATTGAGTCTCTGGCTGGAGTGAGGATCAGCCTAGGGCTCTGTCCTAAGGAACACTTCATCTACAGCTGGCCTTGGAGGCTGGGTGTTCGTGTCAGGGTGCAGCTCAGGGCTGAAGCAGGAAGAAAGGCCAGAGGTACAACTGGGTTTTCAGAAGGCCAGGACCCAACTGAAGCAGTTTCTGCAAGCAATTGTGCTTCAGCAATAGCTGACCTTTTCAAGGATTTGAGACCCAATACAGAAACATTCAAAGAATGTGCATATACAACATTAGAACGTTATTACAAGTCCCCAGTGGCTACGAAACCCACTGCCAAAATCTGAGAGAAGACAAAAGATATCTATTTTTGGCAATGAATTAGTCAAGTTAATTAACACAGGACTTTGTTATAACTTAAGGGTCTCAAACTGACTGATAATATTTGTGAAGGTTTCGAAATTATCTATAGACCATAACTTTTTTTTTAACCTTAAGAAATTATATGGAAGACATAAAAGAATATTTTAACTGAAAAGGTCAATGCTTGCAAGTCACCAAATTAATAATTTAAAGTTGTCTGTGGGATATAAGTTTGACCCTGTGATACATGTGCCCTATAATGATGTGCTCACACACTGGTTTTCAGGCACCCAGGGCTGTGTACCCTTAAACTTCTCGTGCTGCCGCTGTGTGACATGGCCATGCTGTCCACACATTATACACCTCTTGTTATTAGCTGTCTTTTCCATTTTCTCCTCTTTGCTCCCGCTCCACTCAATTAGCAGGCTGTGACTGAACAATGTTTAACAGAGAGCAAGAAGCCTCAAGTGAAAGGAAATTTGCCTTTAGAAAAGAAAAATGGGAAGAGTACCAGAGCATCTAATGAGATATATACATAAATAGGTCAGTATTTTATTGAATCACAAAGGAACATCCTTTGTAGAGGATTAAAAAAAAAAAAAAAAGGAAAACTGGTAGTTTTCTTCTTTTACCAGAATAATGAAGTGGTGTCAAACATCGCAGGACATTTGGATGCATCCATTAATAAGCAACGGGGAGCTTTTCTAGGAGTCAGGTAGGACTAAGCTGCCAGATAATTAGTGGAAGAATTATTTTATTGCCATCGACTGTTGCTTCTGGTACCAAACTGAAAATTTCAAAAGCATTAGCTAGTCATTCTTTTCACTTCAGGAAGTCTGCAAGAGATACAAGATTCCTTACTCAGTGTACCAATTCTCCAGACTTACTGAACTGCGATCAAATCAGCATCTCAACTTTTCTAACAGTAAAAGTTTTCAAGAAAGGAAATGAAAAAAATAGCAATTTTTATTCTCCCTCGCTCCTTCTTTCAATTTTTTTCTCTTTTTAAGTCTAATTTTACCTCTTTTCATGTTGCTACTGAAAAAGAGAGAAAGGAAAACAAACACAAAGGGAATAAAGCAAAATTTAAACCTCTATACCTGCACTTGGGAACAAAAAAATGCTCTGTGGTTTTAAACAACAGTTTTCATTCAGTGAGGAACTGAATTTCCTGGTGATCTTTCATGCAGGTGTAATGTTTTGGAGTAAGGATTGCAATCAAACAGAAGGGGAGAAAGAGATGCAGCTGTTTTGTGAGAGCTCCCACAGGCTGCTGGAGAGCCTGCAAAGAGCTGCTGACCACCAAAGAGCCTCTGAAGGCCCTCAGTACACTTACCTTTGAGCTCTCAAATCTCTACAACTCTCCTGAGTGCACTCCAAATCACAACAAATGGATTTGTGTCTCCACTTCCCTCAGCAGAATAAACCTGAAGTGTAGGGAAGCCGTTGTAAAGCTGACATCAAATTTAACAATATTGAAATGATTTAATTTATAAACATTATTAAAATTATTTCGTTTGTAAAATTAAAATGCCCATGGTAATGCAGGCAGCAAAAGGAAGGCTAAACAACAACTGCACCGACCTCAAACCTGGATCCACAGCAAGTGCCTCAAAGCCCTCTGGTGCCCCTGTAAAGCTTCCAAGTTTCCTGGAGGTCTGACTTCAAGGATGTGGTTTCTAGGAAAAACATTGCTTTTTATTGCTCCTTTAGTAGCACCAGGAACACAGAAAATTAACAGAGCTTTAGGACCTGCTTGAAAGAGGTTTAAGGTAAGGCTGTAATTATCAGGCATTTTGAACCACGTGGTCAAATCAAGCCAATGTTGACAGACACCAAATCTCCAGTGAAGGTGTGGAAACCCTTGGAAGAGATAGGTTTGTAATTGTAGTGCAAACCCCGAACTGGGTGACAGCCAGCAGAGGAGCCAGTGGACGTGTCACTGCTGCCCCATGGGTCACCTACTGGCAAAATAGATTTATGCTTGTGAATATGGTAATACAAAAACCAGGGCAAGCCTGAGCTCTTGACTGTTCCCAGATATTACGGTAGTGGAGATAGAAATAAAAAAAATTAAAAAAAAAAAAAAAAAATCACTGCTTTTGAAGTGTTTTCTTGACCTGCACTAGCACCTCTCATTTTAATATTGATTCATTGACTAGGAAGAAACACTGAAGAGGGAAATCATTCCTTGGGGAACAAAAACCCCCTACAAATAAAATAATTTTCTCAGTGATTCTGGGTAGCTGGTGGTTCATCTTTTAAAGCCAGAGCATTTCTGGGGAAGGTAAGAAGGGTCAACCTAGAAGAAGGGTGGAAATACTGACATCCCCTATCTCAAGAGCTGCTGGTGTCGGTATGGTGGGGGAAGCAGCTGCTGCTGGTTCCAGAGCGGTCACCCAGGGCTGCGGGTCCCCCAGAATGAGGGGAGGTGTCACCCAGGGCTGCGCCTCCCAAAATATGGGGGAGGGCGGTGCTTTGCCAGCCCCCGCTGCTGCAGCCCCGCTGGCGGCCAACAGACGGCGTCACTGCATTCATGATAAATGGCATTTACTAGAAAAAGGCAAGTTCTGTAAAATATCCCTGTCTTTTTAAGCCAAAAGCCCAAGTACTTCAACATTTTTTTTTTTCCCTAGAAAAATGACCCCAGATCTGAGGCGAAACGTCGACCTTCCATGCAGCCCAGGAAGAAACACACTTCCCCAACTCCATCACCAAGGAAGCGCAGTGAGGAAATCAATCTTCCGACCGGTCTCACCGACAGGCAAAAGCCCAAACACCCGAGGCCAGCAAGGGAAGATTGGAGCCAGTGCCTCCATTCCACTTCTCCTGGGTTTGGGGCTGACCTTTAGTCTCCAGTGTTTGGAGGAGCGTGAAGGCTTTTCATGCTCTCTCAGCACACCTAACAAGCAGGGTGTGCAAACTCATTGTTTACAGAGGCAGTGCTTGGAGTTTTTCCTTTCTGGCAGCAAAAAGGACCATGGACCTTTTTTGGCCAGGACTGCAGGGATACAGGAGGCTCAGGCTGCCAATTCAAAGCCTGGCAGGTATGGCCTCATCATCCTGCAGACAGGAGCATGCCCTGCTCACACCTCAAGCTGGCGAGACACGCCAGTCTGGCCGGGGCCACCCACTCCTGCTGATCCATGGGTGGGGAGGGCCAGTGCCACCCTCAGGCATAGCACCCACAGCTACTCAGTTTGCAACTCACTCTCCCTGCCAAGCCTGGCAGCAGGGCCAGGGCTGTGCCGTCCTCACCAGTGGGGAGGGACTCAGGTGCTTTCCCAGCCCAGTCAGCACCAAGCGCAGGCATTTGCAGTCATGGCTCCTGTGCCAGGAACAGCAATGACACCTCTTTCTGCTAAATAAGCAGTGCAGGTAGTCCTTTTGCACCACAGACACTTTGCAGGCCATGTCCTGCCCCAGTCTTCTGGCAAGAGGGGCTTAAAGATTTTTAAAAGCACTTGGTGAGTGAAATAAGCCCCCCAATACACACAGCCCTGCTGCGTCTTGCTGCTGCTGCTGAGCCACTGAAAGGCAAATTGAGTGTTACATCCCCTTGTCCACTCCAAAGAAAGCTCTGCATGTTTGTACACATGCTGGGTGGGGTGCACAGGGTGGTTTTGGGATGCAGATGACAGCAGCTCTATCCCAAAAGCGCCTGGAGCTGGATGGCTGCGATAGCACAGCACTATTGATCCACAAGATGGGATCTGCACGTTCGCATGGAGGACAAACGAGAAGGACCAGTAAAACGTGTGTGGGTCGTGCTGACAGCCAGTCCCACGCTCCCAGTGCCTTTCCAGTTCAAACAGGGAATGAACACAACTCCCACCTGCAACACAACCACACCTTCTTAGGGGGGACCCTTTACATGGACCCACACCAAAAAGAAATAATAATTAAAAAATTGTATTTAAAGAGCAGGTTCTGATACCAAGGGTTTAGTGGTGATCAGCAGCACTTCCACCATGACCAAGAAGGGAAAGAAAGGCCTTGCCTCCAACTTTGGTGAGAAAGCACAAGGAGAGCTGGCAGCATCCCTCCTGACCTGCTTCTGGAGGTCAGCTGAGTCTTGATGCTGCAGCATTTACCTTTGCTGGTCTCACTCCCAAGTCTACTCGGCTCTTCCCAATTCTGCAGAGGCTGCAGCTGTAGCAGGAGCCCTGCTCTGTGCCCTGCAGTCAGGATAACTATGGCCTGTGCCAGGGCACTGCTCTGCCTGCCTGCCAAATAGCAGAACCCTCCCTTAAATCTCAATAATAAAAAGCTCTTTCTCTAGCACTCAGCTTGTTTCTTGTCTCTGATGTGAGTGAACCCCCCTGGACTGGCACAGTCCCTACAGCACAGTGCTCCCAGTGTGGCTTGTTTTACAGCACAACAAGAGCTGCTTACGCAGGGCAGGGCTCCCACTTCTGTGCCCACTTGGGTCCCTGCCCAGACTCACCAAAACCACCTGCGTTAGAGCAATAGGAGAGTGGCAAATTTAAGAGCCTCAGAGTGCCAAGCAGATATGGGGATTATTTCAACTTCATGGTTTCCCAGTTCCACGCACACACTCCTTGAAGAAATCCCTTAAAACTGTCTGCTTCCAAATAACCTGTATACATCACTGGCTCCGAAGACGACACATGATGAAATAGCCTTACAAAACAAATCCTTATATTTCAGCCCAGCAGAGCATCCAAGTGCACAGCAAAGCCAAGACAAACACCGCACTGCTTTCGCCTGGAAACGTACGTGGCTTGAAAATCCCCATTGTTGCTCTATCCCAGCAAATGAATCATCCTCCCCCTGGGGTTTTGCCTTGCCTCCGCACATTTCGCAAGGCTCCTGGCTTTATAACAGTGTGGTGCACGCGGTGACTCCTGGCAGATTCCTCGGCTCGCTTGAGAGCGAGGAGGCAGCAGCTAATCCTCCTAACGATGATTTTCCTCCTGCAGCATTTCTTCCTGCTGGTCATAGACTTACTGCTCGCCATGACCTTTTCCTGCCTCTTTTATGCCTTCGCGTGCATTTCCATTGTGTTCCTGACCTGCTGCATTATCATCTTTTCCTTCATCACCATGGAGAGGAATGCTGATATGAAAGGGAGAGCAATCGTAATTCTTGTGTCCAACAGTTCCATTGGGAGGACGTTTGCAAGGAACCTGAATAAAGCAGGTTTTGGGGTGTCTGCTGCACAATGGCCTGCTCAAGAGAAGAGGACAGTGACAGAAGAATGCTCGTCAAACAAGGAGGTAGCCCAGCTCCACCTGACTGAAGATGAGTATCAGAAGACAGTGAAAACCTTCATAGAAAACCACTTATCCCTGAAAGGTAACTTTTAGGGCAAACTTGTGGATTGTGCCTACTGTAGAAATTAAAATGCACAAGATTGTGAGATTGTAGTTCAGCAAATGAGGAAGGCAAGAATGTTTTAGAAAATGGTAATAACACTCTAACTGCATTACATTTTGTTGTGCAAAACAAAAATTTTGCTTTTTCCAGGGGAAAGACCCTGCTGTGGCTGTGAAAGGCCCCAGTAGACCACAGTCCCTGGAGGAAGGCAAGGTAGGCCAAGGAAGGAGGGGGAGAAGGTCCTAGCAGAGGGCTGGACTTGCCCTGAGAAGAAAACACAGATGAACAAGGGGGAGCAATGCCCAGACAGTGACCTGAGGTGAAGGAATGTGTTGCATTTTTAACCTCTTCTGGATTAAAAAAAACCCAACTGAGCTCCCTCTTGACTTTTTGGCTGTTGTGAGATTCATAAGAGTTAGGCCAGAGCTTCGTGTGGCGGGCTGGGACAGTGTCTCTGAACCACACTGCCATCGTTTCTGTGGGAATACAGGACCAAAAGCAGCTGGCAGAGCTCATCTGGGATAGCACAGGGCAAGTGTCCTACTGAGGGGATGGCTGTAAGCACTGCTGGGGAATCCCCCCGGGTCTTTCTAGGTGAAGGGTGCCAGTGGGAAGACTGGCTTATGCCCTGCTGAGTAACCCCTGCTATCCAGGAGTCTGTGTCTCTACAGCCATAATTTTACACCTATTGGGAGTGACAGAAAATTCAGCCTCAGCCATCAGGGCTGCAACCTCATTGCCCGCAGGGCTACAGGGCTACATGGGAAGAGGCCAACCCCTCTCCTCCACTGTGAACCTACCTAAGGGCCCTCTGAGCTGCAGAGCTCTCTCTCCTTCCCCATACTGCCTCCTTCTTTCTCCAGCTTCTCTGTCCCTCTCCTCCTTGCTCTTCTCTCTGTGGTTTCTCCGAGGCTCCCTTTGAGGTCTCCCCAGGGCAGCCTCTCTGCTTGCTCACACCAAGATGAGATCTCAGACAACATCCACATCTCCCCAGGACAAGTAAGACCCTTTGCACTGCTGCCCAGCACTGAAAGTTGTCTTTGTGCTCCCAGGCCCTGCAGAGGAAGGACATTTTGGAAGTCAGAGCCCGCACCATGAAGCCTCCCGTACTGCAGACACCCTAGGGTAGGGAACCCTAGCCAACACCTGCTGCTGGCTGCAGCTATTCAGGACAGAGTTCTCTCCCATTGCTCTTCTCCTCAGAAGCGCCCAGAAGACCAGCAGTGCCTGTGCAACTCTGCATGGCCCAGGATACACCCCCCAATTCACTGCCTGCCCACAGGCTCCAGAAATGGGTCCCTGCACACCAGCAGTGGGTTTCAAACTGAGTGCTCAGCTCCTGCATGAACACTTAGGCTCACTTACCCTGGGAAAATTAGTCTGGTGAAACCTTCCTGTGTGGACAAGGCCTAGAAGCTCCCCAGGCTGAGTACCAGCATAATCCTGCTCTGGAAATGAACAACAGAGGCTTTCTTAACCAGTAATGATCTGTGGGAGCTGGTGATTTCTGTGGGCCTGTGCTGTTCTAATTAAATGAGACTCTGGCACAGTGATACCTGTCTTTTTTTGCTCTTGGTCATCAAACTTTTTAGTTTGGTCCCCATGCTAGTTAAAGGCTTTTGCAGGTGTCATGTTTTTTTGACAAAATGATCTGTTGAAGGATCTGTGAGGTTTTACATTTAGGATCTCCTGCATAATATTCACATCACAGATGTGGATGTTGAAATGTATTTCCCAAGTGCTGACCCAATTGCATGGCAGATCAAAGCAGTGTGTTGGGAGGGGAAAAAAAAGAAAAATAAAAGAAAAATTAAAAAAGAAAGAAAACCTCACTGTTTTCTTAGATTTCTTTGTTAACAGTTTTGAGTGAGTGCTGGTATCCATTCTGCAAAATTTACTGTAAGGTGAAACATGAACACTCACCACCAACTGACTGATAAATGAAAGAATTTAAAGCAAACCAAAAGCCTGCATTGGTGGGTCCCCACATGCAGTTTGGTCAGCAGGATCCAGACAAGGGCAGGAGAGAGTTTGTGCCGTAGGGCAGAACCATTACACAACCTTCTCCATTTAAAAACTTCTCTTACGCACTTTGTGTATGCAATTTTTAGTTTCTAAAGAAAGAAACCTCTGCTAGTTTTTATGGGGTTTGTTTTTTTTTTTTTTTTTTTTTTTAATTACTTGTCCCCATAGGACATTTTTACCATTATATCTTGCTATTGTAAATAAAAAGATACTTGTTCTAAATAATCAAATCTTTTGAAGTTCATCCTAAATGCCTTTTGAAGTAACACAGTGAAGACAGAACCCCTCAGTCATAGTTCCTTCTAGAATTAAAATACTTAAGACAGCTAAAATAATCTGGTTTTCATTCTAGTACAGGCCCAGCAACCCAAATTTCCAGGAAGGTTAACACCTTTATTTTGCAGTGAATGTACAAATTAATAAGGTGCTATCAGGCCTAAGGAGAATGTAACAAAGATACAGAGAAATGCAAGTCAGCCCCATTCCAAATTCTTCCTTTGCTGTGTGATAGCTTAACTTGGTTCATAAAAAGCCTTTGGTGCCTTTAGATCAGATATTTAAACTTCCTCTGTGACCAAGAGGTCAAAGAGACAGAGGGAAAAAGATGAGAAAAGGAGTTTTATTGCTCACCTCCAGTAGCTGAGCTTGTACTACGAGATATTGCAAGAGCTCTTGGCATTGTGTCCGAGTCCTCTGTGATCCAGCTGCTTGACAAACTGCTGTGCTGTGCTGCTCTTTGGGCAGGAAATGCTGGCAATTGCTTCACGATTTTCAGGATTGACTGCAGGGAGGGTGGGGTAGGGCAAGCAGGAAAAAATGTAGAGATGGGCAAGACCCAACAGACAGCCACCTGACCTGACTCAAAAAGAGTTCCGACAACCAGCTGCTCATCTGGTTAACTGCTGGAGCCTCTGCTCTCACAGTACCTCGGGGTTCACCTGGTCACACACACAACAGTCACAGGGCTAAGCAAAACCGGCACTGACTGTGCCAGAAGATCCCAAAGTGGTTTGGGTTGGGAGGGGCCTTAAAAGCCACCTAGGTCCAACCCCAATGCCATGGGCAGGGACGCCTTCCATTAGACCTGGTTGCTCAAATCCCCATCCAGCCTGGCCCTGAACACTTCCAGGGATGAGGCATCTTCTGTAATTCCTCAGGTTCCCACAGGAGAGATATGAACAATGCCTCACACAGCACAGTGTCCCTTTCTTCGTTCAGATCTCTGCTATTCTGAAGTTGTTTGCAAGAGTCCTGTTGGTTTTCATTGGGTCAGGATTTCATTTCTTGTACCTGAATCTCAGATAAGACATGACAACTGCTGGATTCTTTGGTACTTACCACCTTCTCTCTGTCCCTCTCTTTCAAATAGGAAGGACAAGAACTTTTACACAAGCAGAGAACATTATTAATTTGCACCAGTTATTTAATTCCTAAATAATGTTAGGACCCATGTCTGAAAGACTCTCTCACCACCACACTTCACCATGGTGTTTCAGACCAGTTGGAAGTGCATGTTTCCAAGCATTGCTCTGCAGGCTCCAAAGGACCTGGAGAGAGTTCCCTATGCAGACAGCTAGGCCAGTGGGAGATACTGGACTGTCATCCTTGGCCATCTGTCCTCATCTCTGTGTTGCTGTTGGCAAAGTAGCTCTCATGACCTCTCCCTAAGTTAGGGCAGGCAAGATCACCTTATCATTTGATCAATTTAAACAGGTGTGTTAAATAATGTTAATCCAGCTGATTACTTTCTTGTGTGCACCATGGGACACTCCTGCAATCTCTGTGAGCAGAGCTGTGAGGGCAGTCACACCAGCCTGGGCAGGTACAGCTAATCCTAGGCAAAGAAAGGTGTCCACTGCTGCTGTGGCTTGCTCGAGGCTGTGTACTGAGATGCTGCCAGAGCTGTACAGAGCACTGAGGTATTGAGGCTTCCAGCAGCCCCGTGGCTCCTTGGACAGTCTCCACCTCTTCCAAAGGTCAGGCTGCTTTTGCAGCTCTGCTGTGCAGCAGGTAGCAGTGGTAGATGCTCTCCTGTTACTTCCCCTTGCCTTGTACCTCTCCTTCAGCATCCCCAGACTTCAGTTTGCCATGCAGTTTAGTCCAGGAAGGCACTCTTGGGACAGAGATCCAGAAAGAAAGACCCTACAGTGAGCCTGAGCAGGAGACAGAGACATTGGAACTGCTGCCTTGTGTGGTGGACACACCGTAGAAACTCTTTTGCTTCCTTAGGATGCCAGTGTGGTTGACCAGGTTATTTTATTAGAAGGCAATCCTTACTCACTCTCCATGCTATGCTTACCTTAGGATAAAGGCAAGGCCATACAGCCATTCCTACACTCAGAGCAGAGGGGAAGCTCAGCTTTCTTTTGGAACAGTATAGCTTAGTGCGTGGCACGAGCAGCCGTTCCCACCAGCTGCAGAGATGGAGTGAACAGATGCAATAATAATTGACTGCAATGAACTACAAGGGAGTAAGGATGAGTAAAGCAAACAAAATCACACACTCATGCAATTTTAAAGAGTACTGCATTATTTAACTTCACTCAGCTACAACTACTGCAGGCCACCTTGGATAAATCAGCCCATTTTCCAAGCTGTAAATGACCGTGCTTGGACTTAAGAGTGAAATGAATAATTTTTGCAGCAATGCTTTCGTGCCTTTAGTGGGGGTTATCCAGAAGTCTTTGAAAAACTGGCTTGCAATTATATTACCTTCCTGTCTCTTGGGGATTTATCAAAACAAGAGAAGCACTTTGATACAGCAGCATCAGGGCTATGAAACAACCCAGAGACAGGAAATAGGTCTCATTCTGAAACTATAGGCTGGGAAGAGTTATTTATTTTAAGATGAAGGGGAGCTCCCCAGTCAAAGCTTCTTTTTAAAAATAAGGATCTGTGCATCATCTAGAGTCAAGTTTTCTTCTTCCAAATGAAGCCCTGCCTCCAGTACCTACATTTGATGGGAGGCCAATTTTCACTTCCTTAAAGTGGTTTTGTAATTTCTTTTTTCGACAGACTTCTCTGCCAAGAGCCGAGCACCCAGGACACACACATAGAACCTCACGATTAAAGTGTTACACAACCCAGAAAAGCTGCAGCAACACTTCTCCTCTGTCCCCATCCCTCACTCATTGCCAGTGGGCAGAGCCCATTTGGGTTCAAAACCTCCACCCCAAAGCTTTGGTTTTTTGCTTGTTGGTGGCTGGAGAATCACTGCTTGCAAACCAAGATCTTTAAGCAATAATTAAAAATGCATGTTGGTCTGCCCTATGTTAAAAAGAGGGTTATTTATTGGGATGCATTCAGAACACGTTGCCGTGCTCACCACTAAGACCAGCCATGAGTACAATGTGGAAAGAGAAGGAGGTGAAAGAGTCATGTGCTCCCAAGGCCTTTTTTATCTTTCTTCCAAATCTTCTGTTTGTAGACAGGAACAGAAATGGATCATTGCTCAAAAAGAAACTAAACAAAGCCCAGGCAGCTGGATACTTATGTTATACTGGCTCCTAAATTCTGCCAGAAGCCATTTTTAGCATCCTAAAACAGTACCCTCCTCACACTGTCCCCGCTTATCTCATGTGAATTTTGGTCCTAAACCATAAGTTTATCTTACAACAACCCTAGACAAGAATTTGATTTCCAAGCTGCATCAATCATTAAACCACACAAGACTGAAGAGTACTTTTAGAGATTGCCAGAAAGATATCTATATTTATGATATGTCATTCTTGAAACAAGTGATCAACACATTTTCATGCAACTACAGTGGCAGGATTAGAGATGCAAAGTAAAATAAACCCAAAAGTATCTGGGAAGCTGTTTATTTACCACTTATGCATGATGCTAAACTAATCTCTGATTCTGGAAGTCATTGGAAATAATCACAGGTGTAACATAACCTCTACACTAAGTTAAAAACTTCCCAGACAAGAGCTTAGCTTTGCACCAGTTTAGAGATACTGTCTTTGATTAACCAGAGTTGGGCAGCTTCTGACCAGAAAGTATTTTTGAAAAATACCAGGATTAAAGCCCAAAGAGTTCTCCAAATCAAAATAATGCATTTTTTCAGAAAGTGTGTCTGCACCTGTATTTTTTTTACTCCACCCCTTACCTCAGTCCTTCAGAAAAGTTTTCTAGAGGTCAGTCATCCCAGGGAATGGGAGCCAAGTGAGAAAAAGATACCTGCAGCTCTAGTTTCCCATGTTACTCTGTTTGGAGACGGAAACTGCTGAACAGTTCTAACACATATGCTTAGAGACTTAATTTGAATTATGTGGTAAAACTGAATATGCATAAAAATTGAACACTTCTGTATATGATAATTAAATACTTCCCTGGTACAAATAAATTAGCTATGATTACAGAACTTCTGAGTAGATTATTTATTTTAAATCTACTCTTTTCATATTTCCCATTGAACAACCTGTTTTCCCAACACTTATGCTGCAAACTCCAAGGTAACACACAAGGATTGTGTGGCATTTTCAGCAGGAAAAGGGGGGAAAGAGCAAACTCTTGTACAGAGCTCTCCTTGCAATAGGACAGAGGACTTGGCCAGGTCTATGGTCAGCTTAGCCCCCGGAGCTTTACTTTGGACTACACCATTCTTCTGCTTTCCTGGGGAGGTCCTGAGGGGAAAAGTCTGGCAGGTACAGCCTGTGGCACTAAAGCTCTTGAAAATCCCAGCAGAGAGCTGAATTTCACCCCTTGGTAGGCTGACTTAGTTATATGGACTACAAAAGAATGGCTTAAGTTTAAACTAGGCAACCATCTGCCACCAGAGGGTTAAAAATCAACCTGTTTTTCACATCTATTGAATTATAAATGCATGTAGTGAGAACATTTTAGACCTGATGCTTCATTATCATTAGGCAAGTTATTTGTTCTGACTATGTTATCAAAAAGGAGTACCTTCCTTCTGTTCTTAGGTGCTTTTTCCTGGTTTCTAGAACTACATTTATTCTTAAGTAGTCACTGCTCTGCTTTGGTCAAATAGCTTGAAATCTATAAGCTGTCTGATAAGAAATTACCCTGTCAGGCAGCATTCATTTCTAACCCCTGACTGGATGTGAGTAACTTTTTAAACCATCAGACTGAGGCACAACAAATAGTTATTTTCAATAATGAGTAGTATTCATATTTCCTCCCATAAAAATATTTATCACCAGAGAAGCATTCCCTGTGGTTATTCCAGACATTTACACCTGTATGTGTCTATTTAGCACATCACCTGACTGCTTCTCCAACAGGCTTTTCCCTCTAGGTCTCAGCATTAGTGTTTAAATTCCATTCTGCCTTGACTTCGAGGTGGAAACACAACATACACACCAAAGAAGTCCATTTAAACCTCAGAGCAGTGCCAAAATCCATTACCCCAGAAAGTTTTTGGTTTTTCTTATCCTGTTCTTGATTTGAACTGCTCTTTTCCTGTAAGAGTCCAAGTGCCTGTCCTTCATTACAGCCTTGTTTTCCCCACACCCATTTTAAGTGGTCGTCATTAAATTAACTGAGCTGTCACCAATCTAAAGCTAAAACCCCTTTCAGGTTACTTGCCTTCCTCTCCTTTCCTTTGGCCACCTTTGTGGTTTCATATTAAATATACTAAAAATGCATTTTCTCTCTTTGTTGCTACTCAAGACTTGCACAAAATCGGGAAAGCTTTTAGTCCTCATCAGAGATTTGAATTTCCATCCTGTTTTAAATTATGGAGCACATTTTCCAATGAATAAACACACTAATGGAAAATTCCCGAGCAGTTCCCATAACCATACATACAACATTAACTAATTTACCAGGTATCAAACTGCAAAGTGAGGGACCACGTCCTTCTTATCCATCCATTCCACAACAGAAAGATCCAGAAAATAAAAATACAGGCAGAAATATGAGAATAAATTATAACCTTAAAGAAAAAGGTCTATAATAATATAACAGAATCAAAGTCCCCAAATATTTGGATGCTGGAAACAGAGGTGACAGAAGGAATGCTCCTGTCATCCATTTGCTCTCTGCATCCCTCTCTTTAGACCTCTCCAGCAGATTTTTTATTCATGCCACCAGCTCCAGGGCAGAGATCATGTCTGTCTGTGTCAGTCATGTGGATACTGATGCAAAACAGGTCGATGCATTGACTCTGCAACTCAGACATGGGAGCAGGTAAAAGGAGACTTTGACTCTTAGCTCTGTTTTCTGAGAAGCAGAGAGGCAAAGTGCTGAGAAGGACAATTCATTGCCAGAAAAACATCACCAAGAGTTTTCTTGGGATCTTACTAGGACACTTGGGAGGTATTTTCCTTCATACCTTATTCTGGCTCTCTAACCAAGGCCAGGCAGGGCACTTCTTTCCTCAAGCAGGAAGTCAGTGTCTCCTCCAACAGCACCCAGCCTTTCCCCTCTCCCATGGATGCACTGTCTAGAGACAATCTGGAGCAACCACCAGGTTTTATGGAAATATGGCTCCCAAGCAGACACTGCATTCCTATGGGTCAGAGCCCTTTGGCACCCTATTTTGAAGTTACACAAGCACACAGATAAAAATCCTCTCTCAAAGGTTGTTCACTACAGCACAGACAGAATGGCCCCAGTTCTAATTCATTTGTTCTACAGAGTAAAAAACTTTTGTACCTGAATATGCCCCCGTGTGATATTTGGACATAATGGCTTGGCATTACAAAGGGAGTAAGTGCCTTGAAGAGAGCAGGTCTCATTCACTGATGGTTTCTAATAGATGCCATTTGATTTTTCCTCAAGCATATTTCTTGGAAAATACTTCCCTTGCTTTGGTTCTAAGAAAAGCAATTTGCTAACATTTGTCTGATCATAAAATTGATTTGACCTTCTGCAAATAATCTGACTTTCCAATGGGTTGCTGAACTTTTTGAAGTGCATTAGGTCGTTCATAGAACACAGCTTTCTCCTGTTTATACTGGACGGCCTCTTCATATGATTGATGGAAACACTTCCAAAGCTTTTGTAAAAATAACTTCAAGGAAATGATTAAAAAAAAAAGATTTGAAATTCCAATGGAATATGTTATTACACTTTTCAGTGGACACAGGGAGGAATAACTGAACCAGCTCTATTTTTAACACTGTGAATCTTGCACACTATGGCCCCCTCCTCCCCAGCATGGATCGCTGCTATTCAGCTCATTACCTTCAGGTTTTTAATTAGAATGAGTTGCAAGTGGCAAGATTTCATCTGTACTCCTATGACTTTGGAGAAACATCACCACCCAATTCAAGAATGAGCCGGGTGAGTTAACTTAGCTCGTACCCTGTTGATTTGGCAGGCATGTATGGGAAGATGAGGAAGCCGTCGATCCTGATATGGGATGAAGGGGCACGAGACACACATGGGTTATGTGAGAGAAAAACCTCCTGTGAGGGGAAGAAGGCTTTCAAGGCTCCACGCAGGAACTGCTTATTGCAGGCAGGTACAGCTGAGCATATTGCATTTCTCTGACAATGTCTAGACGAGGGGCAAAATGTCTTTATAATGTTGCAGCCAATATAGGGGTTTTTTTCTTAATATTCTTTCCAAAATTTCAAAAGCAAAGCCCTTGTTTGTGGCCACTCTTCACCAAGGCTGGTCATGGACAGCTTAAAATGTGGGTTTAAAGGTTTTAGCTAATGTTCTGCAAAACTCTTGCTCTCTCAGACTGGACTTTTAAACAAGACTACCTGGGTAGGACAGAGCCAACACATGCAAAATCAGCTCTCCAAAGCTCCCTGTCCCAGGGACCACCCGAGTTCCCTCCTCCTGACATGGAAAATAAAACCCCATGGTTCCCATCAGCAAAATTTAATTCAGTAATTGGCAGCATCGGGCCTTTATCAGATGGCAGACATTCTCCTCCTGGTTTGCTCTCCCCATGGAAAATTCTGCTGCTTTAGCATCCACTTGGAAGAGGTGTGTTGTCAGGGCTAGTTGTTTGTAGGAAGGAAGACTTCCTGATTAGAAATAACCCTCTAATTAAAGCATGGCTTTATTTATTTACATGTCACAGTCATTTGTAGTTAGTTATTCAATTATAAATTACAAACAACAATATTTAGTTTTAGCTGCATGTGAAATCTCCTCTGCGAGACTGTTGCCATTTGAAGGTGCTCTCTGGGCTTGTAAGAGCCTCCACAGCAGAGGCAGGCTCTGGCCCTGGGGAAGGGATGACTCTGGCTGTAGTGCCCCAATGCACTTGGCAAAAGCACAATGACAAAAACAATTGTAAGATCAGGCAGCTAAGCATTCCTTCATGAAATAGCAGAAAAAAGTAGGCATCTCCTCCTGTCCCAACTGGTAAGTATTATATGCAGAATATATCCCAGAAAGATGAGGTAAACCATCAAGAATTCTCTCCCAACTGCCTGATTCTTCCCCTCTCTCCTTACTTACCACAAGCCCCTCTGGGTCCCAGGCAGCCAGCGCTGGGAGGTGCAGCACAGATGGTCACCCTGCTAAACCTCCTGCTGCTGGCTTCCATGACCCAGGTCACATTTGAGGGGCCCATTTGCACAGTGTGGAGGGAGCTCAGCCTGTGAGCAGCCCTGGTGCAAAGGGCAGTGGTAGGAGTGGGACAGGGAGCAGTACCTCCAGGCTGTTCACTCTGGGAATCCAAACCCCATAAAGGCTGTGCTGAAGATACTTTTTTTTTGACACATTAATGTTGTCTTTTGCTGTTGAGTGGTTAAACAGCATCACTTTTCTATTTGCAGCTCTCTACTTCACAGTCCTCTTTCACCCACTGAACTGTGTCCTGACTCTCCTGAAGAGAAGCCCACAGCTGCTTGTGCCTCTGCTGAAGTCCAAAAACTGACAGGTGAGGCAGCACCCTCACAGCTCGGTTACCTGCCAGGGGTAACCAGCACCTCCTGCACCAGCAGCTCTTACCTCTGCTGGGACAGGGAAGGGGCACCCAGGTGGTAGGGAGAGGGCTGGGGAGGGCTGGGAGAGCAGCCTCCTGCAGCACTCTGACACCTGAAGGCTGCTGCCTTTCTGCATCAGTGTGGCCCTGAGGAGTCCAGCCCGGGGCACAGCAGTAGATTCAAATCAGTAGCAAACAAAGACCAGCCAGCTCAGTCTCCAACACCGAGGTAGAGCATTAACTGCTCTCCAGCATCTTAATGGATTTTATGATGAACAATAGCTGCTCTTAAAGGGCAAACCCCAAAATATCCTGTCTCTTGTTCATTGCTGGATCATCTCCCCCCAGTTCCTGTATTCTCACTGCTGCAGGCTCTGAAAGCTCTTGAATTACTCCAGCACATGGCTATGAGAGCAATTGAAATGGTGTTCCCCAACATCCCTGCTTGAGAAGAAGCACCTGGAGCACCCTATGATTCTCTGGTCCAAGCTTTAGGACTGGAGAGAAAACAGAAAAAAACCCTAAAAACAGAAAATAAAAGGCCAGACAGCTCATGAGACGACCTGCCAGTGTCCCCACTGGTCAGTCTAATCTTTTCTTGCTAAAGGGGAGAGGGTCCCGGGCTCTCCATCTAACAGTACCACAGGTGCCAGGTTCTCAGTAGCATCTTTAACCTTTCTGAGTGTTGGATCAGGGCCATAAAGCAGGCTCTGGATGCTGCATGGAACACAGAAGTGGATACAGCCTGTTAGCCCCTGCCCTGTGTCACCAGTGGCCACTGCAGCAGCTGGGCCGAGGTAGGACATGCAGCCAAACAGCAGCAGGAATGAACTCAGTGAAATGAGTGAACAGCACTGAAGAGCTAAAACTCTTCTGCTGTCTTTCAGCCAGGAAGGAAACCCACAGAGCACTACACATTAACACTGTCACACCACAATGAAAAAAAAGGAGCACAACTGGGATCAGAAGTGACAAACTCCTGGCAGCAGGGGATTAGGAGTGGTGACTTCAATTGCAAGACAACAAAAAACTGTGGATGAAGACAGAGAACATCTTCAGAACTATGACACAGGTCTCCAGCTCCCTTGCAAGTCTAATCTGTAAGGAAGAGAACACCAAGACACTGAAATTTTGGGTTGTTCATTACAATGCTGTACTGTGCACACTGGGATATGCACAGGGGGAAAAAAACATCTGAGGTGAAGGGAAATAAAGGAAGATCTCTGCTGGGAAGAAAATGCTAGGGCTTGGTTTTCATTATCTAAAGCCACAACTCAGAACTGCCTGACTGATGATAAGAGATGTCACCCACCCAGGGAGTTGGATCCAGGGAGGAAAAGGAAAGCTTTCAAAACAGCTTCTGTAAGACATTAAACCAGCTTAATATCAAATCAGACCAAAACCAAACATTTTAATTCTGTAACATCAAAGCACTGAGAGAGAACATGCTAAAGCAGAAAATTCCTGAATTAAAAGCTTGAGATTTTAGTCTTTACACATTTGGCAAATAACCAGTTACATTAATAATGCCAAACCCATATATTCTGCAGAGCATCCCAGGAAATGTTTCCTTTAGTCAGAACCCTGCTTTAAGCCAGTGTTGTCAACTCCCTCAGTGCAAAATCCCCTTCTGTGCACGTAACCCTGTACAATTTCAGCTGATAACCATTATTTTCTCCTCCAAAATACAGCAGGGGACATGTGTGGGCTGCTGCATGGCTCTTGCTTCTCTCCCAAAGTGACCTTCGAGCAAGGGATGCTGCCTGCTTGTATACACTGTAGTATTCACGGTCTGAAATTAGACACATTATGTGAGCAAAGCTCCTGAAGACCTCAGTGGAAGTTTTGCTGGCCTGAGGACTTAGGAATGGCCTACATTTGTTTATAAAGCTTTCCAGTCCATTGGGATGCAGGGAACTACTGTGTGCAAGCATAAAATTATGACTGTGAGGCAATACCACCATGAGATACATTATAATACAACTGCACTTAAAAAAGTATGTTTAACACCAAATTAGTTCTATCAAACTAATACTGAAGTTATATACTGCTGAAGCTGACTAAGGGATCTGAATGCCCAGATGCTTTTAATTTGAGTGGGAATGAGGGATTTGAATTCCTTAAATAATGTTGAATGTTTCATCACTAACATGACACAAAAAAATTAAAGCAACTGGCTCTTCCAGCCTACAAACCTGGCCAAAAGATTCTGGCAACATCTTGTTAGACGTATCTCCCCAAACACAGAGCCATTAAAATTAGAGATTCAGAAATTCCTGAGAACATTCCAAGTCTTGATGAAGGTTTTCAGAAAAAACCCAGCAATTCCAACATGTTTTTCAATAGATCACTTTGATCCATTTAATAAAAATGTAATTGGGCTAGAAGAGTTTGCTTAAAGAAAAATAGCTTTAGCACCAAATCCTGTGTCCTGCAACTCAGAACAGAAACAACTGATCATCCAAGACCTGTTCTTTCACCTCAATCTCAACTGCAACACTTCCATTTTTTAACCTATTTAAGAAAGCATGGAATTACATTTCAAATAGAACAGATTTTCCTGGGTAACACTGTAAAATTATTTCCCAACAGAACCAAAATGTTAGTGGTGATGGAGAAGCAGAGAGAAGCTGGTTACGTGAACACATCCTTTTAGCATTTAAAACTATGTTAATAACTAATCTACAAGCCAATATTATTCCTTTAGAGATGTCTGCATGCTTGCAAAAGATACTAAGAGCCCATACCCTTGGGTTAAATACTCTCCGGTATTGACACTCCCTTAGTAGCAGCCTCTCTCTATTTTGGGGGCACTGTTCTCCTGACGTTCCTCTCCTGAGCAGGGGTCAGCCATAGAAACAGCTCCACTGAAGCCAGAGCAAGCAGTACCAACCTCCACAGTGGATTTTGGGAGGTGTTTCAGACAGCTTGAGGTGAGAAATTTCCCTCCATGTGTTTACTGTATTCAGGGAAGGACAAAGAGGGAGGAGAAGGCAGGAAAGCAAAATAATGATTAGTGTAATGGGATTTGCTATTCTTGTTAATGGTTTAATCAATATAAACATATACAGAACGCTCTTGCATGACTGCCATGCTCAAGTGTCTCTATATTTAGCTCAACACTCTTAAGCCATGGTTAGTATCACCTGCATCTCTACTACCCACTTCTGCAACAACAACAACAAAAAAAGGCAGGACTGGAATTTCCTGTGTCTAAAACTCAGCCATGCCCCGGTGTGTCCTGGATGTGCTGGATACTCCAGCACACCATATGGAGGTTACAGGTCTTAGGACAGGTGGGACTTGCTCAATATGAACAGGATAATCTTATGGGTGCTGTGCTTCAAGGCGCTGCTTGCACCAGACTTGCAGGTGGAGCCACACGTGCTTCTGCACTGGAGACAGCCCAGTGTTGCAGTGCTTGGTTTGGTTTAGCAAGCCACAACCTTCCCGGAGAGCACAGCGGGGCTGCTTAGGGCAGGGCGCGCAATCCGCCCTCTCGTAGTGCTTTTGCACGGCCCCGAGCTCCTGCTCCCGTTAGCTGGGCCCGCAACACGGTGACAGTAAAGGAGGCCAGAAGGGTCTCTCCATCGGGAAGCTTCATTGTTACACGTTGCTCCGCTGGCTCCCAGAGGCAGAGCGACCGAGAGGGACCACGCGGTCAGGGAGCAGGGGGGTTTTCTCGGAGCGCAGGGGCGGTACATGGGCGGAGTTGGGGCACAGCAACCAATAGGGAGGACCCGAGGGAGCGGCCAGGACTAGGGGAAGGGGCGCCCACGTGGAAGGGGCAGACCTTTAATAGGAAAAGCAGTGGGGAGAATGCAGCCCCACGGCCCAACACTTCCAAGGCTTTGCAGACCAGACACACTTGGATCCTGTGCTTGTCGCACAGTTTTTGCTTGGAGGAATAACTTAGCACCAGCCCCTGACTTGAGAGTTCATCAATGAGATACTGAAGAGGTGCGAAAGATAGGAAAGCACACAGTCACAGAGGGACAGGGCAGAACTGGTCCCAGCACCCAGAGGCTGGTGGTGCCCCACTGGCTTTGCCGAGTTCTGCCCTAGAGCAGTTGTATTTGCTATTTCATACTATGACACTTACGGGATATTACTGGTGTCATTCCATAGGACACAGCATGTGTTCTAAGGAGCCACAGGCCTTCCTTACAATTCTTTACCTTGAGAGAGAGAAAGTTTGCCTTAACTTTTGCTTTCATCTCTCTAAATAGTGTCAAAAGCATATATAAACATCCTATTGGTGTATCACTACAAAGCTCATTTAAAAGGCTTAAAACTGACTTTGAAATAAGCTGAGACAATCTCCAAATTGACAAGTGCAAGGGGTGTGGGGGGGAATAATCTCTACTAAAGGCAGCTTTCCCTGCGGAACAGCTTTCCCCACTGCCAAGCTCAAAGGGAGGGGGCACTCCCCCATTCAAAAGCTGTCCCCACAACCTCACAAGAGGGAAGTTGTGCCATTTATAGCTGCTCGTCTGGGAGCAGGCACATCACTGAAACAGCAACTGCCACAGGCAGCTTGCGTCCGAGGAGCCTGGATTCCACGTCCCAGAGCACAGGAACTCGGAAACGTGAAGTCACAAGATTAGTTTGCTATAATGTGTCTGATTTATTTTGGCATTCCCTAGGGATCCAAAAAAAAAAAAAAAAAAAAAAGCAAAAAATAACTATGGGCAATGCTGTTGTATCAGCTCTGAGAAGCATGAAAAACCACAACTGCAAAAACCACAACTGCAAGAAACAATGTCTTATGGGTAGGTGAGTTATTTTGGCTTTTCGATTTTTTTTTTAATAAGAAACAACTCACAAGTTCCCATTGTGCCACTTGGATACACTTTGCACTGCACTGTGTCATAGGTCAGCTCATGCCCAAGGCAAAGCCTGAAATACCATTCCCCACTGAGTGCCAAGACTGTCACCACACAAACACATTCAAACCAATGCAAATATTGATAACTCAGCAATACAGGAAAAGTTCCACGCTTCCAAGGAGAAGTTGAGTAACAGTCCTATCCTGCCAAGGGCCAGCAAAACAAACCTCAAACACTGATCAAAACTTTAAATACGGCTGAATCCTTGTTTCAGAAGAGGTCTCCCACTCCTCTGCCTCTTTTCCAATGGATGTGAGAACCTGTTCCCCTATAGAGACAGGGCAGTGAAACTGACAGGAGCATTACAGAGTGTGACCTGGGGAAAAGAGAAAGCCAAGGGGTCTGGACTCCTAATCCAGTGTTCCAGGAGCCATTTATGTGCCAGACAGGCTTTGGATAATGCTGCTGACCAGTCATGTCACAACATTTGAACTTGAACATTTCTGTCAGATAAATCTTAACATTTTCAAGGTTTGGGTTTAGGAAACTGAGATCAAGCCCATTAGACATTGGCTGTCCCACCAATTAGTCAGTTCTCCTAATGAGGAGAATTCAGTGAAACTGCTTTATTGGGAGCTTGTTTATAAAGCAAGTTCAGAAGCCAAGCAAAAATTCCAGTTACCTCGGTTATTCCTTATTTGTAGTACTACTGCTGCTGCTTGGAGAACTGTCAGAAACTTGTTCTACATTACTGCTCTTTATCAGCCTTCAAAACCATCACTGAGGGGCTGAGGCAAAGTGGAACAAAGTCAACAACTTGTACGTAACACACTAATTATCAAGTGAGTTTCAAGTTAGATAATGTGATTTACTAGTTGCTGCATGCACCCTCCTACCCTGTTCTTACATTTAATACTTGTTACACAAGTAAGTTACACTTACATGTTTAATACTTCTAAAATGCAAAACCTCTGGATAACTAGATCTGCACTGCTGGGAAGGCAAGATTCCCTTTCCATTGATATGAGATTACTGGCTCTGACTTAGTTAAATAAACCTGGATTCATGCTGTTGGATGAGTGTAAATTAGCCCTAGTAGAACCAGAGGTCTAGAATGGATTTCCAGAGGTTATTTAGTCCACTGGCCTGTGTAGGGGAGGACATGCATAGACCATTCCTGACAGACTTTAGCCTATTTTGAGAGAGTCACAGACCTCTCCCAGGGAATCCACTCCAGTCCTTCACACTCCCTTAGTATCAGATGAATTAATAAAAATAAAGTGCCCCAATTTTCCCTTGAAGCAATGTAGCCCAAAGCTTCTTGTCTTAACTGCCAGGGTCAGGAAGACCAAATTATTGCCTTTTTCCTTTGCAGCGGCCAACAGTGTTTTGGGGAGAAACACAGTCTTCCCCCCAGCCTCCCTCTCCTAAGGATGAAATCCCCTCCATCTTTCCTAGCAAACGGAACCTTTTGGAGCTTGGATCAGTCTTCCTGCTTTCCTTTTTATGCTCAACCCAGTCCAGCTCAACTTTGAGGTACACTAGGCAAAAGCAGACACTCCTGCTTGCTAGATTATTGCACTTGCCACAGGGGGAGCAGTTCTGCTCATACACTTAATGTGCCCTTTTCTGTAACAACGTGGTATTGTTTATTGATCATCAGCTTGTGAGCCATCAAAATCTTCCATGCTTATTAATAAGCCAACTACACACATAGCTGTTGGTCCCAATCTATCATAACTATAGAATAACCTATATGAAGAGTTATTGCAATACACAAATCTGTATCAGCAGAGGGACAGTGCACTGTGACAGCTGCATGGCAAGCTGCTTTTGGTCGGGTTTTCACCACTTATCCACTTGCAAACATCATACTGAATTCTAACCCTGCCCAATGTGCTCACAGCCTTTCCAAAGTGTTGCCAGCTGCAAGTTTAAACTGCGTGTTCTCTCTTGCATCAGCCATTCTACAGGTGTAAACAAAAGACAGATGCAAACCAGAACCCTCCTCAGACACATCCCGATCAATTTTCTAACCAGTTTTGCATGCAGATATTTTCATCTATGTCATCATCATAAGAGCACATGTGAAGCAGCTTCAGAACTCAAACCTTTGAGTCGTGTGTCTCAAAAAAATTATGCTGCATTTTACTCATCCCCTCCATTTCCTCTCAGTGCTCTCCAATAGTTTGGTTATTTGTTCCAGTGTTTTTCCAGGAACTGAAGCTAAGCTGACAGGTCTATAACTCTAGACCTGTTTGTTAGCACCACTTTTGGACCTACAGCTCAAACCTGCACTCCTGGGCTTTGCTCCAGCAGGCCACTTTAGCACATATTTAATTAAGAGGGAGAGACATCTGTGGCTGTAGAGGGGTTTAGTCACATGCTTATTGCTACACATGTGCTTGGATGTTTCTCTGGTTTCTAAGAATAGATACATTTAAAAAATCCAAACAAACAAAACCCAACACACCAAAACCAAGCAAAACAGAGATGTCTTTTCATACAATGCTTATGACTTTAAGAATGGAAATGCCAACAAATACTAAACATTGATTTAGACTTTTCACTCATCCTAGGAAATCATTCTCCAATACCCTGTGATCATCTCCACTATGGTGACTTCTTTTACTACTGTGCTGCTTCATTCTCTTGTTTTGTTAGATCTCTCTCAAATCCCCCACGATACCTATTACATTATGCCTCCAGCACATTCTTCAGCCTTATTAGCCCTTCCTTTTAGGGAGATAATGAATTGATTAGATGTCACTTAGCCTGTCATGAACTGCTACTGACACCTCTTGCAGCACCTTTCTGTGCATTCCATGGGTACTTCTATGCTTCTGAAAGACAGAGCAAGACTAATCTCACTCCCAGGCCAGCTCTGCCCAGACCAGCTCACACCAACAGAGCAATTACCTCTCCTGACTTTAGGATTACCTGTAGCAATATCCCAGGAGGAAGCAGCACACACAATAGTGAAGCTCACCTAAAATTCCCCACTACCACCTGCCAGCTCAAAAAACCTCTCCTAACCTCCCCCTAAGGCAGCTTGGTTAAATACAGCCCTGGATCTGATGCTGCTGCTTAGCAAATGAACCACTTAGAGCTGTGGAGCGGGTGGGACTCCCCCCACTGGTAATCCCTCAGCTCTGCCAGTCCAATGGATAATTGTCACTTGAACAGAGTCACCTGAATCATCAGGCGCTGAGCCCCAGCCCCTAACTCCCATCAGCTTTGCTCTGCTACATTTTCCCTGTTCCTTTCACTGCTTGTTCCTCGCTTCCAAGTCCAGGATGGATGTGGTCGGTCAGGTTTTCTTCCACACCTCTTAGAATTTCTTCATTCTCTCCACGTGAATCATTTCCCCAGATCAGCAAAGAGACCTCAAAGCACACTGCTTATTCCAAACTAAATTTATCTTATGCATACAGAATTGGGGAGGAATTCCAGCTACCAGAGATCTCTTGCAAGCTAATTATTCTTCAAAGATGTTTTAGGCAGTCCCAGGGAGCATCTAACTATTGATTTTCTACTCTGTATAATTTCCCTGCAAAATGTAATCATTCTTCTCCTGTCTCACACCATCACTTGTCTCTCAGAACAACCTGGGAACAATAAAAGAGTGGAATAGAGGGCACCAAGAAGGGCACCATCAAAAATATATCTCTGTACAAGCAGAGTCTGTAAAAGCAAACCCAAGAAATATCTGTAGATCTTGTTTAATATTCATCAGCCAGTGTAGTGTATAACTGATACCCAAATGCAAGTATTATGAAAATTCAGGCTAGAAGGAAATCAGATGGAGACAGCATTCTCAGGATGCTGCCATTTCAGAGTTTCTCATTTCTGGATTTCTAGCATAAATGTACCATAGAGAGAAATGTAGCTTACAAATGGCTACATTTTTATATAAATTCGCTTCTTGTAAAAAAAAAAAAAGAGAAAAGGATTTGGAAACCAGAGACTCCAAGGAACTGGCCTGGTACAAATCTATTCCTAACACATGATTTTATGGAACAACAAAGTAAAAATGGAATTGAGACCAGCACATCTTAAAAACCCTGTTGTGCAATATTAAGCTGAGGTTTTTCCTCCGCCTCCTTGCACAAGAAAGCCCTTGACACATGATTAACTTCATGAACATTAAGACTGCCTTCTGGCTTCAGAAATTTGGCACCTTTAAATATTCCTGTAATCAGAATATTTAAGCAGATACTGACTTCTATGCTGCTGCTTAATTCCTGTGTGTTTGCTATGAGCTCCAGCCTACTTAAGGACACCATCGAATCATCCTTTGACACTGCCCAGTGAAGTGCTTGCTGAGGAACAGGCAGGCTCTGGAGGGGCCAGAAACACCTTTATCATAATCAGACAACACAGGCAGGAAGATAAGGGCTTGTTAGGAGGGAACAGGGAGAACAGGGTAGAACTGCCCACGTCAGTGCTGCCAAAATTCAGTGATGTAACTTTAAGCTACTCCTTGAATGTTTAAATCAGGACAGGGCTGCACAAGGCCGGCTCCATGAGTTGCCTTTGGGTCCCTGTTGACCTTTGTCAAGGATTTGCTCTTCCCTCGTGGTATGGCCATGACAGCATAAAGAACTGATTTTGATTTCTTTCATGCCTAGGATTAGAACTTTGCAGAACCTGGGACAAATGTTGGCTCTGAGGCTGTGCCACCCAGACTCGAGCCTGGTTTAATGAAGTTTTGTCATCCCCTTTCCTCTAGATGTCCAATCACAGTTCAGGAGGGAAAATGAAATGCTTTGGAAAGTAGAACACACAATTACCATTTGTGGCAGGTTTTTTTACTCATTTTTTTCAGAGATTTCCAAGTCTTTCCTGTTTCCCTTGGGAAAATAAATTCTTATCAGAAGCTATTTAATGACAGAAAAGGAAAAGCTATTATCAACTTAAAGAAAAAGAAAACAGCTGAGAAAATTTGGGTAAACTGTGTCCTGCTGCTGCTGCTGCCAGGCTGAGAAGTTGGTGCTCAAAATAGAGCTCCTTTGTATGCCAGCACTTAGCTATGCATCCTGGAATTCATTATTTACCAGTCTCCATGTGACACAGGACTTTCAGAAACAGGATATTCTTTAGCAACCTAGATAAGAACTCAGCCTCCAAACGTTCCCCGTGCTTTGGGAATGGCTTTGATTCTCACTGGTCTGAAAAACAACAGTGGTCATCCCTGTGCACTGCCAGAGCAACACCAGTGGGCTCTGCTTGAAAGGAAGCTGGTTTGAGGTGGAAATGCCATGACAGAACTGGGCTGCTCTGTGGCACATTGTGTGAATTGAGTCAAATTCCTGTTCCCTGATTGTCTGGCACCTTTGAAAATCTGCCAAAATTAAAAAGGAAATGCAACACCACCAGAGGAAGGGAATGGCCAAAACCCACATGCAATGTTTATCATTAAAACCTTAAACCCAAAGTTCCAAATCCAAAGGCTTAAAGTTCTGCTTTGAGCCCCGTGTAAGAAGCATTAAAAATGACCCAGTTTAGAGTGACTCTGAGCAGCTGGAGCCCTGTCAGGAGGCCTTGAACATTCCCTGTGCTGCTGCAAAGCATCTCCCTTACATTTGGGGGTCCATTCAAAAAGTGGGTATTTGCACAATGGCAGGAAGTACCCTGGCAAAATCCCTTCAGGATTTAAAACACATCTATTATCACTTTCCCAGCATTAACAAGAGCACTGTCTTCTACACCTTTGGGCATCTGCATGCCAAGAAATGAGGGCAAGATGCACGGATGCTGCAAACCAAAGGAGAAGACAAGCTGGGAAGAAGCCAAGCTTCACCCAGGAGCAGAGTGACATTTCAGAACATTATGCTTGGGAAGGTGCCAGTCCAAACGATCTGTGCACTGCCTGGGCTGGAAAAGCGAGCCCCCATATTCCTGTAATGGTGCAATTGCAATTTCTCACCAGTGATGCAACTGTTAGGGGAGGCAAAAATCCAGTCAGGGAAACTGCTCACCTCAGGGGTATAGGAAAACACCAGCTTCCCAAAAATGGGTCCTGTATGTTCTCATAAAAGTAGGACTATATGAGGAGGCAGGGAAAAGGGCTTAGAAACTGCCCTAAACAATAACATTTCCATCCTGTTATCCTCAAAGAGCTGGTCCTGCCAGCCATGTAGTCCCCCTTTGAACCCAGAAACTGGCGGTCTGTGCTGTCCCAGTGAAGGGCCAAGGAGGTAACCCCCTGCAGCCGGTCAGAGATGTCAGGCTGGACCGTGCTTCTCTCAGCTGGAAATTCAACTGTGTCAGAGAAACCAAGCTTTCTTTTCTGTGGGCTTTCCAGGAGGAAACCAGACCTATTGATTAATTCCTTTTGCATAATGTAGGTGAGGTTTGGAACCAGATGCAGGTGGGTGAGTGGTAGCTGCTGGCTCTTGAGTCACCCTCTGTGGGTCTCAAATTGCATCAGTGAGCTTAGCAGCAAATTTCAGTATCTCTGTTTCTCCTACTCTCTGCTGTCTATGATATGGCTCCTCTTGCACCCCTCCAGCTCTACAATGGAGTTGACTTTTAACTTCTACTTTAAAAAATTCTATTTGACTTCTATTTAAGAAAATGCAAAACTTCACATATTTCCATCCTGTGGGCTTTTACCTTTTTTTTTTTTTTTTTTTTTGAGGGGCAACAGGGTCTGCACACAGGACAACTCAGACTTGTCAATAAGGAAACCAGGCTTCTCTGTCACATTTGTCTCTGATTTGATCTGTTCTCTTGGACCACTTCTCCTGCACTTCCTTACCCATCCTTGTGCCCTCACTACCAGCTGATACACTGCTAAGGAGAGGCAAATGATAGTACAAAATTGCACAGTGATTTCCACAGAGCTAGTTCCACTAGAAATTGGTGCCTTGGCTCCTGCAGCCTGGACCAACTAGCAAATGATGTGCCACCTTCTGGGCTCTCCTTGAACACGAGGCCAATAGGAATGTGAACCACCCAGTCTCTGATTTACACCCTTAGCTAGAGAGGGATGACAGTAAAATTATCCACACCTTCCCCTGTTACCAGCGTTCTGCAGGATGACAGACCTGGTGCTTTTCAAGCAGACTCCTGGCTGTGCTGGTCATCACCTCAAAGCACAATCTGCCCTTCACATGAATGTCACCTTACTCTAGAAATATGCAGCGATCTGGGGTTATTCAGCAGCTGCATCACCACGGGCTCTGTCCAGGATGAGCAAGCACAAGCCCTTCTGAGGCCTGTAAGCTGATGGCACCACAGAGTGGAGAGAAAAGATGCTGCTTTATGCCAAGTCAGAGAAAGAGCAGCACCCTCCTGTGCTCATGTGTATTTACTGCACTGCAAACTCAGAGCTCTTTTGCTGCTCATCAGCACGAAGTATTTTTTGGCCATCTGCCTCCTAGGTCTCTTTCATTGCACCCCGCTCCAGACTGTGTTTTCAGAGATGTTACTTTCCCGCTATTCCTCTAAATCATCCCAGCCTGCCTGGTTTCTCTGCGGTATTTCCTGCTTGTCAGTGTGGCTCACCCGCTTCCTGCCCATCGGATCCTGCGGTGCAGGTGAGGGCTGGCACGTACACTCGGCATTATCGGAATCCTTAAACCCGGCGCAGAGGGTGCTGCCCGGGGCTGCGGGGCAGAGGCCACTTCTGCCTGCACAGCGAAGGTGGAAGGTTTTCAGGGCCATCCTGTTTTCCTGCAGGTTTCTCCCGCACAGGCTGCCACCTCGTGGGCATCGTCTGGCACGGGCGTTTTCCTGGAAACAGCAACTCCCAAGTGCAAAGAACTCGTTACTGTCAATATTCTGCTCTGATGATCCGAGGAAACTGCAACCCTTTGGGTCCCTGGCTTGGGAAAGCTGTAGAAGTGTAGAGATGATAGAATTGTTCAGCTTCTAACATGGTTGGTGGGATAGATTTTCCATAAAAATAAGAGCTCTAACGGGCAAATCTATAGGTGCCACGGTGGAATATTAGTCAGAAACAGCAAGATTGGCACACTTCTTACTCAAAAGCTGCCTCATTCACTGTAGGAACTCCTTTTATGAGTCAGATTTCACATTTTTATCTCTTGCATGGTGAGAATCTGCAGTCAAATCAATGTGAATATGTCCTCTGCTTTTTAAGGCACTTACTTTACAGCATTAATCAGAATTCCTGAAAGTTAATTCTGGGCAGACTTGGAGTGGGATTTTTAAGGCCTGTGTAAATTTCTTTTAAAATTGGCTAATGCTTATGCTGGATCAGTTTATCATCATTGAACTGATTTTGTATCTACTCTGACACCACCGGAATTTCCCAACATGTGACAGTGTAAGGGCTTTTCATCTTTTGGGAAGAGCCACTGTGTTTAAACACATGCTGTTTCTCAAACAAAATTAACTTTTAACCGGAGAGAAATCCTGATTTCCTAATGTTGTGCCCCCTTTTCAGTAATCCTCAGGTTCAAACAGTTTACCTGATGAATCTGTGTCTGCACTGTGTATCTAAGGTGAAAGTATGTGTTGGAGGAGACCATTTTGATTTCAGCACTTTCCAAACATGGTCACCAGGAAGAAAAGGAGACTTGATCTCCCCTCATCCTTATCCTCCACCTCCGGCTGAAGCTCTGAGTTTGCTATGTTGAGGTAATCCTTCCATGATAGAGATGGGTATTAGTCTGTGTGGAGAAGCAGTCCAAGCATTTTTATTTCCTTTGGATCATTTTGCAGTAGCATTTGGAAGTCAGAATCATCCCACGTTTGTCTCGCAAGTCACAAATGAGATACAACAGTGTTTAATTTTTTTGTTTGTGTCTGGAATGCGTTAATTGGAAGGTATAGGGTGTCCTTTCACATGCCACACTGCCCGTGCATGAGGATACTTCAGCTGAACCATCTGTCCCTGAGCCAGGGGTGTTCCAGTTGAAAAAGGATCAGTCGCTCCAGGTTAGAGAAGATGGCAAATTTTCCTGCTCCTAGGAGAATTTCCTTTCCATCTCTCTCTCTGTCTTTGCTACTACTCCAGTACTCCAGTACTCCAGTACTCCAGTACTGCCAAAAAGGACTTAATCCTAGGGACTTAGTAAAATAACTTCTGACAAATGGAAGACTTAATCTCTGGAATAGTCTGGACACTGTATGCAGTGACAAATAGTTGAAAATGTTTCATGGGTAGAGATATTCCTGTCTTGCCTTTTAAATAGAAGATGTCTCCCTTTTTTTGACACACTGAGCAATACACGTGGTATCCTAAATCTGTTTTGTCAACTGAGTCCAGGGTTTTTAAAAATATGCAGCAAGATTTTAATACAGCTCACCACATTATACAGAACCAGACATCCTGCTTAGGCTTCAAAGGCTTGATATTCCCCATGCACAACCCACATGCTCCTGCCTAATTACATGGAATGACAGCCTCCCATTGGCTCCTTTCCTTTGACACCATGGCAGAGCCTTCTCCGGCTGAATCCCGAAGTAGGACGCACAGCTTGCCAGCTCTAAAAACTACAAGCATTTCTATTCAGGCTGTCTTTGGCTGATTAACTGCACCAAACCCCCACTATTTTGATTTTCTTCCTGGAAAGCTACTTTTCCCAGTCCTGAAATGCCTGAAGATGCAAATTCAATGTCAGCTTTTGGATAGTTGCAGCAAGCAGTGTCATTTGTGTGTTAACATTAGAAGTAGGAACTTATTTTGCTGAACTTCTGGATGGGCTGGTTTTATGATTTTTTTTCTGTTGGATAAGCATAATTTTCACCAGTATCAAAAGGTCCCAGCAGCCTGCTATGCTATTTACTGTACAATAGCAAGAGGAACACTAATGGTTGGGGGTCTCAGCTGACAAGACACAATGGATGGCAAAGAGAAGTCGCATTCGTGGTGAATTGTGTGATATAGCCAGCTCCTAGGGGTCAGAAATCCTTATCCTGCTCTCTGGAAATCATGACAGCTCCAAAAGCATAAGATTGTTTAAAAAAGAGGTCTGTATTTATTGTTTTCTTGGTTGTTTGGAGCTTTTAGGAGGCACTCTTGTCACATTCGTGGCATTTTTCTGAAGCTTTGACCAAGAGGCGCTCTGCGCCAAAAGTGATTCATGTGAAACCAAGGATGGCTCCGCAGTCAAAAGACATCAGAGTTTCATCTTTGCTTCAGAACACAAAAATAATAATGACTTCCACATGATGCTGGAGAGTTGAGGCTGTAAGAAAGACATCAAAGATCATTACTCCTCCTACCCACTGCTGAGAGTGGGCACCACTGAGCATGGCAGATGGCAAATTTTGAGACAGCTCCAGTTCGCAATAAGACTGCCAGGAGGGGTAGAGGGCTGAGGGCTGAGGGAACAGGAACGAGAGAGTGGGTAAAATAAGAAGAGGTGAGCAGATATAAGAATAGGGAAAAATGTAAGAAGATGATTAAGAGCAGAGAAAAGCAACACTGCCTCCTCCCTTCCCTTGCAGCTTGATTTCTACTGGAGCTATGCTGGACAAAGATCTGTGCATATTATTTAAATGTCCCACAGCAAGCTCTGCTACTCACAGCCACTGATCCTCTGCTCAGGAACTAGGTTAAAGGAGAGCTGTCTTCCCTGAAATCAAACTGGAAGTCCCGGGGTGCTGTGGAGGAGCACAGCCCATCCCAGTTCTCCTTTATCCTGGTCCTTTACAGAAACCTGACAGTCCTTTAGAAAAGCAGTTTGTGTTTTGAGGGTAGGGACAACATGGCAACACAATAACAAAAAAAGATACTATGATGCCTTTCCAGAGCAACTTGGTATTTCACACTGTGAAATTTACTGGGTGACATAGAACAAAGCTTTAAGCTTTGAAGTATAAACGGCACAGGTTGCTATTCCCAGAAATTCTCTCAGGAAGAGTGGAAGATCCCTGGGCATATTGTGGGAGCAGAATTGTCCAGATCCCCACAAGTGTCAGTCTCTAAGCGTCATCCATTTCCTCATCTACTTCCTCAGGATCCAAGCCTTTGCTTAGACTTGCTACAGGTGAACCACAACTAGCTGGAATTGCCTAAGGGGTAGAACAGATTAAGATAGACATAAAAACTAATGATTTTTTAATTAAAATAAATTCTAAAGATGAGAAGGACTTCAAAAACTAGAAAAAGCTGAGTCATAAATTCAAAATGCACATTATCATATTTGAGTTAGGAACAGAATACTTTAAACCAGAGGAAAAGCATTCCAACAAATAGATAAATTTCACTGCAAATAGGCTGCACTGTAGACCTAAGTGGCCTCATTTCCTGGATGAGGTTGTCATGAAGTTGTTTCTAAGGAGGACACAGTGTAATCCATAACTTTCAGCCTAAATGACTCTGTTGCTCTGACAACATACTGTTCCTGTTCTCAGATGGCTGTGTGTCACATTTGTGTACCACCTTTTCAATATCTTTTGAAGGTTTTTTTGGAACAGAGCATAAAATTCAGAGGTTAGTTGGGTCACCTCTTAGTCTTCAGGAGAATGATTTTGTCACCGCCTGTGATCCTCGTGTTATTAATGGACCATAAAAGCTGAGAGAGGAGAGACTGGCAGACATGGATGAGAGGTGGGTAGGAGGTATGGAGGAGGAGGATTTGGAATCCCTCCCTGTCTTTTTATGCCAGAGGGAACCAGACAGGGCAACTGGCTGGAGGACAGGCTGTTATCAGCTCTCATGATTTTGAGGGTTGCATAATTATTTTGTTAATGTCAAGACAAAGCTTTGTGACTCATGTAGTTTCAGAAGACTGAGTGATCTTTTGAAGGCTAAAAAAAGGCAGCATCCCCCAGTGTGATGGAACATGATCAAATAAATCCTACTGAGGACAAATATCTGTGTATCTTCTTTGGGGTTTACCATTCCATACCCTACTTTGTCTCCCAGCAGCAAAGCATAACCTCCTTTCCCAAGCCACTTGAGGTTTTGAGTCCTATTATGTAATGCCTGTGGAGAGCTGAGCAGTGCAGAAGAGAGGGAGAGTATTGAACAACTTAAAGCTAAAGTAAACCTAGGCAGATGTGCAGCCAATGAGAGTAAAAACACAGGAATGCCTTGCTCCCTGGAAAAGCAAATTAAACAATGATTATTCCCTTTCTCCTTAGGATGTAATGAAAAACCCTATGTTAGTATCCCCAAGCAAACACAAAACATAGCTGACTGCAGGGACCACATCATTTCTGGAGACTCCTGGACAGCAGGGCAGCACCAGTTCAGGAACCCGTCTGCCACAACCAGGTACAGGTTGTTCACTAAATATGAACAGGGCTGACTGGAGAGCCACAGGGATGTACTTCAGGCAAATATTTGCCTGTGTGTGTTAAGACCTGCTGCTTCTTCTGCTGCTCTGTATACGTCCATGAATGACTCTGCCC
The DNA here is from genome assembly GCF_017639235.1 of Corvus kubaryi. NCBI lineage: Eukaryota > Metazoa > Chordata > Aves > Passeriformes > Corvidae > Corvus > Corvus kubaryi. The sequence continues at coordinate 2,569,752 of NW_024582058.1, read as the reverse complement.
CCTTTGTATTCTTCACAAGCCAACTTTAAATCACAATTAATAAAGGCATCTGGTTCTTTCAATCATTTCATTTTACTCAGAGTAGGCAGATATGACACAGTATCCCTTTCAATAGCTGCTCAGAGAGTTGCTCAGATAAAAGAAAGGGCAGAGAAAACACTGCCTAATCACGTTTCTCCTATTATCGCAGCTCTTGGGGATCTTTTTTCCTGCAATGTATAACTGTCACTTTAACCTACAAGAAACAGACATTTTCCTTCACCGTGGGATAATGTAGGCACCCTTGAGATAACAACAGTCATAGACCTGGGCCATAAAAAACCCACATCAATTTAATACTGCGACGTAATATATAATGTAAGATACAGCAACTATAACATAATAATGCAGCTGTTTTAGAAATCCCCTCCTAGAAATGCTCATGGCTGCTTTCATTTGTGCCCTGCGGCCAGTCTGCAGCGGCGGGACGGTGTAAACTCAGCTGAGCAGCGAAGTTGAACTGTACATACTACTGGATCTCGGCATAACCCAGCTCCCTTTCGCCGGGGCAGCTCCAGCTGACCACGGCACGATGCTTACAGCCTGCGCTTTCTTTCTGAAACGAAAAGTGGGGGGAGACCCTAGTGGGGAGAAACCCCTACCGAGCCCCGGGCTTCACCGGGATGCCGCCGCTCGGAAGGGCCGGGGACCGAGCGAAGCGCGATCCCGGGCTCCCCGTACGCCCGCGGGGCGTGGGTGGTGCCTGCGGGCGGCCGCGGCTCTGGGGAGGGGATGCCGGGCAGGCGGGGAGGAGATGCCGGGCTGGGAGGGCGCTGCCCGCGAGCTTCCATTCCTCCATCACTCCCTCCCTCTCTCCCAGACGGCGCGGCTGTGGCGGGGCGGGCAGGATGTGGGCAGCGGCCCCTCTCCTGCTCCTTCTGCTGCTGCTGCTGCCCCTGGCGCGGCTGTGTCGGCGCGGGGCTGCGCGGCTGGAGCCGGCCGGGCGGGCCGTGCTCATCACGGGCTGTGACAGCGGCTTCGGGCACATGCTGGCGCTCCGCCTCCACCGCCTCGGCTTCACCGTGTTCGCCGGCTGCCTGTGCCCCGGCGGGGACGGGGCGCGGCGGCTGCAGCGAGAGGCGGGCGGCGCCGGCCGCCTGCGCGTCCTGCCGCTCGACGTGACCCGCGCCCGCGACGTGCGCGCCGCCAAGGAGCTGGTGCTCAGCCACCTGCCCGAGCGAGGTGAGGCCGGCGGGGCGGGCGGGGCGGCCGCGGGGGGCTCGGCTGCTGGCGGCGGGAGGTACCGGCGGACACGGTGTCGCCAGGACGGCGGCTCGGTTCGCCCGGAACTGCTGGCAGGGATCTGCCTCAGAGGGTCAGCTGGGCTGTCACAGCGTGAGGATAGGGAGCACCGTCACTGAGGGCGCTAATTGAAGTTACCGCTATTGGTAATGACCAACAGTATTTTATTAAAAATCCCTTCGTACGTACACGGACTGGGGCCCGTCCGAAGGTGCCGACAGTGGAAAGCGGGTGAGCTGCTCAGTGCGCCACGGGGGAGCTTCATCTTTCCACCGGGAGAAGAACTCCCCGAGTGGGGCTTCCCTGGAGCCCCTCTGCAGGTACCCAATAGGAGGAAACGGCAGAGAAAGCGCAGAACAACTGTGCAGGCATTGGAAGGATGGGGATGTGATGCATTTCTGGGCATGACTTGTGACAGAGGAAATAGGTACAAGAAATGCAGCCAGAGCAGCTGCCGTGCCATACCAAAGCAGCTGCTTCTTGGAACCACCTGAGGTTTGTCAATCTAGTCCCTGGAGAGGTTACTGAAAGGGAAACCTGTCAATTATGCACCCTACAGGGACCGTGCACCCAGGGGAATGGAGAGACTTAGCTTCAGAATAATTGCAGACAACCTAAATCCTGAGTTATCCCTTCAGCACGTGTGACACGGTGCAGGTGATGGGGCCACAGTTACCTCCTTTCCCACTGGGACTGCAGGGTGAGAATTAGCCACTGTAATTCGGGGATACTTGGTGCAGAGCACATTTTCTCAGGCTCAGAAGTGAGATTCCCTCCAAATCACAGACAAACACTTCCTGCACACACAGGGAATAAAAGTGAAGAATGAGGCACACAGAGCAAAAATGAAATGCAAGGCCTCTGCCTGCTTAGCTCATTAGCTCATTGGGAAGGGGGTGGAATGAGAAGTGAAGGAAGAAAAAGCCTAGACACTGCTCACTAAATATGTGTATTTATGCTTGCTCTTGACCTTATCTTATTAAGAGGCAGAGCCTTTCCCTCTCAGGCTTTTCCTCAACCTACAAACAAACACAAATGACTCCCAGAAGCTCTTAAAGGCTCCTTGGGGACCGGGTCACTGGAAACACTGGGTTTCACATGGTTTATCCTGTAATTCTGACAGCTTATGCTGTCCTGCAGTGGTCATGCTCATGCTGCTGTGTAGCCCCTGGAGTCCAGAGTCAGCACTAAAGTTGTGGGTTGTCCTTGCTGCTCACAGATTGCAGATGTGCCTTCAGATCAATTCAAGGCTCATACAGACACCAGGGCTTGCTGGAGGGGGCAGGGAAGACACTTAGCACGGCTGGGGTGAAATGCAGCAGGCACACAACGAGTGCACAGTGGTGTTCTAGGCTGTCACTCAGGCCCTCACACCTGGGACATGGGGCTGGGCATGCACACACAGAGCACATATCTTATGAAACCTTTTTCCATGGCTGGACAGCTCTGCTGCTGCAGAATTTTGAGGGCATTCTGCAAGGGCAGAAAAGAAAAAGTAGTTTTATAGATCCAGGTAGCACACAGGCCATTTGGGGAAACTCGCATTTATCAAGTATTCATCCTTTTATTAAATAAGAAGGAGCAAAGGAGTTATTTTAGTGTCTGATGTTAATGGACTAAAACTACAAGTCTTCTTTGTAATTTCTAAAATAGAGGGGCACAAATATTTTTATCTCAGTTGTAAAGAAACTGTGACAGTACTCTACTTATGTAGGCTATAAGCAAAAGACTTCGGTGGGAGTGTTCATTCTTGGCACCTCTGAAAAGAGTATGTTGTTTTCTTTGGTATTTTACCTTTATAAAAACACTCCCAATTTTATGATTAAACAGGAGGTTAGCTCTCATATTAACCAATTTATTTGTTAAAGATAGGAATTGTAATTTTTTCATATTAGGGCCAAAGATTGTTTTTAATTAAATTCTTTTTCATTTGGAAAGAGAATTCTGAGCCATTTGTAATTGCTTTTATGTTCTGAAAGTACCTAAAAGATAAGAAAAGTATGTGACTACACAGAACATGTTACCTGCTACCCAAAGGGTAGGCAGTGGAACATGTGCATCAATGTCCCACCAGTTAAAGAACCCTCAGGCATGAAACCTTAGGAAATTTTCCCTGGTGGATCATGGACAGCAACATCCAGGGCCTACAGCAGAGGACTGACCAAAGTGGTAATCAAATACTGCTCAGACATTTGTAATGAGGACAGCAAAGAGTGGGTGGTGAGTTCAGTAGACTGTTGTAAATAAGCGTTGGACAGATAAAAAGTCTGCTTTTGGTTTTTGCACAAACAATTCAAGCTGGTGTAGGAATCCAGTGGATTGTGCTGAAAGGTAACAGCAGATCACGCATTACCTTGCTTAAATGCTGTGAAAACATCCATCTTGTAAGCAGCTGCTGGCAGTGTTCTCTATGTCACTGTTGGCTTGTAAATACTGTGGGACAGTTCTCTCTCTGTCTCTCCCTCTCCCTCCCTCGGAACAGGAGAATTCTGTTCAGCAATTCCCCATAGAAACTGGGAAGAGGAACCTATCCCTGAGAATCACTAGGTTCTTGCTTAGGGATTGTTTCCTCCTTTTTTGCCATTTTAACTATCATCAGTTTCACACAGGTATGAAAGATTTTAAATACATCATATTGGTGTGCTGGACTTCTAAATTCTGATCACCAAAACATTCCTGTATCATTCCAAAAATAATCACTTCAATAATCCCAAGTCTAATGGTAAGTGTGCACAGGCCATGGATTCCAAATGAAACCTCAGAAGCTGGACCAAAATGAAGAGAAAGCAGTTAAATGATGGTTGGTTTTTGCATGCCTGTGTTTAAATAGTTCAGAGTAAATCCTGGTAAAGATTAAATATTTTTTATGATTACAGTATCATCCTTTCCATGGACTGTGCATCTCAGACTAGTAGGGCTTTCTAGCAGATATGCTGTCTTTTAAGTTACCTTAATCTGCCTTTTTCCTGGGCCCAGGATAAGTAGACTTACAAAAGACTAAAAGAAACTTTCTACTTTAAGTAGACTATTCAGTATAAAATTTACACAAAAATGTGTAAAATATGAGAATAAAATGAGAATATCAGGAATAAAATACAGTTCTCCCTACACCTTCAATTTATGCTGTAACCATAAGTAGCCCAAGCTCTGCATTATCTTCTCTCTCTCTGTTATGCAAGAGTAGAAATCCAAAGCCAATAGGAAGTAGAACAGGACTTCAGAGCATTGCAGTGATTTGCAATTCTGTTAGACTCTACAGCAAACCTTAGAATTTTTCTGATTTTCTTCTGTTTCAAACCAGAACTTCTCTTCCTTTTCTGGCCTGTTGTGAGTGGGTGACATTAGCTAGCTGGAATGGAGGGATATTAGTTTTAGTCCCACTTCCTACTCAAATGTTATTAAGTACTCTTTTACACTTAATTATGATTTTCTATTCATGGAATTCACCCATGGTACAATATTTTAGTCCAGACTCCTTATGGAAACAGATTATCCTTACAGTGAAGACAATTTCAGTGTAATATTCCAAGCAAAGGATGGTGACTCATAAATGGATGTAAATATAACTCAGGAGTCTCATCTGGCCAGCTACCACCTTGCATTGCCACAGACAGATTGGGTTGTTCCCTCTCTTCACCCAAAGGAAATACAAAGGAACTAGCCAAAGGAATAAGGTAAATCACACTTTTCTTCCTTTGGCTAGTTTCCTTTAGTATTGGTCTGGAATCTGTCAGGAAAGAGCCTGTCATTTTCACATGGGCTTAAGCTTAGAGGAGAAACTCCAAAGATCAGTGATCCCAAGAATGTGTGTTGGAATTTAGAGAGTGTGGCAGAATTCAGATATGACCTGAGTGTTGGCACCAACACAGAAACAACCCGACTTTCAAAAGGTTTTGCAAACCTTCAGCTGGATTGACCTCAATAGGAAGAGGAATTTTAAGAGTTTCTGGAAAAAATATCAGGTATCTTTTGGGCCTAAATAAGGACTTTGGATACGTGCCTTTTGGTCAAAATATTGTGAAGCAGAAATTACTGGGGAGCTTATGTGAGAGCTACAGTTCTCCAGAAAGCCTCACTAATCTTAAGTTAGGTTTCCTAAAGTGATTCTTAGATTCATGGCTGTATCTTTTAATCTTTGTCGTCAGGATCCATTTTCCCAACACAGATCAGTGAAAATCTCTGTGACATCCAGTCCTGCTTTCCAGTTTATTTTTTCCCTGCCTGCTGTAGCATAGTCTAACACCTCTCTTTATAAACTGTGTTTGGACTGAGTTCTGTTTTGACAGTCTGACACACCAAACATCAGCTGCTTTTTCCAAATGTGTCTCTGCATGGACACTGAGGAAATGCAGCATCACTCTCCTTCAGCTGTTCAATTCTTGTGCCTTGTTCTTCAGGATTTCCATCTGTATTTCTTAGTTTACCTGAGCTGCATTTATCTAAGCAAAATTATAATATGTTTTATCTGCACATTGATGGCATTTTTTTTTACCACAAACATTTCAGGAAAGAAAGACCAAAGCAGATTCAAGTACCCTGAATACAGAGCTGGGCAAGTTGTTTCTCAGAAGGCAGGAAATATTCTGAGAAAGTAGCATAAGGGAATAATGAACTGTTTGTTATTGGGGTAGAATTTTGTGAATTGATTCAACTAAACAAAGTGTCAGGAAACATTCTGGAAAATATCAGAACATTTCCCATTTGAGAATGCCAAAATGTTCTAAGAAACAGTATGTTTTGCTTGAGGGCAAATAAAGTGTTTTGAGCTGACCGGGTGCAAAGTGTTTTTATGTTTAACTTAATCTTCTCTTTAAAAAGTCTGTTTCAGTTTGACTCAGGCCAATTATTCTCCTCTTGGCTTTTGATTTGGGCACTGCACAGAAGGAAGGAGCCATTATTCTGTGAGCTCTGTTGATACACACAGGCTGGCCTCACCAGCAGCCACCTGGAGGCTTTGAAGCACATGAGGCAAATGGCTAAATTTTGTGTTTCACGGTTTAGAGAAAGAGGAAGAAAATCAATTGTCTAAAGATTAATGGCTGTATTTCTGAAGGCCTGATGGAATCAGGGGTGTGTGGAGCAAGTGTTCTTGCTGTGCTGCACAGGGTGCAGTGGCAGAAGCAAAATTACTTTTTTTTAATGAGAAAAGGTGAAGCTGAAAAGATCAGGAAACAGCTTTTGCAGTGATGCCAGGCTTTAGTTTGGGTTGTGTTAGCTAGGCTATGTAAAATTAACAGAGTACAGAAACCTCCAGCCTTGAACAGAAACAGACGGGGTGTGCAGCCATTCAGCCCACCTGCAGATCACATCACATGCAAGTACAAAAATATTGATAATTAGCTTCTACAGAGGCTCTCTAAGCCATTGATCTGGAAGCATTTTATGGGGAGGTAAGTCCCATGGGGCTGGGTTCCATTTTAAGATGGAGAAATAAAGCCAGAGAATGATGGAATGACACAAAATAATTGGGCAGTGGCAGGGCGAAGAAGGAAGTCTAGGATGCCCAATTCAATGGCCAATTTTTAAGTCTATTTCCTCTCCTCTGTCTGCTGACATTTGGGGCCATGGAAAAGAAGTGAGTCCAGAGGAAGCTGCTGCATTACTAGGGCAGCAGTCTGTTTGCAACCAAAGTTGTAAGAGAGGTCCAGTGTCAAGGATTGCTATGTGACAGGCTGCTGAATAGTGATTGATTCTCTTTGGAGGATAGAGTTATCCAAGTTCTGGGTGGTAAATTCCTGATTTTGAGTGGTTTGCCCTGCAAATGAGACGTTCATTAAAAGAAATCAGTTTCTTTCTCTGTTGAAAGACCAATTTCATTAGGTAATACAAGTAGTGTATATATGTTAGAAAAGCTCACAGAGGCCTGCTTTACAAACTAATTCCAAAAATATTCTGTTTCATCTATTTAACTATTGTTTTGAATGAAATCTAATATTGGCAGTTCTGGGCAGGGCTCTGGAAGGACCAAGATACCATGAAATTATTGCAGTAGTTTTGTCAGAGAAGATCAGAGAAACGGGTTCAGCCCAAAGGTTTCCGCTGTGCCTTCACTTGGGCGGTCAAATGTCCCCTGAGAATAACTCTGCTGCCACAGGTACAGGAGACTACAGCTGGATCAGCATCACCCCTGCCCCAAACTCTTGTGTCCAGAGGGACGAAGAGTGGCACTGAAACCTGCTCTGCCCAGAAACCCAGGCTTGGAGGTCCTGTAGAAGGCGTGACAAAATTTGCCTTGGACACCTACAGGGATTCTTTAAAAGAAATGCACAAGCAAAATTGTCAAGGCTGGCAGAACTAAGCTGCAAATTCAGCTGTTTCAGTGCCAGTCAGGCTGCCCTGGTACTCCTTAGTTACGCTGCTGGTCCCCCTAGAAATGCTGTCAGTCAGGAGTGGAGGACAGAAACAGGAATGTTTTCAAAAGCACTGTGTCACTCCCTGCTTTGCTGTACAGCCACAGTTACATGCTGTGCAGGCAGGAACAAGTCAGCACGGCTTAATCAGCATTTAGGCGGCGTGTCAGCTCCAGCCTGCGAGCGCTCCTCACTCCAACACAGCATTCCCACAGCTGAGGCTGTTAGCACTGCACAGGGCTCACATGAGACCTGCTGTGGTTTTGGGCTAAAGGGCTTCAGCTTCCTGTCACAGAGCTCTGACAGAACAAGCTTTGCTGCCAATACATTTCTGCTTGCAAACCCTGAAATCTTGCTGTGTGTCAGGGGGTAGGCTCTTTAGCACCAAAATCTGTCATTACATGGGGAATAAAGTTGTTCAAAAGTATAAAATTTATAAAATACTGTAGCCACTTACCTAGCTTGATTGCTTTACCCAATGTTGCACCCATGTATCTGATTCTGGCTGATTTCAGAATGAATCAGAGCTCAAATCTTGGAAAAGGATGCAAGACTTAGGCTCTTAAATTAGTCAGGCACCTTGAAAATAGTACCCCTTAGCCTTTAGACTGCTTAATATAATTTCCACAAAGCTGGTCATAGCACACAGTGGGATTAAAGTAATTAAAATATCATGGTGCACCACACTGGCAGTAAGATGTAGTCTCCCAGATCATGTTATTCATAAATAACTTGTGACAAGTATAGAGTAAGCGATTATTAAATAGCACTGAGACTTATAGGAAAGGTGTCCTCCCCAAGGGGGGGGCGGGGGCGGGATAGAACTGGGTGGTCTTTAAGGGCTTTTCCAACCCAAACCATTCTAGGATTCCATTTAGTCCAGATTATGGCCACAATGGCATTCCTTAATTAAACAAAACATGCCTGCACTTTTAAGTAGAAAAGACAGAAATGTAACACAACTATACAGTTTCTTCCAGGGCCCGAATCATGGTGCTGCTTTGTTATCTAACAGTGGTTGTTTTGCAGTTAAAGATGCTTGCTGAGTCATTTCTCTTCCATAGGTTTCTGGGGGCTTGTCAACAATGCAGGAATATCAACATTTGGTGAGACAGGGTGGCTGCCTATGGAGACATATGAAAAATTTGCAGATGTGAATCTCCTTGGGAGCATCAGGACAACCCTGGCATTTCTTCCCCTTCTAAGGAAATACAAGGGTAATGCTAATCCACTGTTATTTAGAGTTGTAGAATAATTAGCTTACTATAATCAGGGTAATGTAGCATCTATAAAAGAGGCTTTAATTGTCTCTCATTGAACTGAAATGACAGCCTCCTTCTGTGTGGCCTGAAAGAGCAACTTGATCCTGAAAAGAGGGTGAAGTCATAAGGAGAAGAAATATCCTTAAAGATTCTGTCTTTGCAGTACATAGAAAAAAGTATTTATAAATAAGGATTTCTCCCAGTGTTTGATTCAAAAAAAAGGAAAAATGTTTGCAGTAGATTATTAAGCACAGGCAAGCCTTTTAAAGCAATGACAATCAGAAAACACAAAGATCCAGTAAATGGCCTAATTTTATTATATAGGCTCTACAATTCCACTGTTTGGCAATTAGGAGAGGAAGAATGACCCTACAGAGGTGAACACTAGAGACATCCAGCTATCCAGTTCCAGCTCTATGGAGCCTCTGTGACCTTGGGCAGGAAACTTCAAGTATGTAGTGGTGCATGGGTATCCAAAGGGATAAATGCATTTGCATGGACCTCCCTGTGCCTGGGCTTTATCCTTCCTTCTGAGAAGGAATGGTTTAATAGCTCTCTGCAGCATGGCAGCATGTCTTGGGTGCTTTGCAGTTTGTTCCCTACCTGTCTCCATCTGTATTTGGGGAAGAAGATACCCTTTTCCTTGTTTGTTCTGGCTGTAGGCTCTTTAGGATGAGGATTTGTGCTCTGTGTGCAGCATCAAGCCACAGGAAGGGGTAGGTTTCATCTGGAAGGCCCAGGTGTCACTGCTACACAAACCCTTGGTAAGATAAAAGTGTCCCCTTTTTTTGGCTGTTCTGCTTCTTTCTGCTTGGCTACCTTTGGTTGATGATATTCTGACACAAGAAAAAAGAAACCTTTAAATACTGCAAGGTGGATGTGTTTTTGCAGAAGAATGTGCTATTGTATGCATCCAGTGAGTGTGTTATGTGGCCATTACACAGGGAGACATCTCTTCTCCCTGTGATGCCCTACTTACTGCTGAAACTCTGTGATGCTGATCCACCAGAGGCATTTCTCTGACTCCATGAATTGCACAGGGTTACTTTGAAGCAAAAGGGACTAATTGTGCGTGTGATATTAAGCACATGCATGGACCTTTCGAAGGTTTGGGTCTGGATGGCTGCACACACACCTTAGCTCAAAGGAACATTTCGTGTCTCACTCAGGGCTGTCAATGTTTCCTTGACTAACTCCTGCACTCCATTTTCAAGTACCATCTATGTAGGAGAGGAGGCCAAGGCACTTCTAGGAAGAATCCTAGATTTCCTGTCTCCTTGCAGGAACAGGGAGATAGCTAAAGCTATCAGGATAGCTAAAGCTTATGTGTTTGGGGGCAGCAAGTGACTTCTCCAAGTGAAAAGCTTGAATTACAGGCATTAGAGCATTCTCTTGGGGAAGCTGGGTTTCAATTCCCTTAGACACAGAGAGAAGCTAAGTGAGGTGTCCCACATCCTGGGTGTGTGCCCCACACCGCTCAGCTACTGGACAAAGGAGGCAGAGGTCACCCTACCCATGGCATACTGCCATGGATGTGCACATATTCCAAGAAACACTTCAAAATTATTAATACAATTATTAATACTTGTAAAGGGAGGTAATGCCTTCCAGCCTAGAAGTTAAACATCCTACCCTGAGAGGAGCAACATTTCCCCATATCTTTTCCAGCTGGCCAGGCCAGCTGATAGAGCATCTTGATCAGCAAGGTGGTAGTTATTTTTCTCTTACTGTATACAAGATTTATTTGGGACGCTGTGTAGGAAGGCAGGGAACCTAATTCAGAATGACAGATTTCACTGCATTCCCATGATACCTTTTGATATCCCCCAACCCTATTCCATTTGGTGAGATCTGGGGCCCAGATGTTATCTGCACCTGTGGCAGCAACAGGAGTGCAGCTGTGTTCTCTGTGTTGTGAGGGACAAGGCCATCTTCTCCCTCACCTCTGGTATTTGTATATCCACACTCACACATTCCTTACCCCATGGTAGGACTATGTGACAGAAGTTTACAAGGAAACAATGAAAATGCACCACAGCCCTGTGCCTCAAATGAGGAATCTTTGCTATTTAAGGTATGCCTGCGCTCAGCAGGAGTTAGAAAGGAGGAACAAGCAGCACAGATCAGGGAAATCATTCTAAGGTAGTGTAAACATGCACACATTTTGTAGAGTCACATTTCCTTGGTGAAGTTTATCACTGTACAGTCTGGCTTGGACTTTACATGCACAGTTATAAAGCCAGGTCTCAGTGCAGAGACATCATTAGCACAGAAAAAAATGGTGTTAGTAACATATATCCACCTGAGGGAAAATCATCTCCCCTTTCCTCTGTGGTCCTTCTCCTCTTACTAGCACAGTCTCTTGCTACTATTTTTCAGTCTTTAGGGCACTGCTTTGTTTCCATCTTTTTCATCCTATCTCAGGCTCAGAAGGAATAAGCAGGACACTGGGAATGTGTTACACTTTGTCTAGTCCAGCATCTGTCACTAGGTGGAAGATTTTTGTGTGAAGTTTTCCACTTAACAGAGCTGAGTGCCCTTCTGTGCTGGGACTGCACACTGACACTGCCCAGTTTTGGCACAGTGTGCAGTAGAACAGCCTCCTGCTAAACACCACATTATTAGCAGCTCAGAAGATTGAGATGAATCAATTCCATGTTAAAGACTGGGAATGAAGTTATGTTATTTGCACTGTTTTCTTTCCAGGACGTATTGTTTTCATGTCCAGCATCATTGCCTATTTTACTCTGGGAAATGGCATTTATTCTATGACCAAGGCAGCTATTGAAAAATTTTGTGATGCTTTAAGACTGGAAATGAAGAAGTTTGGTGTCCAGGTAAGTGATGTAGCAAGAACCTGGAAACCAGGTAAGTGATGTAATGAGTTATGTGAAACAAAGTGACAAAGATAAAAGATCAGAATTGCATCCATGGGTGCAGCTTCCCTTTGGAAAGAGGTGGTTTCTCTGTGGCTAATCAGTCAGCTGGAAAACACTGGGAACAGCAGTCCTGGGTGACGTTTGCGGTTCCGAGAAGCTGGTGGGTAACAGGTCTGTGTGTCAGCACTGAAACTTCCACCCTTTCTCCACGTCCTCTGCAGTGGAGCAGCTTCCTGACACAGGCCTGCCTGAGCAATGCCATGCTCCACACAGAGCTCCCAACAGCAGTGAGGAACCCAAACGTTCCCTGGGGTGGCTGCAAAGAGCCCAGACGCTGAGGGCTGTGCAGCCAGAAGGAGGCTTGTCACCTGCCTGAGGGGTTCTTTCTCTCCTCTTACACCACCAGTGCTTAAAAGCTCCTTGCTTTTTGTGAGAGCAGCTACGCTGCAAGAGGCGTAACTTGTGCAGAGTAGTTATGTTTTTATTCTCTTAACCTAAGAGGCTCTAAGAGTGCTCTTAGTGCCCTGTCTAAGCAACTCTAATAGTCAAACCTGAAGCTTAGATCACTAAGTAGCTTCACTAGGCGTTTTCCTTGGAGTCACTCTACTGCTGAAACATTCTTCTCAAATACTAAAAGTCTTCCCTGGTATGTTTGCATCGGGGCACTGTTTATTTACAGCATTGTTCATAAGCTTTGTGTTGGAAAATATTACAGCTATGCATCTGTTAAAGACCCCTGTCGGATAAATATGACGGGCTATAAAATGCAAGTGAATTTACACATCCTAATACCACACAGCACAATGAGAATTTCAGCTGATTAGCTGAGGATAATCTCAAATGCATGGAAGGGCTTAGTTTAACAGGTTAGCTACTCTGGTTGGTTTGGTATTTTTACTGCTGCACCTCTGCAATAGTCCCAGCACACAACTGAGTGAGCCAGGTTGACAAACATTTCTGGAGTATCTTTGAGAGGTATTTTTCTGTCTCTCATTGTATGCAAGATGCTGGCTGGCATGTGCCTGAGAACTGACTTTGTGAGAGCCTACAAAATACACAGTCCCTTTTTCCTGTGCTCCCTTCCATTGCTCTGTTGTCCTCTCTGTCCTTTCAGAAGAAAGCTGCACAGAGGTGGCAAGGAACAGATGGAGCTAAGGCTCTGTCCCACTGAACTCTGGCCAGGCAAGCTGACATTCTACAGAAAACAAAATGTTTGTCTTAGAGTAGAAAGGCTACAGAAAATGTGAGAAGGGAAAAAAAACCAAACCATCTCTCCTTCTCTCCAAGCCAACTCCAAAAAAGGAAGCTTTCAAAACCCCTTTGTTAACAATAAACGTGGGATGTTTACTATTGGTATTAGTGTGGCTGACACCAAACATGTTTCTAAATAGCAGCAGGAAGGAGGGTTCCCGAGGTTGCTGTGTGACAAACCTACCTGAGGCAGCACAAGCTGTCCCAGCTGTGCACACCATCCCTCTGCTGGAGTTTGTCTGCATCCCTTCCTTCTCCCCAAGCACAAGACCTACACCCCAGTCCTCCTGAGAGCAGCGAATCCATCATCATGCAGGCCAACAGGCAGGCACTGACACAGGTGGGAGCCTCTGCTGGGTGGCAGAGTGGAGACATCAGGGTTTCATAGCACCACAGACTTCCCAGAGAACGCCTGTCAGATCCCCAAGTCTCTGACACAGCTCAGCACGGGTTTTCCTCACCTTGTGTGGCAGTCTCTAGAAATGAGGTCAGTTAAATGCCATGGAGCTTTTAATGTTGCATATCTACAAATAGTTTGAACAAGGCTGCTGCTAACTGATGAACAGCACGTGTGCTGTGAGTGCTCAGCCTGCTCCAAAATTCCCTGGAAGACTCGGAAGGGAGCAGAACAGCAGCAACACACAAAGAAAACGTGGAGCAGCGAAGGACTTGTGTGCTTTCCACTTAAATCTATGTGCACAAATCTACAGAAATTTGCTAATGGCTTAAGTGAGAGGCAGAGCAGGACCTTTGGTCCCACTGTTCTTCACTGACAAGACCTACTTTACTTTTAATTACACATACTTGGGGAAAACAGCACTTCTTTCCCCAGGACCTGCTAATTTTCTTTGATATATCCTTTTGTCCCAAATTGGGTCAAAAATTATCCATTGCAGGATTCTCCACTGAGTAAAAAATCCAAAGTATTCCACTTTGGAGACATCAAAGTCATATTCCAATGCTTTGTCTCAGTCTTGTCAAAAAATTTATACCATTAAGCATTCTACAGAAATCAAAGATGCTCTATTGCATTCTGTGAGGGTGTGCTGAGTAGTCAAAACAAGAACATTAACATCAGAGTGAAATGAGGAAGTCAGAATAAAGCACCTCTGCAATCTTAAATATTTCACAGGATTATATTTGATTTCAGTCAAGTTTCCAGGGTTAAAATTTCAACAAAGCAGCATTTTCTGGAAGAAACCTGTTGGCAGGGAGCTTTTGATCTGTGTTACTGCCTATAGTATTTAACTGAATTCACAGTGACTGATTGCACCTTGATAAATTTTACATCTTGCTTTCAGGTCTGTATTATCCAGCCAGGAAATTATGCACCTTCTACAAAAATTCAGCCACCAGTCAGTGCTGAACAGATCTGGAGTGAACTCAGTGAGGAGGAAAAGGCTGTTTACAACAAGGAGTATGTTGAAGAGCGGGCAAACTTTTTCAACAGAATCCTCAGTGAGGGAAGCACTAATGGCAACGAGGTTGTAGATGCTATGGTGGATGCTCTAACATCTCCTGCACCCAAGGCACGTTACATGGTGGCGAAGCTGAAGGAAAAGGCACTGGTGTTTGTGTGCGCCTTATTCCCAACTGTTGTGATGGATTCTGTTCTGTCTTATGCTCTGAGCAAAGTAAAACTTGCATAGCCTACATTGGTGCTATTCACTGACTCATGTGAGGCAGTTTATGAAATGTGAAAGTCAGAGCTGAATTTAATGCCCCCCTGTGTCACTACAGTGACACCAATTAACCAATACAAACTTTGGAGAGCCTCCCTAGTCAGAACTGTCACTGATTCCTAGGGAAAAACATACAGGACCCTGTGTGTAAAATTAAATCATTTAAGTAACTTTATCTCTCCCCTGTGGAAAAACCCCATCCACTTAAGCCACTTTAGTTACTACCTAGAAAATTTAATATGTCTTTTTCTAAAGCAATAGCCGGTTATTGTGTTACAGACATGATGCAGACAAAATTGAGCGCGTCCTACAGGGCAGCTGTACACCTGAAGTCATTACAACAGAGATGAAAAGACCTTATTGTAGAAACTGGAGTAGCCATTTATTTAGGGGTGCTAGGAGGAGGTTAATGGAAAAGTCATAGAAATGAGCATTAGACCTTGAAATACTTTGAATGGAGTTAAATGGCTGTAGCAAGTTAGGAAGTCTTGAAGCTCTGAGCAACCTGGTTTAGTGAAAGGCATCACTGCCCACAAAAGGCGAGGCCGGAATTTGATGATCTTTAAGGTAATTTCCAACGCAAACCATTCTATGATTCTATGAATAATAAAGTTGTAATATGGAAACATTGTCTTGGCTAACTACAGTTCAGTCCTTTTTAAGGTGTTCTGGATCAATCTGAAACAAAGCCAATATATCACAGACTTTGGAAAATAAGTTACATATTCCATTTATAAATGAGTATTTAATCCTAAATAAACTCTATCTTTTATCTAATGTCTGGATTAATCAATGTGTTGACCTAAAGTGTTGCAAGAGAGCTAAACACCAAGGAGACAAATACCAGTATACTCAGAGCTCAGAAAAAACATATTCAGGTTTTGCTAGTATTGTAAGGAATAAGGTCTGAAGAAAAGAATACCTACTAACATGAACAGGGAAATATTAGTAACATTTATCTATGAGAGTAATTGATCACGGTAGCTTCATTAACACTTTCCTACTAATTGTTGTCGAAAAGATTGCTGGTTCACACATATACAATTTTAAATTTGACTTGGTTGTGGTATTGCACAAAATCCAAGAAATCTGGGGTGAAAAGATCCCAGAAGAGCTGGGAGCAACTGTGGTGGCACTGATAGATGCAGGGCAGCAGCACTGAGCATGATAGCCTCCCCCATGCCAGGTCTCCCATATCAAACCAAAGACTCTGCTGCAAGTTGACATAGTTAACTTCCTCATCTGAAGCAGACATTGCATCCTGTACCTGGGAAGTCTTTCCTAACATATTTAATTAATTACTGAGAAAATTTATGCTCTCTCCTGGTGGGTAATTTGGGCAGTGTGAGTCAGGAACATAGGCGAGATGAGCCAACAGAGTGACAATTCCAGCTTCTCTCCTGGTACACTCCGCAGTGGAACAGCCACTGCACCTGTTGGAGATCGTGGAACATGTTATTTCTCTTTCCAAATGCTGAACCCATCCCTGGAGCTGGCATTGGCAAGAGGACAAGCCTGGGCTCCCCACTGTTACACGGACTGTCAATAGCAGGATAATCAGATGATTATCATCCCTCTCCTCATTTAACCACAACTGAGCAAGGCCAAGCAAGGGAACAGGAATGAGGCTTATTCCAACTGAACCAATCAATTTCTTGTATAGGAATTCCCCCTGCTTGACCTCAGGGCTTTCAGCAGCCCTGCATTGCTTTGGAAGCGTTGCTTTCATGCTCTTAGCTGTTCTTTGTGCAGATTACCCTTCCTCACAATAAGTAGCACTGGACTCCACAAGCAGCTTTGAAACCCAGATGTTTCTCCATCAGGCCCAGGGTACATGTGCTGATCTCTGCCCCCAAACCAATGTCACTTTCCATTACGCTGTCTCCCTTCTATTTGCATTTCTAAAAGCTACTGCACTAAGTTGCTGAGAGCCAGCACCACCAGACCTGCCTCACAGACATGAAATAACTTCCAACTGGAAATTCCTCCTTTATTTGCCATGTACAGGATGAAGCATGAGATCAATATTTCAACAGCCTCATGTAACATCAGATGAGAAAGACTCCAGAACATTTATTCCTTCACCTTGAAAACTGAGAACTTGCAGTGCATAGGATTTTAAACAGGATACAATGACAGAGTTAGAACTGATGGGACAAATGAAGGCAGTTTGTATTTTTATTGCTGTCTAACCATTGGCCTGAAAGCTAAATGAAAACCAGCTACAAAACTATAATCTTTATTCCTTCCCCTCAGCTTTTTAATATCATGATCTGCAGATAAAGAACTAATCCAGAGAATCAGAGCTTGTTATTAACAGAACATCCCACTGAAGTCATCTGGAATCCTCCCACTGAGTTATACGTGTTCTAAGGCACAGTGTTAGACAATTAAACATAAAAATAAGTAGCAGGAATGATTTCAGAATCCCTGGGCTTAGTAGAAAAGAGACCCTCACAGGAAATGGTGATGGAAGGGGTGCAGCATTCCCTCCTCCACAAGTTCTGTAGGGTACAGAAGTTGCAGGATCAAAACAGAAGGTTTTAGTGAACAAGCCTTGCTAACCAAGTGAGTGACAAACTGAGGACCCCCAGAGCTGTCAGCTCTTCAGCTGAACTCCTGCCCTGCTCTGTGGCACTGGAAAGCTCCCCTGACTCTAGGGATCCCAGCTCTCATCCTGCCCCATATGGTACCTGGGAGGCACATGCTGGGAGGGCACAGTTGCTGGACTGCCCCACCATCCCTTTTTGCTTTGTCACATCCCTGACTGAGGAGTGCCTCCCTCTTCCTCAGTAACCCTGAAATCCCCTTTACCTCAAGTCAGGTTGAAGTGCAGGGGCACACAAGAAGCGTATATTTACAACATCCAAAAAAAGAAACAGTGTTTTAGGAAAAATTTAGGTGACAAAGATAAAAACCAAACAACCCCCACCCAAAAAACCCCCACCCAAACCTCTATTTATATTACTCATATCTGAAATGCCCCTCTCCCAAAACCCAGCTAACTTGCTGCAGACCCTTTCCTGGGACTGTTTTTCTATATAGCATTCATCTCAGTTGCATTCAACAGAGAACTTCTTGGCACAACACTTCAGCATTTATCACTATTTGTCTTTATAAGCCCTGCTGACAATTTGGGATTTTTTTTTTCCCCCTGAAAACAACCACCCCAAAAGAAATGCAGCTTTCCTCCCAAGTCTCTTCTCCAAGGATAGAGTATCAGGGACTTAATTAATTTCATGGATTTTCTCCTTGATGAAAAGGCCTATTCCTAAGAACGCATATTAATTGGTAGAAAGGATGAATGTTGGTTTTGACATTAGGCAATTAGAGTATAAAGAAGGGTAAAAAAAGCTAAACCAGTTTAGTTAGTTGTACATTGATCTGAGTGATACCAACAGCTTCATACAGTGGCATCAAAACCAGAAAGAGAGCAGATCCCAGGAAATACAGGAGGAGTTGCTGGGTGGTACCTGCCAGCACAGTTCTGAGGTGGCTGTGCTGCTGCATGAAATAAAGATTGTCTCAAGGAGGAGACTATTTCCCTCACTTGAGAGGGCACAGTTGGAGCAATGCCCCCACAACAGCTCCCCAGATGACCTTTCAGAATTAGCCAAATGTGTAAATTTGTGTCATTCTCCCAAGCTGGCAAATCTGAACAAGGGGATTTTGGGTGGAATGCACCACACAGCAGATTTTTTTTGCAGTAGCATCAGAATCCTGAGAGATGAATAACAGTGATAATTACTTCCACAATAAAAGGCTGAAGTAAAAACCAGGCAATCCTCAAGCCCACCTTGCAGCTGAAGTCAGGCTGTCACCAGCCCAGCTCCCAGTGGTAACAGCAGAACTCCAGTGCCATCCAGCCTTGGTGCCCTTGTGGTGCACAGCCTCCCTCCAGAGGTCAGCTGTGGGACAGTTGTAGCATCCTTGTGCTTTGCCATCTACAGAAAAAACCCAGCTCAATACAGGGACAGCAAGTGGAACAGAGGATGGTGGCTGGATTGTTCCACTTGTTCCAGGAGGGATTGTGTAGTGCTCTCAGCCTGGCACCTTCTGCTAGCACAAAAAAAAAAAAAACTTCACAATATTTGGAAGCACCCGTTCAGCAGTGAAACGTTTTCATGTGTAATTAAATGATTTTGGAGCTGCACAGTGAGCATGTCAGTAATGGGGGAATTACATATCATGGTGGAGAACTTGTGTTGCAGGAACAGCTGAGGTTAATGCTTAGGAGTGTATAAAACATGAGGAAAACATATATGCTCCTCAGTAAAAAAAAAAAAAAGTTCTTTGGAATAATCTTGATTTGGAAATGATTTACTAGTGGTGATCTCATTATCAGACTCTCATTATTTGCCACACAGCGGGCAAAACCTATCTGCTGTGGGCTCCACAGATTGCATTCATCCAGGGAACTACGAAGCCAGTGGAACACCTCTTGGATGGTCCCACAAGCTCCTTCCTGGCTGTGACAGATGTCCCATGTGGGAAGGGAGGGGGCATGCTTACAGCACCCAGGACAGAGCAGCTGCAAGGCTGCCCTAGCTCCCAGCACATCAGAGCTCCGGGCAGCACTGCCCTCAGGCGAGGACTCCGGCAGTGACACACCTGGGGCTGTATCAGAGCACGTGGACAGTGTGCCCACATTTGTGCTGTGCCGTGTCTCCCAGGTTTGCCTCTGGGAGCTGTCAGCTGCAGGGTATGTTCAAAGCTCCGGGCAGTTTACACCTTTCCTTCCTCAGTGCAGTCAGTTACATTTTTACCAGCGCCATCCCACTTGCACTCCTGCAGTAGCTTGGCACTCCTCCAAAACTGAGCTGTCAGCCAAAAAGCGCCCAGCAGCTTGAGGCTTCAGACCTTGGAATAATTTTCTCGGGTGAGCTTTATTTATCTCTATAGGCAGGGAATACTCTGAATTTCTCTAAGAGGATTTTAATCCTACTTATTTTGGAGATGTTGCAGTACCCTAATACCAGAGCAGCACCTCTGCTCTTGAAGCCACATTGCTTGGAACAATCCAATATGATGTTCAGCTGCTGAAAAAGGATGTTTTGCTTCTTGCATCATGAATCCTCATTATCACTCTTAAAAACCTCATGGAAAGCTGTTCACCATGAGAAAATAAATCAAGTATAAAAATTAAATATGTACACATGCACTTTCATGCACATTCACATTTGGGATAAAATACCAAGTGCCCAGACTGGTTGTAGTCTGGTTCCAGTGTTTCCACAATTTCCAGAGACAAGGCCTACAGGTGCTTCAGGCAGGATCTTCAGTTATTTTCATATTGGACTAAATTTCAAATTACATGTGCTGGCTTTTCTAATGGGAATTTAATGTGTGCTGCTCAATAAAGTGAAAAAGGAGAATTTACCCCAGGCCTTTGACCAAGACATGTGACTCCTTATTTGTGGCAACAGCAAAAGCAAAAATCTTACACAGAACAGGTGGGGAAACATTTTCTACTGTGCCATGTCTTCATCAACCATTTAGTGCAACCAAGGAGAAAGAGAAGGCTCTGGATGCTATGTTTTCCGAAGAGGAAAGCAATCCACCAAGGCACTACAGTGCATCACTACCAATCTAGCCAATTTGCACCACAGAGTGCTAACACAAAATAGCTGCTGTACAAATGGTACTCCTTGCAGGGTAAATGATGAAACTTTATACTAAAACAATGTTTTCTCTTGTTGTGACTCACCACACAGTCCCATGGCTTTCATCAAACGCCTTTCCATGCTGTTGGACATGCATCCAGCTGCGTCACCACTTCCCTGGCAGAAGAGATTTTACATCAAAACCCAATTTTTTTGAATTTCCTAATTGTTGAGGTGATTTGCAAATAATTCAACAGCCAGGCTTGGGCAGGAGCAAGACAGACAGTGTGGGTGCAGTTATCCCATACATGACTACTGAGCCTCACAGGAGCACTGAGGGCTGGGTTGTGGTATTTGGAAATTTGGCACTAAAGGAAATGGGCAGAAAGGAGACACAGAGAGCTTGGGCAGTCCCAGGATTAGTGCTGTTACCTTTTAGAATGACTTAGGCTTCACTTGACAAGTTTTGAGTGTTTTTCCCCATTCATTGGCGTTTTTGTCCTGTTAATAAACAGGTTTCTCTGTCCAGTCTGGACTGTGAAGGATCACATTCCCATCCAAGCTCATTTACATTACTGTGCTACACAAACCCTGTGGGGAGAGCTGTGCAGTTGGGTGATACACAGACCTTGCCACTCCATTTTTGTGGCGACTCCAGTAAGGTCTGGAGGTGAAACAACCGTACAGCGTTGCTTCCCATGGGGGAGGAAAAGGAGGCTTGGCGAGTAAGTCAGCAACAAGAAAACGACAAGCCCACGACACCCCAGTCCTTCCCGTGTGCCCGCCTCACCCCCGGTGCCTCGGAGGGCGGCGAGGCGCTGGTCTGTACCGAGCTGAGGGGCCCCGCCGGCTGGGGGGATCCGGCGGCACCACTGAGGGGCCCCGCCGGCTGGGGGGATCCGGGGGCACCAC
>NW_024582058.1:2468089-2548132 GCF_017639235.1 Corvus kubaryi | reverse complement strand
GGGGGCACCACTGAGGGGCCCCGCCGGCTGGGGGGATCCGGGGGCACCACTGAGGGGCCCCGCCGGCTGGGGGGATCCGGGGGCACCACTGAGGGGCCCCGCCGGCTGGGGGGATCCGGGGGCACCACTGAGGGGCCCCGCCGGCTGGGGGGATCCGGGGGCACCACTGAGGGGCCCCGCCGGCTGGGGGGATCCGGGGGCACCACTGAGGGGCCCCGCCGGCTGGGGGGATCCGGGGGCACCACTGAGGGGCCCCGCCGGCTGGGGGGATCCGGGGGCACGGAGGGGCCCCGCCGGCTGGGGGGATCCGGGAGCGGCACTGAGGGGCCCCGCCGGCTGGGGGGAAGCCGTGCCGCCTCACGCCCGCCAGACGCCGTTGCCAAGGAGATGGCCATGGCGGCCATGGCGGCCGCTGCGGCGGGCGGGGGTCCGGCTGCGGGCCCCGGGTCCTCAGCGTCCCCCTGCTCCTCAGGTGAGTGCCCGGGGCTGCCGAGGGTCGCAGCCGCCCCCGCTGCCGAGCGTGGTGGCGAGAGGGCGGCGGGGCTCGGGACGCCGCCTCGCCGGCACTGCGGAGGGGTTGGGGCAGAGCCGACGGGCTGTGAGGGCTGAGCGCAGCCTCGCCGGACACAGATACGGCGCACATCGCCCCCCTCACGGCCCTCACCTCTCGCCGCGGGCAGTTACCTCAGCTCGGGTGTCAGCACGGTCAGACCAGCGCGCCCTTGGCAGGGAACACTGGGTCATCACCAGCTCGCCAGCATCCTCCCCTTCCAGCAGTTTCTCTCCCGTTAAAGCCAGTCTCCTCCACAGACTGCCCGTTCCTCTGAGTCGCAGCCCCCGGAAAATAAACCAACACCGTATTTATCTACTACCTGACTTCTCCAGGGCCCTGGGCAGGAGTGGTCGCTCACCCTGTTCCTTGCTCCTGGGCGCAGCAGCACCTCATGCCCAACTCCCCAGAACTCCAGAGGCTTTCCTGGAGTCCAGCTCTGCTCCTGGCTGAGGAGCCACCTCCCCTGAGCCCCCGTCCCCGCAGGTGTTGCTCACAAACCCGATTCCCAGGTGCTGGCTGGCCCCGAGGGCTGCCTGCCGCTGGCAATTTGGGCTCGATTACATCCCAGTTGGGATGGTCGCTGAGGTGACTGGAAGTTGCAAGGCAAGCTGAAGACAAAAGGATGCACATCTTTTGATCCAACCCAGCCATAACCTTGGGCCTGCCTTTACAGTGCTCAGGCTGGGACCTGTTTCCCAAAGGGCTGGATCTGGGCTGAGATATCCACACAACATTGAAACCTGCTCAGTTCAGACCTAAGTGCCCATCACTGTGCTCAGCTATGCTGCAGCCCAAGGCAAGGCATTTCTGGAGAATTAACACCAAAAACCCACAGCATTGTAGGCCATTCATGATACTGGAATTCAGTTTTAGGAAGATTTTGCTGCATCACTCCTATTAAACATTAGTCACAGCCAAAAATTCAGTGCAATTATTCACATAAAGCTGTAAATATAGCATGGCACTGTTACCATATTGGTTCCTTTTATATTGACATATAGGGCTCATGCTTATCTCTGTGCCCAGCATGCAAAGGGATTAAATTTAGAAAGTGCTCAGCTATTTTCTTTCACTAAAGATAAAACACATGAAAATTTTGTTTACTGGTTTGTGAATAGTGATAATTAAAGGGATGTTTTCAACTGGAAATGTTGGTACTGAACTTAAAAATGTTGCAAACTTTAAAGGAGTCACGAGTGCTTCCAGCAGCAGTCAGGCACCAGGCTTTGAGTGGGAGACAGGGAGTGAGTTCACCAGCTGCTAGAACTTCCCTCTCTATCAATCTACCTCCATCACAGCTTGGAAAGCTTTGTGGGAAAACAGGAATCTGACTAAAACGATTTTCTTAATACCAGGTGTACCGAGAAAAGGATTAATCTGGATTTGGAATGAGTTCATGCTTTCAATCAAAACAGTGACACAAGCTGGCAGAATGACGGTAGCGAGTCTCTTGATGTTTGTCAACAGATAAAATTGTTGCTAAGCAAATGTTACAAGCTTGGGATTTGTCATCATGGCTTCATGAAGCCCTCCCCAGAGCATGACTGTCTCAAAGCCACACTAACAATCCCTCATTTTCCATTAAACCATCTGTTACATGTGAAGTGATAAAAAAAAAATCTATGAAGTACATAGGGTTGGTAGTATTAATAAAAATTGTCAAGATGCTGCAGTTGTATTTTCATTTTAGAAGCCTTTTCCCCTTGCTTATAACTTTACATGACTCTGGGTAGAGTTTTTTGTCCCACCTGTCTTTCTTTGATTCTGCTACTTTAGAAGCTTCTAATAAAACTTGATCCAGTTACTTTCAACAAATGCTGCAAAGAAATATTAACTGTAACAGTTAAAATGTTATGGTTGTTTTAATGTAAATTGTTGGTTCCTAATGCTTTGAAGCAAAGACTTTAAACAGGGTAAGGTCTCGGTGGTGGTTGAATTGTGATAACAACAAACTTCACTGTTGTGATAAAAACAATTTCACTTCTGTTCATGGAAATAATTTTATTACTGTGCATGAAATATTAAAAGAATACTGTGGTAAGCATCTCAAAAGCACCAGAAAAAATCTGATCAGGACTCAGATTGTACTGAATTGTGGATTACACTGGGAGCAAAAATGAAAGTGTACAGTAAGTGTAAGGTATGCCATCAATCTCATGTCCTGCATGGGGCAGAGGTTATAGGGAGCAAGTACCTCAAGGAATCTCCAGGATAATCCATGAAATAAATCCAAATCCATATGCACTGAATATTATATCCATTTGTGCCTTCATCGAAGGTTAGTTACTAACAGGTTTTTACCAACTGCAGTTCTGCTCATGTTCTGTGGCATTACTAACCTGTGTCCAAAGAGAATGTCATTTCTTCAGTATTTGCAGCTTCAGGGGGAGAAAGAAGGGGAGAAAATGCAAGTTACTCCTAAATGAGTTCCTGAAAAAAATGCTGTGCAAAATCCAGGTGCAAATGATGAATAACAGTGGGAAGAAAGTTTTTGGAAGTAAACCAAAGTTCCTTACAGCTGCAGGATGGTAGGAAGTGGAACAAGAGCATGGGAGAACATTTAAGCTTGTCAGTTCCATCTAAGTAGCTTTAAAAACATTTCTTTCAGTGAATTTCAGTGGTGTAAGTACTGTAAGAGCCTTTCCTGCAGTACCTTCCTGCTGCTCCTCCTCACAGCCCCTGCAGAGTTTACATCACAACTTTTCCCTATACTCAGAAGCCAGAAAAAAAACTTCCTGTATTGAGGATTTGCTCAGAAATTCCTTCCTAAGGTTTCAGGCTCTAAAAGCCAGGCTCTGTGGGGACTCTAGTGTTCACTTCTAGCAGGGGATTACTCTGAAGTAGCCTTATTTCTCAGCTCTAAGCTTTGGGACGACAGGGTTGCTATAGGTGTAACTCCTGTCAGCAGGATAAAAATGTCTGCATTTATTCCCTTTCCCTGGACAGCATGCCACAAGAAGCACATCATGATGAGGGATGAGGGATGAGAATGAACAAGCCACAGGTGACAGATTTAAGTTATTGCTGCTTAATTATTTCATTGTGCAATGTAAGAACATACTTTGCATATGATCAGGATGAGGGTTTTGTAAGACCTAAACAGAAAAGAATTTATGTAATGTGATGTTTAAATGGACAACATCTGAGAGCAGCTGACCTATTCAGACCAGATTTCACTGCAAGGAGAAAGTCTTTGCATTTGAATACCCACTCAAACACTTCTGCAAGGGAGCAGCTTCTAATAATAGCGTATTCTCCCAGCATGGCTGTATGCACAGGGAGGGAGCTGAGGGCCTTGTCTGGCAGGGAAAAAAAAGGGACAACTCTCAGGAACCTATCAACAGTAAACTTGACCCCATCTCTGTTGTTCCAAAGCAATGCTGGCCACGGAACTGCAAAAGAAATGAAAGGCAATAGCTACAGAAACTACAACTGGGATGTTATACCTGTGGTACAAAAATTACCTCTCTATCCATTCCCAACATGATTCACCTTCAGTCCTCTTTTTCTGCTTTTCCTGCAGTTTTCTCTCAGGCTTCCTTTACAGAATGGAAGGTCTTGCCTCAGAAAGTCTGTTGGAATTGTTCTTCATCTCTCTCTTCAATCTCACCTTCTCATGGACATCAGCAAAGCACCCAGCAGAAGCCAGGGAGATGCTGAGTGGTCCTATTTACAGATTACATTGCAATAAATAAACCCAAACAAACCAAACCCTAAGTATTCTCTAACAGATGTTCCTCCACCTGATTTTGTTGCATGTCCTGTAAGAGTTCTGGAGGATGGGCTGACCCAAGGCTTGTTGAAGCTGATAGGAAGTTTCCCATCCACTTAGGCAAGCTTCAGAAATGGTCCCTATAATGTCTGACCCTCCTTGACCCTCCAGCCATGAGTGCTGAGACTAGCTAAAAGAGGCTAAAAAACCTAAAAGAAAAAACCCAAAAAACACCCAGAATTGAGGCAAGAATTGAGGCAAGTTCAAAGTCCTGCACTGCATTGTTTTCAAGAAGCATGTGATGCATGACCTGGAAGAACCTTTTCCCAGACCAGTGTCCCGCTATCTGCATCTTTTTTTCCCCAAGGTTTTTGTTGCAGAGATATTCTACTTACTCTTTTATGTGCATAGGCTGGAAGGAAGTTCATGCATCAGCTACCAAAAAAAAAAAAAAGGGAAGGTGCTCAGGCACTGATGAGGTGATGTTAGTATCAATTTTAGTATCAATTTTGTGTTTCAGCAAGTGCAGAGGACACAGTGTCTTGCGATTTTTTTCCAGCTGAAAATGACAGATGAACAGCCTCCCCCTAGGCTTCCAAGTAATTGTAGATTATAACAGGTCTTTGAATGGAGAGCAGTTACCCTACAGCTTCTTAACTTAATTTTCTCCTTGAACATTTGGGTGTTCTTCAGAACATTTGGATGACTAGACAGGAAAATCTTGCAAGGTGCTGCTTGGGTTTATATAGTCTCTATATGTGCTGCCCATAATAAAAGATAAATTAATTCAAAGCCTAGTGTTCTGTCAAGGTAAAGTGGGTATTTTCATGCTGTGAGTATGGTCTGATTCCTGGTTTTACTGGCATGTCATTTAATCTCATCTCTGAGATTACATATTTTCTTCTCTCCCCACACAGAAAATATTTCTTTGAGAGAAGACAGTCTTCCCTATCCTGGGATGTTACCAGTAGATAAAAGACTTCTAAAATTGCAGATCTACAAACTTCTTCAGTGTGTTCATGAGAAAGACAAGAAGCAAATAGAAAATCTCATCCAGAAAGGATTCCCAGATCTCATTAATCACACAGAGCCTAAGGAAGGATATAGTGCCTTTCACTTGGCCTCCATGAAAAATGACATTGAAATGTGCCGCTTCCTGCTGGAACATGGAGCTCATCCAAATGTCCATGACAAGATGGGACGCACTCCAGCCATGAAGGCAGCTGAGCTAGGCCATGAGGTGGTTTTGGAATTATTAGCAAAAGCTAATGCAAACATGACTGCTGTGGATAATGAAGGGAAAGGTGAGTGAGAAGGAACCTTATCAGACCAGAAATACCATAAAGTGATCCCTTAACTGTGTGACACACTTACTGCATATGATGTGTCCCACCTGTGGAGAGAAACCACAGTTGAGGGAAATCCTTACAGCCCAAGAGAAGCTGTTGGCCACATGGAAAGCTGTTGGCTCTGATGGAAATGAAAATAATTCTCCCTGAAGAGTCTAGGCCTTTAAATTATAAGTCTTCCCAGTACAGATCGGAGAGGTAACTTACAATTGAGAATCACATTCCTCCCATGACCTGTGACATACTAAACTCTGGTTTACTCCCCAAGTAAAGACTGACTCTGAAGTAGAAGCCTTTTTTGCATGGATATACCCTCAGTGAAGGGGTCTCTGTTGCAGATTGTTCTGCTGTGAAGCTCACACTCTCATAACCCTTCTAGTAATTTTCTTTTGCACCCTAATCCCCACTGGTTTCCTTTGCAGGTATTTTGTTTTACTGCCTTTCACCCACAGTACGCCACTCCCACTGCCTGCGAATTGCCTTGGAATATGGTGCAGATGTCAACAACTGTACTACTACTGGGAGGTCTGTGCTTCTACAAGCCTGTGAGAAAGCTCATGAGATTAAAGAAATATGCCTGATTTTCTTGGAGAAAGGAGCAGATCCCCATGCAAAAGACCCGGTATGAGCATTTCTGTAACTAAGAACAGATACAGGAGTATAGAATAAATACCAGATGAGCAGAGTACATGATCTAAAATCCTCACATTAAAATAATAAAGCAGTGAAAATCGCTTAACTCTGTGGCCATACCTCTTCCTCTCTTCCGTACCACCCCTTTTTTTGGAGGAGGGGGATTTAAGTCTTCTTTTAGCTTTTTGTAGGTTTAGAGTGCAAATATTTCCCCGAACTTAAATGTAACTGGGCCAGCTCTTAGGAGCTGCAGTTCACTGTACTTCAGTGGAGCAGTGCTGATTTGTAATTTGCCTTGATGTGTCCTTAGATTTTCGGAGTTGAAATAATATTCACTAAAAGGTAAGTCCATTAGGAAAAACCTGATGAGCAATCAAGGCAGGAACGAGGTATAAGAATTGTTTTTCTCTTTTGTATGTCTTAATCGCTTTGTTTGCTTCCTTAATTTAACAAATACCTGAAAGACTGAAGCTCTGTGCTGTTGACAAATCAAGGAGCTCAAGCCTTCCCTTTAAGGGATAATCCATTATTATCTAGAAAAAGACAACATTATTATCTAGAAAAAGACAACATTAATGTTTTAGAGTGTGAACTTTTCCTCACAGAACCGTAGTGAAATTCCCTGGTTGCTTTGCCCTCCCCACAGCACTCCTCCAGCATTAGCTCCTTATGCTCCTTCTTTCATAAGATGAGGTAGTATTTTGTGTTAAATGTTGTAAACATGCATGAGAACATGCCCACAGAATAAAGGATTCCTTAACTAAGGAGTTGATTTTCATGGGCATTATTCAGGAACTCAAGCTTTCAATGTACTTGACTTGCTGGGATCTGGCTACTCTACCTTAGCAGCACTATGACTGGATTCTGAAAGTTTTCCTGCAAGTATCTTTGAAACTATTAGGCTTGTCTCCTTTTCCCAGTAATAACTAAAAGGAGACTTCCAGTTTTATGCCGGCCTGGAACGGTCAGATGCTACTGTTCCAGCCTCAGCACACGGAGCAAATTCGGAGCTGTTCTCGTGCTCCCCTGCAGGCCACGGGGCGCACAGCCGTGATGGAAGCTGCAAGGGAAGGAGCTGTCGAGGTGGTGCGTGATCTGCTTCAGAGGGGAGCTGACGCGAACCTGTTTGACTTTGAAAGACACAGTGCTGCACATTTCGCAGCCAAAGGAGGCTTTTTTGAGGTATTAACATTTGTGGTGCTACAGCATTGCTGCAAAGCCAAACTTGGGTGGTTTTTTGTTGTTGTGGGGTTTTGTTTTGGTTTTTTGGAGTGTGTTTTTTGGGGTTTTTTTTTAGTCCATTATCTCAGCTGATCAAAGCATAATGATCAGTAATCAAAAGCAGATTCTTTTTAAGTATCAAAGGGAATCCAGCAGTGATAGATAGACCACACAGGGGCTTACAGTGAGCTGTCAAGAATGAAGATTTTCCTTGGGTCTACAACTGTACAAGGTTGTACAGCTAAATAAACATAATACTATAGAAAACATTAATGTTATATGTGCATTGACCAGCTGGACATGGGAGAGAACTTCATTATTAAAATGGGAATGTAAGATACTGCATTTATTTGTAAATCAATCTCACATTTTCACATGTTAAGAAACAGACAAGATTTTTGGTGGGACTCTGTTTGTTTTTCTAGATTCTGACGATTATTTCAGGTTATAATGCAGACTTGAAACTGATTGCTATGAATGGTAACACACCACTTCATTATGCTGCGGAGGGAGGATTTGCAGATTGCTGCAGGTATATAGGACAAAGAGGTACATGAAAACTAAGTTACTTTACAACTATTATCTATATTCTATTTCTGTGCTAAAGGAAAGATTTCATTTGGATATCTCTGAAGGATTTGACTCTTGGGTACCCTGTGGCAAAATTCTCATTCAGAGGGGCCTAACAGAGGCTCTTATCTATTGTGGATGAGATTCTTAAAGCAGCAGAAGCACCAGGGATTTGTATGACTTAGTGTTGGACAGTATTAAGTGGTTCTGGGTTTAGTTGGTTTTAGATGTATTTGTATTGAAACTTCCAATAGAAATAAATTTTTGATTTGATGATCATTAAAAAAAAAAATCTCTGCACTCATGAGGAAAACTTCATGCCTGTGGGTATTGAAACATGCCCTGAAGCAGCTGTGATCCTTTCCTGACTTAATCAGATGATCATGGCACTTCAAGGTTTGATCCAAGAGGACCATGCAAAATCCCATATTCTGTTCTTGTTAAATCAAACATTTAACTAGTGGTCCATTGCCAAATTGTAATGTTCAGGTATAGAAATAAGTAACATTTTAATCTTAGTTTGCTTCTTCTTAACCTTGCTCACCACTTTAAAAATGTGAAGTCTCCTCTGAACTTCTGTCTTTCTATACATATTCATGAGTGGATGAATAAATAGAGCATGGGTTGCCCAATGCTTCTCCCTTTGGGAAGCAAATATGGACATGTGGCTGACCTTCCAGTCTAGGATCAATGATGTGGTGCCACCTACCATTGCTATTTATAGCTGAAACAGTATAAAATTGTAGGCCTGTGGCAATGAGTTGCCTGTGGATTACAAGTTTCTTATATTACATAATTAGGAATTCCACTGCACTATCAGCCAAATTGTGTCCATATTTCTAGGCTGTGATCCTACATGGACAAACTTGGCACATATGACCCCCAGGGAGGCTGCCAAGAACGCTGGCTTTAAAGCAGCAGCGGCAGTATTGCGCAAAGTTGAAAAAGCCTTTAAGAAACCAGATGAGACCCTTGCCTGGTACCTGAAGGTGTACGACTGGTCCTTGCAGCACGAGGATGCCATCCGCAAGGAGTTTGAGATTGACGAGGAAGGAGATGGGATGGTATCCAGAAATGATTTTATATCAGTTATTCAGAAGCACTGGGGCACCGTGGACGAGGAACAACTAGAAACTTTTGCTAAAAAGCATGAAACATCTGCTGACAGGATCAGCCTTGATGATTTTTTTAAAGGCTCAAAATACTTACAGAAAGCCTTTCTGCTCTCATCCTTTGGGCCCAAAGCAAAGAAGAAGAAGAAGAAGAAACCACCAAGAAAAAAAGGCAAAAAAGGCCTCCCTGTCCCGATTTGTGTAATTCCAAAGAGTGAACGTCCACTATGGGAAGATGGCTTCCCTACGTACATGGTTGAGGCTGTTCCAAACATTCCTGAAGAGCAGCGTTTCAAACGGGACCAGCAATCTGCCCATCCCGTGCTCGATGACCGTGCCTGGTACGTAGACGAGCCAAGGAAAACCTACATGGATATCAACTACCTCGTCAGAGCGGGAGACTTCGTGTCTCTGCAGAAAGCGTTCGACGAGGGTGTGCCAATAGACATCAAAGATAAATATTACAAAACGCCTTTGATGCTCGCATGTGCAAGTGGCAACATAGTTCTTGTGGAGTTTCTTCTGGAAAAGGGGTAAGATAATTTCAATTTAATTGCTATTTTGGGAATAAATAATTGCTATTATTTATTTCAAAAGCGTAAACATCCAGTAAATATTTGGATGCAAAAGGCTATGGTTTGGTTTTTTGCTTAAGTGACATTTAATATTTAAGTTAGTACCCTAAGATCCCGAGCCACAGGGCGTTAGTTTATTATTTTTCACATTTTAGTAGCATGGAAATTGAAACAACCGAGCGGCAAGTTCCCCAGAACTGAAATTTTTGGCATCTGGACTGTTGACGTTTAGTCAGCTGCAGAGTTCATACCCATGTTTCAAGTAGTGAATCCTCACAACCAAACTCTCAAACTGGTGAATGATTTTGGGGAAATCTGACTCAAAGGACTTGCCTGAAACCATCGAGGTGATCCTGGACTTTCCTGTTCCACATGCCTGGTTTAAGCTACCACTTCCCTCTGCAGCTGAGGCAGGCTGAAGCAGCAGGATTTACATCAGAAGCCCCTGCTACTAATTAGTCTGTTCCTCATTTTAGAAGCGCTTCAGCAATTTTGTAGCCTGCAGACACACTTGTGAAAAATCTCAATGACAGCTTAAAAATGAAAGCAATTTCAGAAAGATTCAGTCATACTTGTGTAATAGCATAATCTCTTCTTGTCAGACTGCTGCAGTCCTACAATCCTTCACATAAATGCTTAAATGAACATTTTTCAAAGGTATTTACGTTAACCTTGTCCTCTCTACCCATAGATAGAATTCATGTTAATATTAATATCTCAGGGAAAGTGGCTGCAGTCATTGCTCTGGTTCCTGCAAAGACTAACAGCACATGGATCTTTACACACCCTGGTAATTACACTGACATTCCTGGAGCATATGGGAAATTGTGTAATGTGTATAGTCAGGTTTTCCAAAGGTAACGATGTAAGAGCTACCAAATTAACCCACCAAATTAATCTCTACTCCTTTTATCAGCCTCAATAGACAGCACTGGTCACATCATATTTAACAATTAAAACCTAGAAACATAGTAACTTAGCTTATAAAAATAGTACCAGTTTTGAGATTTTTCCAATTGACAGAAATGAAAATGGAGAGAAAAGTTATCAGTAGCGTTTAGGTTTGCATCTCTCAGCCTCATGGGCTTGCAGTTTGGCACGGGCATTCAAATACCTTTTACAATATAACCTTTTCAGTACAGAACCACAAATACATATTGAATAGAAAAGAAAACATTTAACCAGATAAATGTTTAACATTTATTAGGTTTAAAATTAAATTTGTGGTATCTACTTTCTATCTTCCTCCAGAAAGAATCAGAAGTAAATGAAATTTGGTCTGATGGGAAATTCTGTGCTTGATGGGCAGAAAACGCTGAGGAATTTTTAAATTAGTGCTGCATTGTCCCTGTTCCCATTGATTGGTTTGTTTCTGCTAGAATGAAGTTAGGAAAAAGGATTCAGGGGTAGACAGAGTCTGAGTGCAGGCAAGGAGGTTGGGTTGAAAGAGAAAGTGAAATTACTGAAGGAGCTTATTTTAATGAGAATTAAAACACAAATGAAAACCGCATACGAATAAACCATAATGGCTTAGTGACTGAAACATAACACCAATAAAAGAGGTAGGTCAGGGGAATTTACTGTGCTGAGATCTCATCAAAGGTAGAATTCTGAAAAAGATTAAAAATTTAAACAAGGAAAGAAGAACAGATTAATCTATGCTTTTACCTAGACTTAATCACCTGACCTGAAGAGCAAATAGTTATCCCTGGAAGCAGCTTCCTTCATAATTTTTCTTCTTTCTCCTTTCCTCCTTGTCTTTTGGGAAGACAGCAGTTTTTTGTCCATAGAGTAAGTGGGACAGCGACCCTAACTCCCTTCAGGACCTCTAGGGCTGATAACGCTTTTCCTCTCAGCTTCATCCAAAGGCAGCATATTGCAAGAATCTCCCCTGAACTAGCCCTTGCTTTCTCCAGAACATCCCAGTTTTAATTTGGGAGCAAACACAGATCCTAGTCCAGCAACACAGTAGCTGAATAGTTTTTTCAATGCTCAGATTTCCAAGGCAGACCTTTTGTAACTCATTTGTCAAAGGGAGAAGCCAATGCAGAGAAATGAAGCAGGCAGAGGGCAGCAACACTGGAAGGAAAGGTGAACACTTTCCTCTTGTGCAGGCGAGCTCTGCAATGTTGCCACATATTCTGCAGCACCTGTTCTTGGCCCAGAAGTCTACTTTTTGAATTCCTTAATCTGCTTTCTGCCATTCTCAGCGAAGCTGGAGCACAAACACTAGGAGCCTTTTACAGGACTAAGGTGTTCAAATGCCTGGGTTTTTTCCTATACCCATGAAAAGCTCCATGTAAAGGACACTGATGGTTTAAGTGGGGGACATGAGCAGCACCCAGGCACATTCTTACAATTACTATTCCATGACAGATTCAGAGACTCAAATGGTTTCAGAGTAGCAGTAGCAATATGAAAATAGCTATTTACATTGAATATGCCATTGCAGCAGGGAGTTCCCACTGATTGCACTTGGAGCTGGGGCTGTTACTGCAGGTACTCGACAGCTTCAGCTGCCACAACTGCTCTTACTCCTGTGCAGGGCTGATGTAAACGCAACAGACAATTTCCTGTGGACTCCTCTGCATCATGCTTGCTATAATGGACACCTGGATATCGCTGAGGTGCTCGTGAAGGCTGGAGCAGCAGTGAATGCCCCTGCAATAGGTGATGCCACGCCGCTGATGAGAGCCATTGAGGCCTCCAGGCTGGATATGGTCTATTATTTAATCACTGCAGGTGCCGACATCCAAGCTACAAACAGCAATGGTAAATAGCAATGTCTCCAAAATAGGCTGTTTCTTTATTAAAAAAACACCTGGAACACTTTGAGAACTGTTCTGCATCTAGGGTTGCTGTCAGGACTGGGATGAAGGTACCAGGTTCAGTTAGTTTTCTCCTGTGTGGAATCATTATTGAAAAAGTCAGCTTTCTTGGGTTTTATGTACCTAGAAAATGGAGTAACATAATTACATGAAGTAATTTAATTACACGATTCAGGACACTGTTGCTCCTCGCAAGATACATACAGAACTATAAGTGGCTTTAACGAAAACATTCTATCTAGTTGTTATTATTCTTATTTGAGAGAAAACTAAATTTCAGCTGTGGCCCAGAGAATAGTCTGCCATCCATTTAGGTGATTTATTTTTAGGCACAGGCAGCCCTGGTTAAAAAACCTCCTTGCTGCTCTACATGTAAATATAACACCTGAGAAAAAAATACTTAACAGAAAACCAAATCTGAACTGGTACTGAAGTGTTACCTCCTCACAGCAGATCCCTAGTTCAGTGTTATTTCCTCTGTCTCCACAGTAACTTAAACAGTTAACATGCATTGCCTTTTAAGCTCTTGCTCTAACACAGGAGGCAACACTGGTACACCATGAGACTTTCCTTGCCAAAATGCCTAGTAGTGAAACCCTGCTTGTGGAAGGGACGTGTATTCCTTATTTCTGATATCATGTGGAGTTCTGATTCACACAGCAGTCCAGTCTCACAGATACTTCACAGCCAGAGTTTCATAAGAACCAGGACAGACTTTTTTCCTTCATTAAGCACTGAAGCTGTTCATTTACATCATGGGGCTTTCCCTTGCCAGCCACAGAGCAAGTACAGGAAGAAGGAGAGGGCTAGCTCAGTACAGGATTAGGAATGCAGACCAAGTAGCTCCTAGTGCTAAATGCTCTCAGCTCTCAGAGATCAAAATGACAACCTGCAGGACCAGTGTATTAAGCTGCAAATGTCAGAACACTAAGAACAAAGCAAGTAATCCAAGAATTCCTGCAATATTGGGTTTCAAGGCTCATTTCTGCCAGGTCTTATTTCTGCGAGCAGTGCTGATGACTGCTGGTCCTCACACCAATGTCAGGTACACTGCTGGTATATGGGATGGTTAATAAAATAGTGGCCATATTAAATTCAGTTGATTGTACTGTCATTATCCAGTGGCAATAATCCAGTGCCAAAGTTAATTTTCATGTTTTACACAGATTTTTTTTTTTTAAATACAGGAAAGACTGCTCTTGATCTTGCTCAAGTATTTGAAGATGCTACAATAATTGCTCTGCTCGAAAATCAACTGCAAATTTTGGCAGAAGAACAAGAAAAAGAAGAAGCAAAGCCAGCAAAAGGTGGGAAGCCAAAACCAGCAGAGCCACCGAAACCTGTGAAAAAAGAGGTATGAGAGATGGTAACAAAGAACTGATTTGCTAATAGTTAGCAGGGAGCTTCTTTCTTTCCTTTCTTTGCCACCCATTTCTCTCTAATGCTGTAACTCAGGCAGCTTTGTTAAAGTGAGATGCCAGTACTTGTTCTTGTCAGTATTAGAACTTGTTCATCAGTTGAAATTTGTCTTGCTACTTACACAAACTTCATGTCTTCCCCAGACACACATTAAGAGTGATGTCCTGTATCACTGACAGGACACAGAAAAAGATTTCCTTTTCTTTTTCCCTCCTCCTGAAGTATATGCTCATCCAGCTCTGTTGTGGTAAACACTGAACAACTGGTAACCATAATTTCTTAAAGGGAGCACCTTTTTTTTTTTTTTTTTTTCCACAAAATAAGAACAATACCCTTCAAACTGATAAAAAGGTTATTTTATTCTCCTAGTTGAATTCATTGAAACTTGCTAACTTCCTATTTTCCATCTTGTCCCATATCCTTCCTCTTCCACTATTTACCTGAGTCCTGTTTCTCAAGTCCCACACTGATGTTTACCTGTTTTATTTCTGAATGCTTTTCCTGCACCCTCTGCGAGCCTTCAGCACCTCAGCATTGCCTTATCCCAAGCTGACATCAGCCTCCATGACCACATCCTGGTTCTCTTATTGTGGATGAGACCTTCCTGATTCAGCAGTGGTACTTGTTAGTCAGATCCAGGATGCTATTTAGGCAGAAGATGCAGTTGTATTTGCATGGATAGAAGTGTCCTCCAGCTGCCCTGGATGGTGTAATAAAGAAATTCCAGTACCTAAATGTTGGCATCCCCCTTTCACAAAGGTTTTGAATGTCCAGGAAGCGCCGGACTTTCAGAGGCGGGAGGATGACAACCTTAGGTGCTTGTTTATTCCTCACCTGGAAGAGGATGGGATCACCAGTGGTACAAGGTGACTGTCTTGGGAGTCATAAAGAGCAGCTAATGTTTTAGTGCCCAAGGAGGAAAGCTGCCTTTTACCTTTGAAAAGGTTGGCCCTTGCAATTTTTGATTTTAAAAATTCAGCTTTAAGAAAAACAGATTCTGAAGGGATTAAGAAAAATACTCCCCCAGTAAACATTGTAGCAGAGTATCAGGAGATGCAGGATGCATGCCTTGCTTCTGAACATGATGAATTGGTATAATTGGTACCTTCTTCCCCTCCAGTCTCCAGATGTATCTCAGCCAGCTGAGGAAGAACCTGTTCCTGAAAAAATAAAGCGTTCCCGTAAAAACAGTGCTGCTTACTGGAAGTCTTTGGCAACAAGAGAAAACAAAAATGACATCTCCTTCAGACCCAGAAAAGTAGGTACAGCAGCAAAACATGAGTGCAGTTTCATGGTAACTTAAAGGTAGACCTTGCTGGGGTCAAAACCCAGAACAACCCCATGAAATTTCCACCATTCAGCTGGCTTAGAGATGATGTGACACAGCCTGGAGAGGCTGCCATCAAACAACAGCAAACTAAAGAGTTCAGGGATGTATATTATATAATAACACATATATTTATATAAAACAAATTATTGTGGAAATAGAGCTCTTATCGAGTTTTAAAATAGGATTAAAGTGGAGCCACAGTAAAATAAACATGCAACCACATTTATGATATGTATTTTTATACTCCTGCTTTTAAAAGATAGGAGTGTATTTGCATAGCATGAGCACCAGTTTCTAACTTGCCCTCTTGATTAGTTATCACACGATGACTTATGTCAGTGACAGTTACTGAACAAGATGTATCACAGTACACTAAATATTTGCTTCCTAGAGTTGGAATAGTGGAAACATAACTTCTCTGTCAGGGTCTTGTTAACACTCGCTTAGAAATAACTGAGAAACAGAACAAGATAATCACAGTGAGGTAATTTTTGTAATATTTTTTTCTCCCTAAAAAGGAAAAGAACACCACTGCTGGCTGAGCAGTTGTGTTAGGAGTTTGTTTATAATTTCCCTAACCCTGATTTGTGCTAGTTTCTACAGTGGTCTCAGAGGACTGAGGCTACATAGCTGATGACTCTACAGCTAATTACTATTTTCCACTCTGAGGATTGTGAACCCAACTCAGTAATTTTAAATAATTACCTGAAGATCTTCTTTCCCACATTATCTGTAATCAGAGCCCATGGCATGTTATAGATTGGAAGTGACAACAAGAGAATGCTCTGTTTATACACACACAAACTGTTGACCTATCTTCTGCTGGGAGGCCACACTGCTCCTTTTCTATGTCTCATGGTGGAAAGGAGTGCTAGAACATGGCTCTGTTCAGCTAACAGTATCTTCTTAATGCTTCTGTTGCAAAAGTCACATCCAAATTAACTACAAATACCTTTATTTTGTAGATATGGAGCCCTGATGCCACAGCAATAGAGCTTGCAAAAAAGAGAGAATTGCTCCGTGAACGGGCTACTCTTTATGGTCACCTGGAAGATTTCACAACCCTCTTCGACAGAAAATTTAAGAATTAAGCACAACATCTGGAAGAAGCTGCTTCAGCACATATTTTGAGGAGACAAAGATGTAAAAGGCTACTCCTTTGCAAGGCAGGAATCGTGCAGTGCTCAGTAAATATATCTCAGTTATGATAAAAGAAAATCATATCAAGGTTTTCTTCTATAGATTTTGTTGCTTACACAGGATCTTTTGTTGAGGGCTTAGTCTGGAAAAAGGTTGATTCTCATGTGATTCTAAGTCTTGGAGCTGGCTCGGTGTTCTTCATGGAATAGCCACTGTTGTGTCACACACACGTCCTTTGTAAAGGTGTGGCTTTATAAGGCTTTCTTTACCTCAACACAAAACTTCTTCCTGGAAAATACATTACCCTTCCACTCTAAATATATCGATATGGAGGTAGCATTCAGTAATTGGCTAAGACAGCAGTGTTCTGGGTTGTCTGTAGAGGCAACAGAGAGTTCAGAATTTACAACCAGGACTATCACTGCCTAGTGTACTTCTTTCATGTTCTCCCATTCATTTGCACAGTGCATGTGAGACCTGAAACCGCTTCCACCCCACTGGGCACATACTCATTTCCTTCTGATTTCTCGAAAGGATAATAATCTCTATATAATAATCTATAATCCATTTGCCATGTCTCCCACAGACTCTTGTTATCTCTCAGATGAAGGAGGGGATCTCATAGGGGGTGGTGATGGAGACCTGCACTGCAGAGTTCCAAGCCACTGAGATCACTGAGTCTAACTTCTGACCACTGTGTCAACCAGACCATGGCACTGAGTGCCACATCCAGTCTTTTCTTAAACATCTCCAGGGGTGGTGACTCCACCATCTCCCTGGGCAGCCCATTCCAATGGTAACAACCCTTTCCATGAAGAAATTCCTCCTGATGTCCAACCTGAATATGTATCTCTTCATCCTCCAGGTAACTTTTCCTAAGCTTTTCCAATCTGCCAGAGGGGATTATTAACCAACACTGTTCTGGGGCATCCTATATTGATGCCACATTCATTGTTCCCAATTTTTTGCTTCTAGCTTCTTTCTAAGAGATTTATCTTGCTCCATCACCTCCTGAAGGGCCAATTGAAGCAACTGATTCATTTTCCATTCCCTCTGAACCATTTCTGGTTCAGCAGCTCTCTGTGAGCATTCCTGAGAGCTGCAAAGCTTTCACCAAAAGTGACCCTCTGAAGGTTGTCCTGACATTTTTCCTGGAGAAATATGTTCCAACAGTTCCGGACCACACCAGTCACACCGCCACAGCCAAGGGATCCTGTCTGTGATACCAGTTTAACATTATGACCCACCTGTGAGGCTGGGTAACTGAGGTTCTTGTTAATAGATCCTTTCGGGTGAATCAGAGTGAAACGACACTGAATGACCAGTGTGTGATTTTTATCTGTCAGCATAAAACTTCTGCTGGCTGCAGATGATTGTAAATAACAAAAACAATAGTGCTTCAGATAAGTCATAGGAGGCAGTGTGGGCATGGAGCTCATGAGCAATTGTAAATGAAACTGCATCTCTGAGAGAAGGAGAAGCAAAGGGGCAATTTGCTGAACAGTAGCCATCAAAATAAAACCAAGCAGCAGTCAGAAATTATATTGTAGGGTAAAACTGTGTTTCTGGCAGAGTTCTGTCATGGAGATTACCTATGACAGCCTCCACAAGTTGAACAAGGCTTTTCCTGATTCTTAGTATAAGGTTGAGTAGGACACCATTCCTTGTGGGATCTTCCACTACCTGTGTCAGGAAGGGATCATCAAAGCTTTCCAGGAACCTCCTGGACTGTCTGTACTTCACTGTGTTGCCTCTCCAGCAGCTGTCAGGGTAGTTAAAGTCCCTCACAAGAGGGAAGAACCAGGACCTGTGATATTAAGGCTGCTTTGAGCATCCTGCATTGTGGCATCACAGTGGTGTTGGAATTAGGAGGCCTGTGCAGGACACCCACCTCAGTCCCTAATGGCTTGAGGGAATAGGAAAAGCTGCTTGGCCTAAAGGAGGCAGAGCTACCCACAGCTTCCCTCACTATCAGACTACCCTGGGACAGTGTGACACAGAGAGCACCACTGTGGGCACACAGCCCCTCAGCCAGGGACAATACTTGAGTGAGTGACATCCCAGCTGCCCCTGGCCCAGCAGGCCAAGGACAAAGGGCACAGCAGGGCATCCCGAGGCTGTGATGTGCAGGTGGGGTGCTGGCAGAAGGCTTGGCAGGTCAGGGAATGCCCTGTCAGGGGCCTCAGACTTGGTGAGGCAGAGGCAGACAGGTCAGCGTGTTCTCCCCCTCCCTACCCGCCCCGTGGGCCTGGGGACATGGGGA
The DNA here is from genome assembly GCF_017639235.1 of Corvus kubaryi. Lineage (NCBI taxonomy): Eukaryota > Metazoa > Chordata > Aves > Passeriformes > Corvidae > Corvus > Corvus kubaryi. The sequence continues at coordinate 2,529,427 of NW_024582058.1, read as the reverse complement.
CAGTGGGCTCAGATGGGGCTGTCCTCACAGGGCAGGTGGCAGCTGTCAAGATTGGCTACCACGATGGCTGATGCTGAGCAGCTCAGGAGGGCCAAGCTGCATGTGGAGAAGGCCATTAAGGTGAGGGGTCTGATTTCACACCGCCCCGGAACGCCACGCGCTTGCATTTTTGCAGCTGTGGCTCAGGAGAGCTGAGCTGGAGCACCGGCTGGGGCAGGCTGAGCTCGCTGCTCTCTCTGCAGGAGAAGAAGATCTTTGCAGTGCAGGGCCCTTACCCCGTCATCCGCCGCCTGCTGCGGGCCCGGGGCTGGGTGGAGAGGAAGCTCCCCCGCAATGGCAAACAGCTGAAGCAGCAGGCTGGCAACCAAAAGAAGCGGCAGGTGGAGAAGAGAGCAAGTGGTGGTGATGGTGATGGTGATGATGATGATGATGATGAGCTGGGGGAGGCAGTGCTGAACCCACGTGGCGGGGCACAGCCTTCCCTGGGCAGCACAGAGCCCCTGCACCATCCACAGCCACACAATAAGAGGAGCAAGGCAGAAGGGGAAGATGAAGACAAGAAGGAAGAAAAAGAGCAGTGCAGTGAGGACTCTGATGACCTCCATGACCTTATGGTTAGCTGAGAGGGCTAGGGCTGAGCTCTGCCATAGCTTCCCACGCCCTTCCCCTGGGACCCTCAGGGGCAGGGCACAGCCTGGAGCAAGGGACTGGGGCAGGATGGGGGCTCTCTGTCTCACCCCGGCCCACTCCCTCCTGCAGTCCTTCCTGGTGCAGGACCAGGTGCCAAACTTCCTCTGGACCATCTGCCTTAACACCATTGACCAGGAGCTGCTGCAGAGGATTGAGGTGGTGAACCGCTATCCCCGGCTTCATGCCCTTTGCACCAAGGTGGGAGCATGGAGGGGGGCACAAGAGGTGGGGGTGTCCAGCAGGGGCTGACAAGCTTCTCTAAACAGGAGGGGCTGTGCCAAAGCCTGCAAAACTTGTCCTGGTTTGAGCAAGTCGACCTCAACACCTTTTTCCCCCGGTGCTACCGGCTGGGGGTCATGGAGGAGCAGGAAGCCTTCATCGGTGAGCTTGGGGCTGTTGTCTCCTGTCGCCCCTCAATGCTCCCGTCTTCCCATGTCCTGTGCAGGACTGGCGAGGGATGACTCCTCCCTCTTGCAGAGGATTTCTGCCTGACGGCAGCTCGCAACCTGCTCAAACTGGCTGTGGAGAAGGTAGGGGACAGGCTGGTGGGGACAGAGCAGCCCCCAAAATCCAACAAGGTGCCAGGTGAGTGCGTGGAGCTGGGTCCGGTGGAGGGGGGTAATGAAATGGGGAGTTCAGGGCTAGGGACATGTCTGAGGGTTCAGCTTGGAAGCTGACCCTCTGCTCATGGCTGTGGCTTGGGATCCCTTACTCCGTCGGCTGCCCTAGCTCCAAAGGCACCCCTCCCACAGGGAGGCTCAGTGCTTTGGCACCAAGGCTGGCATAGGAGTCACGTCTCTCACTCCATGCCATCCACGGCATGGCCAGGCTCCCCCCTGTACCCCCACCTGGTGGAGGAGGCCTTGGAGGTCTGTGAGCAGCACCTGGGCGTCCTGGGGCACCAGGACATCGACAGGGAGACCCCGTCGCCCTGCCGGACATGCATCGCCTGGGACCACTTCCTGCAGGAATACTACCATGTGGCACAGTGAGTGCTGAGGGAGACGGGGGCAGGGGGAAATGGTGGCGGGGTCGGTGCTGAGCCCCCTCTGTCCCCCCACAGTGAGGGGGCCAGGCTGGTGCTGAGCAAGGAGCAGCGGGAGCAGTGCCAGGGCGTGCTGCAGCGCCTGGGGGAGCAGCTGCCGCAGCTCGGCATAGAGGGCAACCTCAATGTCTGGATTCTCAAGCCCAGCGCCAAATCCCGCGGCAGGGGTAAGGCTGAGGGAAGCATGGGGCACACACATCCCCACGGAGAAGAGATCCCACCATCACTGTGTTGCCCAGGCATCGTCTGCGCGACGCGGCTGGAGGAGGTGCTGGAGCTGTCGCGGAGCTGCACGGCCCCCGCGGCGCGGGTGTGCGAGTGGGTGGTGCAGAAGTACGTGGAGCAGCCGCTGACCATCTTCGACACCAAATTCGACATCCGGCAATGGTTCGTGGTGACTGACTGGAAGCCGCTGACTGTCTGGTTCTACCGAGACTGCTACCTGCGCTTCTGCTCCCAGCCCTTCTCCCTGCGCCGCTTGGAGCCGTGAGTGCCCCCCCCGCCCCCCTCGGCTCGCACTGCCCAGCCCCCCGGCACCCCCTGACCCAGCCCGCTCTCCCTGCCCAGCGCCAGGCACCTCTGCAACGTCTCCATCCAGAAGCGGTACAAAACATCACAGCCGGATCCCCGCGTGCCCCTCGACAAGATCTGGTCCAACAAGCAATTCCAGGCATACCTGGCACGGCTGGGGAGGGCGGATGCTTGGCACCGGGTGATGGTGCCTGGCATGAAGGCGGCGATCCTGAACGCCCTGCGCTGCACCCAGGACCAGGTGGGCTCCCGCAAGGGCAGCTTTGAGCTCTTCGGGGCTGACTTTCTCATTGGGGAGGACTGCCAGCCCTGGCTGGTGGAGATCAACTCCTGCCCCACCATGAGCCCTTCCTCGGCGGTGACCCGCCGGCTCTGCGCCAATGTCCAGCGGGACACGCTGCGCCTCGTGCTCGACCGCAAGGACAACCCCTCCTGTCCCATTGGTGCCTTTGAGCTCCTCTACAAGGAGGTAGGCTGGGGACTGGGGGCAGCTACACCCCAGACACCCCGAGCCCCCACTCCCCCTTGTGCCTTCCTGCAGGCAGCCATGCCCACATGTCTGCATGTAGGGCTGAAGCTGATGGTCGAAGGCTGTTCCCTGAAGAAGCCCCGGCCGGCTCGATCCCAGGACAAGCCCCCTGCACCCTCAGGGGACAGAGCCACCGAGGTCCCCCGGTCCAGAGCGGCACCGGGAAAGCTGTCTCCTCTGGGGCCATGGAGCAGCTGCTGCCTGCCCAGGTCTGACCTTCCAGCATTGCCACAGCCCCCGGACTGCTCTGCTGGGAGCCAGGAGTTGCCATGGTTTCTTCACCTAGTTGGGCAGCCCGAGGAAGCTCAGCACCTGCTCAGTAGCTGTCCCATGGATAGAGTGCCTGGACCATTGACCCAGGGAGCCCCCAGGAGCCCCTGGCAACCCCCAGGCTACTCTGCTGGAGACCAGGAGCTGCCATGGCTCCTTCACCTGGTGGTCGGGCAGCCCGAGGAAGCTCAGCCCCCAGAAGATCAACCCCAGGCAGCTTTGCCGCCGATCACTAGCTGTCCTCTGGTGCCTCTGCCACCACCCCGGGGACCCACCAGGGGTCCCTGGCGACCTACAGGCAGTTCTGATGGGACCCAGGAGCTCCTTCACCTGGTTGGGCAACTCGAGGATGCTCAGGCTCAGGAAGCTCACACCCAGGCAGCTCAGCCCAAGGCAACTCCGCCCTCGATCACTAGCCATCCCCTGGATAAGTTGCCACCGCTCCAGGGAGAGCGCAGGAGTTCCCGGCGACCCCCGAGATGTTCTGCCGGGAGCCAGGGATTGCCACAGCTGAGTCAGCCGGGTGGGCAGCCCCAGGCTGCTTGGTCCTGTGCAGTTCTGCCCCCAATCAATGCCCGTCCCCCGGTGAGGGGATCTGTGCCACAACCCCGGGGAGCACCCTGGCGACCCGTGGGCTGTGCACCGGCTCCTGCAGGACCTCCAGCCAGGCCAGCACGCCTGCCTGCGCTGTAACAGAGCACCGGGACCCCGGCCCCTGCCTGGGACTGAAGAAGCCTACCGTCAGCTCCCAAGAGGATGCAGAAGACCAGGGACACGCGAACGAGAGGAGGGTACTGCGCCGCGGTACCCACCTCAACCTGCACACCTGCTTTAACAGACTTTTGTGAGAAGGAGCCTGGCTTTGATCTTCTGTGTGTGGGAGATGTGGACACAGCTGGGGATGAGGCTGGAGGCAGGCACTGGGGCTGCCGGGGCAGCTCCTCTGCTGGGATACAGAGGAGGCAGGAAAAGCTGCCTCCACTCCTGCCTGCCTGCGGTCACCCCTGCCGGACAGAGCTGTGGCAGTGGTGACACTGGTGCACCCCGGCACTAGGAAGCAGGTCAGGAACAGGGTGCTGGCAGGGCTGGTGCCTCCTGCAATGCCAGGGGGATGGCAGGAGGAATCCCATCCTTTGTGTGTGCCAAGAAAAGAAGTGGGTGCTTGAGCCTGGCAGCAGATGGGGATTAATGGGCTGGCAAAGGGGAGTCGGGCGGCCACAGGGGTCCCCTGTAGGCATTAGGGCTCCTGGGGCTGCTTGGATGTGCAGGAAAGGAGGGGGGGGGAATGCAAAGGGGGCCCTGGGACAGCACCAGCTCCTGCTGGTTCCTTCTATGACAAGGTAACCCATCTTGTTACAGAATCACAGAATGGGTCAGCTTGGAAGGGATCACAGTGGGTCATCTGGTCCCACCTCCCTGCTCAAGCAGGGTCATCCCAGAGCACACGGCACAGGACTGTGTCCAGACGGTTCTTGAATATCTCCAGAGAGGGACACTCCTTAGTCTGTCTGGGGGATCTGTTCCAGTGTATGGAGTGAGTTCTTCCTCACAGGTGGAACTAGAACTGCCAGGGCAGCTCCACTGCTGGCAGAGAGCAGAGAGGACCCCATGGCTCCCCAGTGCTTGTGCCCTCCAGGCACCAGGCCTGTGCCTGCTCGTGTTGCCTGAGGATGGCCGGGCCAGGCCCCTCCTGCCCCTCTTTGGGCTGGGCAGATGTGCCCAGTGCATGATACATCAGCTGCAGAAAAAGACTCTGGTGTTTCTGGCAGAGTTCTGACAGAGATTAGCTGGGAGAGTTCTCTGTTGTTAGAGCCAGTTCCTGAGGCCTCCTCTCTGCAAGAGCCACAAGGTTCTCCTCACTGGGAAACTCCTGCTGCATTAAGGTACAGCCCATTTTCTGCTGGCTGCGTTCATCAGGGCCACTGTGAGCAGGTGGAAGAGAACCCGAATGCAAAGGGAAAGAGCGAACCTGGCCAGCAGCAAGGGCCATCTCCTGAATCAGTTTGGATCATGTACCCATAGGCTTGTTGGTGAGTAGCCCCTGAAAATGTTGTTTGGCAGAGCAAGTACTGAGGGGGGACCATCTTCTGTTCCCATAGGAAATCCTTATGGGCATCATCCTTGTGCCTTCTCATCCCAGCCAGAACAGGCTGCAGACTCTCCCAGTCTTCACACGTTGTTCCACAAAAAGAAAGGGAGAAGAGCTGACTTTAATGGTGTTTTGATGTCTACCACTCAAAATCCAGTGCTCAGAAAACTTTTTTGCATGACTGGTCAACTCATTCAGGTGCCAGTGGCCCTGAGGCAGAAATAAGAGCAAAGAGAAGGGCTTGGCTGGAGCCAGGAAGAATTTTCCAAGACTGTCCTCGAGGGTGGCCATGAGAATGTATTTAGAGACTCCCCCTTGTACATCAGAAGTGGAATAGGAGAGTCTCTTGTAAGAAGCAATGACAGCAGCATAGGAAGATTTTAGGGATCTGAGAGCAGGTGTCACAAGGAGAGTCAAAGGATGAAACTCCAGAATTTAAAATGACATCTGCAGAAAGAAGAGTATTGAACAAAGAGCTGGCAGCAAGCTGTGAGAGAGGGAAAGAGACTGTGCTAATGGACTGGTTATGGAAAAGCTGAGTGATCATTTGGAGAATGGTTTTAAAGGGGGCCAAGGGATAGTCAGAGAGAGAGAGACCTTGGTAAGAGAGAGGAAAGCTCCACTCTCCCAAGTGAGAGATCCTTCTAGGAAGCTGAATCAGTTGTGTGCCAGAAAATGTACCTAGAACAAGGAAATCTGCAGGTAGGAGTTCAAACAGATTATTACTGTGACTCAGTCTCTTGAGCTGGGTAACACAACCAAAAAATAAAGCAAACGGTGCAGAAAAGTTAAGCAGACAGAGAGCAGCAACAAAAAAAGGAAAGGAAAGATGAACTCTGCATGTGTACACAACCTAAGGCCAGAGGAGTTGTATGCTAGTACTGGTTCACAATCAGGCTGTCATCTAACCTTAGTCACACTTTGTGATTTGCCTTTGAAGTTCAAACACTTGTGAAGCCTTCAAGGATTGTTTCAAACTAACACAAGTGCCTCGGGCTGGCTGCTCTTGCCACCTCAGAGTGCTTCATGTTCTGCTGGCTTCATGCACACACCTAATTCCCTATTTGATCTGTGCCCCTACCCAGGCAGCCCTCACATATCTACCCGATATGCAAACACGCACAATGAGTCCCTTTGTGTGTTTCCTTGTTCCCAAGACTCCCCTAAGCCTCCCTGGACTTTCCCCAGCTTGCCTCTGCTATGGCTGTTCAAGAAGGAAGATGTGATCACAGTTACCTCATGCTAAGCAAACAAGACATCAAATCATCACTTTGATACCACAACAGCTCCAGTAAAAGCCACAAAATAACACGCATATAAAAATTCCTCTCTCTTCTGTCCTCAGATTAATCTTACAGGCGTCCCACATCCAGTACATGTATTTTTCCCAATTTATCATATATTTCACTAAATATGTATTTCTGACTGAAATACAAGAACCTACTTTTTCCTCCCCATTTAAACACATTTACTATTCAGCTGGGTTTTTCTGAAAGGCAACTTGCAACACAAATATTGTTCTAGTCCCAGTAATCTGTGTTCATATGCTAATGCAAAACAGACAAAAATTCCACAAAGTGGAATTCTTGGGCTGTTGTGGAGCTAATAAATACATTTACAGCTTAGGACCTTTGAATGGCTCCTGAATAACCCAGCTTTATCAATTGCTTGAGACTGAATCCCAGGAAATTTAGTTTAGCATTACTACTGCCACAAATCTCTTGCCATAGCTCCAAGGAATATCTCATTATAATAACAAATCAGGGAAGAGTTTCAGCAAGAGGAATTGTATTGACTTTAATGGACTGGAGGAAGGAGGATTTCCTCATCCTTAAATAAGGGCTTCACTTCCTACCCCCAAAATTAACTTGACTGGGGAAAGGCTAAATCACGGTGCGGTGGCATTATAAGCCGTGGAGACACCCTGGAAGAAAGCAGGGTGGGGGGGAAGTAAAATAAAGTAGCAGAGTATTTGCTGAGTGTGATCTTACAGAAAGATGGGGTGAGTGAATCCTCTCCTACTACCAGCAGTGCCTGTACAACCCAGCAACTCTTCTCCTGTGGCACAGGGATTGTGGGGAAATCAAACACTCTGGAGCTGCTACAGCTGCTACAGCCTGTGACATGCTGCTTACAGGAGAAACAGAGCCCAGGAACCCCAAAGGCAGAAGAGCTGTAGAAACACAGAAAGCAGTCTATAAAAACGGGAATCTGTTAGTTTTGTGCAATGCAGCTCCTACCTGGTGACTAGAGATGCCAGAAGAAGCCTGGCACATCACAGAGAATTGCTGTTGTGCTGTGCAGCTATTACACAGGACCAACAGAAACATTCACATGAGCCAGAAGTAGCTTCAAATTGCCTATTAATTCTGGATGCCTGTCAGCAGTTGTTATCTGATGGGCCAGCGTGAGCTGGCATCTTCTACAGAGGAAAAAAGAAATCAAATATAACCATTACTTAAAAGAAATAGTTAAAGAGTCCTTTCATCATGACTTTCATCCCCTTGTGCCTTTTAGCCCCCCCTTCACAATGCCTGATTCCTCCTGGGAGCACTCCCCTCTCAGCTTGCTGGAGCTGCTTGGCCCTGTTCTCCCCACACCATTTTCCCCATCCCAGCCCAGGGGGTCACACCTAAAGGTTCAGGGCCCCCCTCCCAGCTGGCTTGGCTTGAGCTGCCTGTGAATTGCCAAGAGCTGGGGGTATCCCCTCCCAGCCCGAACATTCAATGCTTTTTCCTTGTCACTGTGTGACTCTGAAAGCTTTAAAGCTTTCCTGGGTGAACAGATTTTAATTTATCGGTAAACAAGGAATATTCCCCTTCTGGCAGTCAAACCTCTGTGTACTGACAGGCACCATCCGCATTTGAAACACTGATTTGCATCTAAGTGAGTTTGCTGAGGCCAGGCTTGTGCAGTGTGCTTTCAGTGTGGGAGGAAGCTTTACCTGAATATAAAAACATTCAGGGAAAATGAATTTCAGAGATTCATGTTGCTCTGCTTACAGAAAGCAATTTTAATGTGACCCTTCAGCAGTCACAGCAAGATCTGAAAAATGCTGAAATATGGTCCTTTTAAATAAAATTTTCATGGAGTATGTAATCAAAACATAAACTGACCATTTTCTGTCAGGCTCAAGATAGGGTTATAAATAAAAAAACCAAAACCAAACCCAAAAAGAGAAAAAAAAAAAGAAATTTCATCTTTAATATCTCTGTTCTAACAGACTTTCGAGACTTACCGTCAATAGTTTTCACTAAAATGAATAACAGCAAATGTGTGGGATTTGGGCAGTTCTGTTTCCTTGACTATTTGCATGCTTATCCAGTCAGGGAAGACAAAACAATTGCTTGTGACAGGTCTGACCCATCACCACCAAATGCCTCAGTTGCAAGGCTGAATGTTAACTACTGTCTGTTTACAGGGAATGCTTGCAGCAGTCTCAGGGGCTTGGAGAGGTTAGATCACTCCAAATGGTGACAGAACCATCGGCAGAAGACTGGGTTTGGTGTAAATTCCCACAGATGAGCTCTTTTTGCTTTGGTCCTGGTGCTCACTGGGGAGCCTTGGGGTGCCATTACACATGTGCTGGGAGCGGGGTAAAGCAAGATCCTTGCTAGACTCCTAGATTTAAAATCCTGCCTGAACCTTCAGAAGAGTTTTCTGAGATGTCATAAACGCCATTCAATCCCACATGCCTCCCAGTTCATTTATCTCATACTCTGTACCTTGGGGCCTGGCTTGGTACCATGGAAAACACGCCTGAGAGACTCTCCACAGCCCTGTCTTCAGTTTATCTTCAGCCACTGACATTTGCAGTCTGAAACTCAACTGCAGCAAGAAACTGTACTAAAGAGGGTCCTGAGTCCAGTTCTGGTATGGAGCTCATGATCCGTCTGCTTGGGAATCTTGTGTTAAAAAGGCACGAAAAAACCACAACTATGTAGGTCAAGCTTTAGTATCACATCTCATCACCTGCCTCTCCTTCATGCTTTGAAGGGCTGCCCATTCCCTCCCTGCACCTCCCTTCCTCCTAATCAGGAGCACTGCAAAGGCCTCCTAAAAAAGCCTAAAGAAGAAGGAGGGATGGCATCCTGGCAAGAACCATCATGGCACAGCAATGCAAAAAGACCGTTCTCCTTTCTTTAGTAGTAAAAAGATGCCTTGTAATTCCTTGTAAAAGGCGTACACTACAGCAGCTGAGACATCAGTACTATTTCACTGTGTTCTCTGCCCAGGGTCCTGACAACATTCAGAAATTTGCCTGGAAGCAATAAACTACGCCAAAAAAATTACAGCACAAGTGAAAGGCACAATTGAAAGTCACATCCAACCAGGCAAGACACGGTGCCACAGTGCTGGGGAATATTTAATCCTTCAAATACATTCCACATACCTACCTGCAAGTCTTCAGCAGGCAGCTTTGCTTCAGTGAGGAGTTCACTCTGAAGAAAAGCAAATGTTGGCGCCTTCCTTCCACTGGAGCTTCTAATAACATCAAGTTAAAGAATTATTTAATACTAATAATTGCAATACAACGCAAATAATTGGATCCCTAACAATCCTGTTTTGGGGAGGCTGGAACAGCAAGTATCTCCCCCATCCATAAAGCTGCATGAACTTGGTGAGGAAATCACCTGTGTTTGAGGTCTGCTCCTGGGGGCTGGGAGCACGGTGGTGGCAACGGCACAGGGGGCAAAAGGGACAGTTTGCCCGCATGCCACGAATAAAAGTCACTGTCAGGGGAGAGAGATCCCTCCACAAGGCTTTTCCCTTGGCTGAGCAAGAGGGACCCAGCATTTTGCATGCTCTATTTTCTTTCCAGCCCAGAGCAGGACTTGGGGCGCAGACATCAATCTGAGCTGCTTTTCGCCTTCCTTGCAAATATTTATCTGCTACATTTTCCTTCTGCCAGGCAGCTGACAGGAGAGAGGTCCTGGTGCAGAGCACAGGCCAGAAGGACAGAACACTGCATTCCTCCAACGCAGCAGCGGAGCAGGGCCGACCCTCGGCACTTCCCGGCTGGCGAGGACTCGGGCAACACGCACCCACCTCTGCCCCCACCCACCACCCGCAGGCTGCTCACGCGAATGGAGTGGAGGAAGATTTTTCTCCTTGTTTCTGGCCACTGCTGCAGGATTTTCGCAGCAATGTTTTCTTCTGATCTCTGCTGCCCTCTGGTGATGCGTAGCCGAGGCAGAGAGGAGAACCCTTCTGAGGAGCCAAATCCTCAGGTTTTGCAGCAAAATCTCACCCTCACCCTCATTAAAACCCCAACATAGGCACAGCTGATTTGAATCTTCTTTGTCCCCAGCACAGACCCTGTGTCACTCGGTGAAGGGTTTCTTGTCTAATAGCACCACGGGGAATTTACTGAGAAGTTAATTCATCCTTATTGCCTCACATCAGGTCAATACTGGTTTAATCAATTTACAGACGTCAGTATTAATTCAAAAAATTAAAAAAGATAGGATGAGGGTTAAAGACACTTGAGTTTCTCTCTGCTTTAGGAGTCATTCTGACAAACTTAGCCCTGCCGCAACACTGCTGCTTACAGCCCCACATTTAGATCAGGCGTCTATTTCCCATTAACAATTTAGGGAAGGGGCTACCTCTCACAGGGTCTTGCCCAGACCCTGTGTGCAGGGCTCTGGGGAAAAACGCAGGGGAGGATATTCTCTAATCCCTGCCTGATGTGCTTTCCAAATAAGTTAAGACAAAAGCTGCCTTTCTTTGAGAGATAAAGCTGTGACAAGCAAGCAGGGATGGACTCAGACTGGTACATATTCCAACAGGCTTCATTTTCTCCCAGGCTCCGCTGTTCCCATCACCTGCTGCAAAACAGATATTTAAACTATGCACAGACTGCTCTGCCTCTGCTGCATGCGCTGAGAGGAGAGGAAAGTTGAGAGGAGAGAAAAAAAAACATTAGGCAGGCTCCTGGCTGAAGAGGCAGACCTGCTTTGAGCCTGCTCCTCTGCTGCCTCTCAGCATCTCCATGGCTTAGCGGTGCTCCGCCGGGCCCGAAGGGAAATGCTTCCCTAAAGCACCCACCAGAGAGCTGAAAAGTGCCAGCAGGCTATTCCTGTGCTGCTTCACTTGGTCACGGTAGGGAGGCAATGCAACCCTGTAGATAACACACCGACCCAGAAATCCAGACCCTTGTTTCTCTGCTGCATCTCTAGGAATGGTTGCTCCATTCCTCGATGCTTGAATTTCCGCCTCTGCAAAGCGAGGGCATAATTTCCACTGTAAAGCAGCGTGAGAGCTGTTGGTAACAAGATTTATGATTATTGAGGAGTTATTTAGTACAGCTTTTAGATCCTGCTCCATTGATTTTGCTACACAGACTCCGTGGCTCCTGCTGCTATTACCGGTTAACTCACACCGGCCCTCCGGTACCTTCTGGCCGTGGTGTTTCTGGAGGAGGATCTTGGCATTTAGAGCTGCAGAGAGAGGAGCATCAGCCATGATCACCACGGGAGTTACAGTCTAAATCAGATCTTGAATATAACCTTGTTTCTTTCTTTTTGTGTTATCCCCTTGGAACGGGTGCTTGCAACAAGCATAAACCACAACCACCAGTGTCATACATAACTCATGTGATACTTAAGAGGGTGAAAAGCCCTGTGAAAAGTAAGAGGTCAATGTAGCTTCTAAAGTAGGTTATTTCTCATCAGTCCTGTTGCTTCTATGACTTGTGGCCCATCCAACACCCCTTGTGAGCTCTGCTGCCCTGTGCTGTCCCACTCAGCGGTCCCAGGGAAGTGATGAGTTATGCAGGGGAGGGTTTCTCTGAGCTGTTGCATATTTTGATCCTTAATGGGTCATTTTAAACAACTGTGCTGCAGGGCAAAGAGAAGTGCCTTGTCCAGGTTATGGTGTTTGGGTTTAGGTGTGTTAATAGCAGGTAAATGCACCTTCTGCCTCCAAGTCTCTTCTAGGTTATTTGGATATCAACAAGCAATTTTCCCCTTCAGTAAAATCTATACCCTTTGGCTCAGTGGGATTAACAACCAATAATTAAAAAAAAATTAAAAAGCAAGCCAGTGTGCCAGAAGCAGACTGCCTGAACATTCTTTGTGTGTGGATGTGTCTTGAGCACATGAGGGACAAGAGCCTGAGTCACGGCAGGGGAAGGTCTCAGGAAGCCCATGTCAACATCATTCAGCAGCACCTGTGCTTTGTTTATGCAGTTGTCATTTGGCCACAGTCACAAAACCAAGTCTCCCTTCAAGGAGCTGAGTTGCCAGTTTGTGGTTCAGTATGAAACAGCACAAACTCAGGGTCAGCACTGCCTGTGCTTTGCCTCCCTGGTCCCCCATATCTGAATTAAACTGGGTAGGTTGGGAGGCAGTGCTGCAGGATTCTCCATTTCCTCATCCTAGCAGAGTCAGCAAGTTACCCCCAAATTCATCATCCTACCCTACAGCTGCTTTTAAACTCAAATCAAAACCCAAACAGGAGGTCAGTACTCCACTTCAAGACCCAAAAGCCAGGTTTCCATTCAAACACTTGTTTTACCCCAAATCCCATTCGAAAAGCTACACTGGGCAGATGGTGTCTGCAGAAAGGAGACATTAAAATGCCTTCACCATGAGGGGAGTTTGTGGACATTGGAGCCTCTCTACAGCACCACTGGGCCCTTTGCTGTTCAGGATGCAAATAATCATCACTGAACTGCACTGACAGATTTGGATTTTCATTTACTTGGAGAGAATGGTCAGTTCTTAATAAGGTAATTAAAGGTCCTCTTTAATAAACCAGTACAAGACATTTTATGTCTCCCGGCTAGTGCCCAATGTAACTGAAGTCCAGATAAACGCACTGACAAAGAAACATCCATTTTTATCTAATGTTTATTGACCAGCTTTTAAAAGCAGTAGGCTGCTGCAGGAATCCTCCTGAGAACTCCCTGCTGCTGTGCTGCTGGGGGCTGGCTCCACATTTTGGCTCGCTCCGCTCTGCCGGCATTCAGCGAGCGCCTTCACAGCCTCCCCTCTCTCCAGTGAGAGATCGGAGCTTCTCCAGCTTTCCACCTTCTGCTTCCATCCCTTACTGCGACAGCGGCTAAGAGCTCAGTGTGAGCCAGCCTGCCTGGAAACACACAGAAAGGCTCGGCTTATCGCCGCTGAAACACAGTGCTCTGCGCTCCTCATTAGGGTGCTGTGCTAATTAATATATCAGAGGGGGCTGTCAGGAGCGCACGCCGATTAGCTGCCAGCCCAGCAGAGAGGGGCTGGGGGGAAGTGTGGTGCTGGAGCTGGTTTCTTTATTTAACTCCAGATCTTTTTGCCTCCCTACAGCAGCAGCTTTCTGCCTGCACTTCTCTAACGTTCTCTGTCACAACCCCAGGCACCACAACAACTTTGATTTCTTAAAGACAGACACAAACTATATTTGTACTGAATTATTTTTACCCATAGATATCACAGATGTGAAGACAGTACAAGAAGTGAGAGTGTCTTAAAACCAACCCGCCACACTCAGCCCCAGCATGTCAAGATGCTTGTGAATAATCTGGAGATTTCAGGTCAACCAAAAGGCTGACAAATTATATCCATGAGGATCTCTTTCTGAATTTTTAGTGTAGCTGGATGGCAAAAGCACAGTGGCCTCTCTCCTGCTGTCATTTTTGCTGGAAAACAGTTTCTCGGTTTCTGCTATCTGCTGTCATCCTTCTTTTGACTTTGCTTTATCCCTCATGCCCTCTGCCTCATCACAACAACTGAAATCTATTTGGCCTGCCTTGTTTCACCTCTTTTCTGCATCTGTCCTGCTCCCAAGGCTGCACCTCATCCTGGCTTCCCCTTCTGTTTCCCAAACAGGCACTGTGCTGGTTTTCTCCTCCACTCTAAGCAGTGTTTCCACTACATCACTTCCAGCTCTGTATGCTTCTCCCTCTTGCATCTGCCTCTTCCTTCCCATGGTTATCTTCTTTTTTTGGCCCTCCTTTCACTAAAACAGGCAATATTTCCACACTGGAGGAAGTGCTTAGTGCAGTCCTTGGGCATGGTTTTGAATTCCCATTGCTCACAGAGTCTCCTTCAGTTACCCAAAAGGGAGCTCAGCAGATAAGTTTTCAGCTGCCAGAGAGCAAAAGTCCTCAGGAGGATTCTCTATTTCTGTCAAGAGCTTCTCCGTTGCTACAACCACATACCCAGATCATATATCCTAATATTTTTCCATGGGAAAAGACAAGTCAGCCAGCTTGTGACTTTCAAAAAGTGATCACTGATTATCTCGCAGTTGCAACCAGGAACACCTCAAAGAAACTTGTACTTCTGCATGCAGCCAGGGCACATGCAAAGATTTCATGTTGGCAGGATCTGCATTTGTGCTGCCAAAATGCAAATGCCCCTGCGGGCCAGCTGAGAGCACACCAGTAGCTGCAACCCTTTAAATAATCCAGATGGGTGAGTGACTGGTGTTGCCCACTTTGTATGCTGGGTTCACACCTGCAGGTCAGACCAGCAGGATGTAGCTGGAGTTTGTGTCAACAGCAGCCTACACACATTTAGCAGGGGCTGCTGGAGCACAGAAGGAAGCAGGTTTGACAATCACCCGCATGCTGTATTTCTGAAAAGTCCACCACCACATGCTGCATTTCCTTTGGGTAGTTTAAGAGCTCTGATCCTTACAGCTCCACCAAGCACTGGGAGGTGGGGAAGGGAAAGCACAGAGAACAACAAAACCATCCATCCCTGCTTGTGCTGGTGCTACATCCATTTTGACCTGCAGCTCCTTTCTCCTGGCTCTGGATTTGACCATGCTCTGCAGACATGAGGGAGCACAATGCTCCAAGGCCAAAAAATCAGCACAGAGTTAAATGATCATGGCTTCCTGCTTCCAAGGAAGCTCAAGACTCCCACTTTTGTAGGTGGCTCCCCAAGGTCTGTGATCTGCAGGGCCAGACCAGCTCCATCACAGGGCTCAAAGCTGGTTAGATTTGGCCCCTCCTGCTCTCACTTGTTGGCATTGCCAAGATCTGTCTCCACTTTGTGCCCAGCACGAGAGGACACAGAGTTCTGTGAGCTCAAGTGACCCCCGCGGCCAGCAGGGTGCAGGTGAGAGGCTGGAGCGTGTGGCAGAGTGTGGCAAGCCACACACAAGGACTTGGCAAGCCATGAGAGCACAGTAACTTTAGCTGGAAGTTGCAACACTCCCTTCCAGTGGAAGGGTGTGTGCCATGAGCATTTACCAGAGCTCTGGATCTCCTCTCTTCTGCACTAACAGCTGCTCCAGCCTGTGCTATAAAGTGAAAGTCACCACAGAGGAAGGTGCATCTTTGCAATCACCCCCATATGCCCCAGCTTCAAACTCCCTTTAGGGAAGGTGTGATCCCAAGGATGGCAAGGATAACAGACATCTCGAAACTGCCTGGGTCAGATCAGGCTTTGTTTGCCCAACTACGTACCATGAAAAGGTACCAAGAAAATCCCTTCTCGAGATTGGCTCCAAACTGCCATACACATAATCTACATTTACATATACGTATAAAAGCTTAATATATATGTAAACTATATTTGCATACAAACATATGTTAAAGCCTTTGGTAGGGATGAATGATCCCTACAGGCTGAGCTGCTTGAATTTCTCAGGGAAAGACTCAGGCTGCACTAGGGATGTTAAGCTTGAGATATTTAGATGAAAAAAAATCTTATTTTTCAATAGTTGAAATTCTTAAGGCCTTAATCAGGTTAGAGGGATTTAGAAGTTAGATCAATATCTCAGCACACAGAATATAGAGGTTTTTTTTCTAACTGCCTACAATAACGATTTTAAAAGGAAAGAAAATCATACCATTTCAGCTGACTTCTCCTAGTCCACACAAGACACACTCTGGCAGCCGTGTGCCACCCTTCTGGTTTCCAAGAGCTCTGTGGCATTCCAAGGCATTACTGCAGAAAACAGATGTATTTTTATGGTAATCGTTTTAACACCTTTGACATTGTTTTGTAACTACCTTGGATCCCAATATGCTTCAGAAAGCTGCTGAGAGAGGTGAGGGCTGACGAGTCTAAATTTAAGGAGCAGGAAACCTGACTCACTGCTGGCACTGCCAGTGGCTCCCTGCAGGAGCGAGTAAATCATCCGGGGTGTCTGTGCAGCACCTCAGCCTCACCCAGGAGCCTTTCTCCCTTCAGCCATGTGCTTCAGGAGACATTTCCAGGGAGTGGGTGAGGATGAGAACGCTGGTGGCATCTGTGAATGTCTCCATCACCTGCTGCAGTGTGTCCTCACCCACGTTCCACACAAGGAAGTGTGATCTTTTGGTCAGCCTACGGGTGGCCAGGCTGACAAAAGATCAGCGTGACAATGTTGTGTGGGCGGGCCAAGCCTAAACTTCATGCTTTGCTTCAGGCAACCAGTTCCAAATAATAGTGAAAACTAACCCTTCAAACAAGCAAATAGCCCTTGCAACCATAATTAAAAACCTGGGGGTATTTTTAAGTTTCTGCTCCAAGTGTTCTACATTTCTGATGGCAAACTAGGAAAGGGGAGAGTATAGAGATACCTGGGTTTTGATAAAGAGTTGTATTTAATTTTCAGAGATCGAGATGTTTAGTAACATCTGAAAATATGTTGCTATTGGAAATGGAAATATTTTGATGACCATTTTTAAAAGACCATGAGAAATCTAGAGGTGCCTTTCCTCTGGTCCTGCCCTCAGGTGGGACAATCCCTGGCTGCCTGGGGCCAGGAGAGTTGTGGAGCATCACTCTGCAAGCAGCCACAAGAGCCTCTGGATCAATGTATGTCTCAGTGGCTGTGTTTGTATTTGACAAATTCTCTTCTTATGAGACCCACATGTCATGGTGACCCTTTCCCATGCTACGAGCAATCATCAGAGAGGCCTTTCTGGAGGGAGGAAACTGGTGGTGAGTGAAGGATAACATCTGCAAGGTGATGTTGCTGCTAAGGTTTCTGCACTGTGACTTCTGCCACATCCAAAGCCAGCAGAGCTCCTTGGAGACAGACTCCTCCAAAGCCATCTGCTTGAGCGGGTGATACCTCACACACCTCGGAGGGAACAAGCAGAAATCCACCACAGCTCCCCTGCCCCCCTGGCCAACAACCCAGAGCCAATAAAGGCTAAGCCCAGCCAAGGAATTAAATATCATGCTGGAAGACCAAAGCCTTCACTCCCCTGAAACAGAAGGTAAATATCTCTAGTATTTACAGTACCAAAGTTATATTGGAGAACGCTCCCACAGAGACACTGGTTCAAAGGAAAGTGTTGCTGGGGCTTTGGCTAGCACATGGATTTAGTCCCAGCTGCAAAGCCATGTCCTGAGGACAGGAGGGCCTGGGACAGCTAGGGTCACACAGCCCCCTGGCTGCCTGGCTGAAGAAGCAGCGGAGCATTACTAAGTGCTGGGGGGAAAATAAAAGAGAAGGATAAAAAGACTCAGACTCCATTTTGTCATTAATATAAAAAAAAATAAAAATAACCAACATTTTGTCCTTAGTACAACACGACCAGGTTATAATTTGGGGGTGCACCCCTGCTCCATCAATCCCACCACTCTCCTGCTGCCAAATCCTTGATATACTGGAACATCCCTGAGGCACAGGGCCTTGCCACCTCAGAACAGGGATTTCCTTGGGAAAATCAGCTTTGCTCCAGAAACAGGGTGATGGCTGGTTTGGATTCACACTTCCTTGCTGTCAGGAAGCCAGGTCTGTCCCACAGCTTGGCTGAACATTGGACCTGGAAGCAGGAATGATCTGAGGCTGAAATGATGCTGCTGGTAACAGAGGAAAGCAACAATTTTTGTTGCTCAGTAGCTACATCTCCAGTCCTCTGCTACCCTGTTTTGCTGTTGCTCCAGGCCCTGTGATGGTTTAAACCCCTGTGGGCTACCATGAAGCTGCAGGCACTGCAGATCTGAGCATCAGATCCGTATTTCCCAGGGTGCTCCTGACTCAGTCTCCGGATGCAGCACCAGGCAGACAGAAGCTGCCTTGCCCAGCCCTGCAAGCTGCCTTCCCTAGGAACCTTCTCCCAAACTATGCAATTCCTGAATCTCTTCAAATAATCAAACTTCAGGAGGAAAGTGAGAAAGAAATGCCTTGTGGGGCTCACTTTGTTTCTGGGGAAATCAAAGGCAGCAGGGCACCAACAAGACAAATCCCCTTCACATTAGCATGGAATTCTGCTCCGCACTCAGAGCCCTTCCCACAGCACAGCTCATCCCTGGTGATTCTCAGGAGCAGCTGAGGTTGTGCAGCCTGTCCCCTTGCTTCCCTTCACACAGAAAGCATCCTGCCCTCCCCAACACCTCAGCAGTTTCTTTCACCCCCTTACAATGTAGCTGAATGTTTTCAGTTGCCTGTTTCACTGCAGTCCTCCAAAATCCTCTGCTTGCAGATCTCGACAGCTCCATCCTCCTCTAGGGTAGGGGTTGCCTGCTGTTGCCAGCACTGCATCTGCACTTTCTGGATTTTGGCCTTGGAAGAAGCACAGGACAGTCTGAACCCAGGGGAGTTCTTCCACCAAAAACTGGGAGCAACAGCCTCAGACTCTTTTTGTATCCCCAGTTCCCCTTGCTGGAGCCGTGAACAATCCCTTCTCCATCCTCTTTTGCCCTGGAATGCTGGCTGCAGGAGTAGGGCTGCAGGGGTGGTGGTGAAGTAGCCCAGCAGGGGAGGTCCTCAGGGCAGTCACCAGAACAGCATTCCCACCAGTGCAGGCAGAGAAGGAAAGGGAAAGTACCTCTTTTCCTTCTGAGATTAAAAAAAGCCTTCCTAGATTTAGAGCTACTTGACCCATTTCACTCCTTGGACCCACTCCAGAGCTTTCAGCCTCTCTTTAAGAGCTGGAGTCCAGCTCAACCCATCTCCAATATCCCTCATTTTTGATGGCTTCTAATCATGTCCCAGCAGCCAGTTCATCCTACATTGGATGGAAAGCCATGGATCCCTTGACATACACACACCCCCAACCCCAGGCTCTGCCTTCCCCTTCTGCTACTCAGCACATCTGGTCAGCAAAGGAGCCCTTTGGGCTTTCCCGTATGGTATGAAAGCATTTGATTTGTGCCTCATTTTGCTGCAGAACTGAGCGTAGGTGATTTCTCATTGCCAACCACCCCCTCAGCCTTCCTGAGGGGATATTCCTGTCCCCTGAGCCTGCTCTGTGCAGCAAACCCTCAGACACCAGTGGCAGCCTGAGCATTTGACATTAATAACATGATTTCCTGGGGATTGGAGAGGGAAGATAACCCAGACCACCATATGAATAAACACAGCTCTGAAATGATGAATCAGAAAAACAGGCACTCATTAAATATGTCAGGTCTCACTGTAACAGCCTCCTTTAAATCAAAAAAGCAGCTCTTAGAGATTATACCTAGCCTTCCTCTCCACCCATAGAGAGCCAAGGAGCCTACAAGTACTGACCAGAGCTGGATTCAGAGAAACTGAAGATTTAGTCTTAAAAGCTGCCCCTTTTATGGTCTTCAGTTGTATTTTTGCCTACAGTATTTTGGCCCAGAGCTGTCTGACCTCCAAGACTTGCAGCAGTATCTGAACCTAACCTCCCTTCACCAGACTGAACACGTGCCTTGGGCAGATGGAGATGCTGAGGGGACAGAAGCTGCAGCAAAAGCAGAAATGTTGCACTGCTTGAAAATCATTTAGCTTCCAATAACTCACCAAAAGCAGCCAGACTGCCAGTGAAACCATTCATCTCCCTTGCTCTTCCAGAAGTATAGCAGCGAATAGCTGCATTTGATGTTTTTTAGTTGCTCCCAGCCTGAAAGCTCACTTTCTGAATTCCAGCCCAGAGAGAACTTCCACTGTTGAGCAACAAACCCTGAATTGGACAGTGAGACATGTGACTGCAATAGAAACAATGGCACTGCTTCGACTCAGAGGGGACAGCACCAGAGCTCATTAATACCTTCAAGGCGACAGTACATGAGAAGGCTGGAAATTATTCATAATTTTAACAGAGTTGGAGACAGAGCATTCACTTACAGGTAGTAATGAAGGAAAATACCTGCACTTGGGGAAAGTTCTTGGCAGGAAAGCTGTAGAGAGCTCAGCAATGAGAGAAACTCATTGGAGAGAAAGACACTCTGCCTGGCTCAGGCACAATCCACATTCCTGCGCCTGTTTGCCCTTGCTCAGCTGATATAAAGGATGTCCATGGGCAATGAGGTCAGATCCCTCATGGCCACACCAGAGCTCAGACTTATAACCCAGCAAAGCTAAAGTACAAAAGAAGAGAAGGCCACAAGGTGCCCAAGTGTTTTCACAATTACCATTAACTTTGTTCAGCTTCTGACTAAAGGTATCAATACATGTGACCAGTGAAAGTTTGTTTTTCCTCCTCCATATAGAGCAGCAAAATGCATCTCCAGCCATTTCCAGCACATGAAGAAACTGGAGGGGCTGGAGACTGAATGGCTGCTGCTAATTTATTACAGTCAAATGAACAGCATCCCAATCTGTCACTGCCTTTGCAGGCTGATGGAAGAATAGGAAAATAAAGGGGCTGATGAGGGCTGTCAGGCATTTCCTTGGTAAGCTCTGCGCTGCCCCACTGCTGCTGTTGGACATTCTGACCCATGCAAACCTTCCTCAGCACACAAACATGCAACCCACACGTGTTGTGAAGTGCTGGCACCTCCCTGCCTCTGGGGAAACATTAGAAGAGATCACATTTCCTTTTCGTGACTTAAAAGGTTCCTTGTATTTCTTTACAGCTTCTGCAGTTTGCAGCTGCAACAACAACAGCCTTCGGCGGCAGCAGCACAGCAGCCTCCGGGCCCAGTCCAAATCTATGATTTCCTTCAGAATTTTCCATGGCAATGCTTCCTGCTGTCAGTTTGTGTCTGCATCCCCATCATGATGCACTGGGCAGGACAGAACAGCTGGGGCAATATTTCCAGCCGCCCTTGGCTTCCCAAGGAGCTCTGGGATTGCTTATTTCAGTGATGCTTCAATGTTTCTCTCCTGTTTGAGAGTCTCAGTACATGATGCTCTACTTTGGGTAATTAATTTTTAAAGAAGCTGTGTATATTAATGCAAATTCTATTAGCGATGCCTCTTGGCAGCCCGGGTATTAAATACAATGCCAGTAGCATGACAACACTTGACAGTCTCCACAGTGGTAAATTACATATATTATTTTATGCCACTTTTAATGCTTTTAAGACGCATCCTTAAAATAAACTGGAATTGTTAGTATGCTTGTACTAAAGCACAAAAATATTCCTTCTTAATTTAGCCAAGCGTATGTTCCTATTAGAGCTGAAGACGCCAGATAAAGGCTGGCACACACCATGTGTGGTGTGAAGTGGTGGAGCTGTGTTGCCTTCAGAGGGATTGCAGGGGCTCATATCAACGAAGGCTCTGACTTGCTATTCCTTTAGAGCCATAACTTGATATTCCACACTGGATGATTATCGTCAAGGGACAATCACAGCATTTGACAGCAAGCCCAACTACTCTGCAAACTGTTCTGGTGATAGAAATTCATAAATCTTTGCTCATGTGCTGGCCACTAGAGAGGGACAGAGGAAGACGCTTCGGAAGTGCAAATCCCTGCTTGGAAGAGTTTATAATGCAGAGTACAGTGGCAGCACTGTCAGCGTTGGATTCAGCCTTTACATGAGGAAGGAGAAAAATCTGCTGACGGGTTATATTCCACAGCAAATAAATTGTGCTGACTGCTCACAACTGAGTAGGACTTGGACACAGGAAGGGCACTGTGCAGGATCTAAGCAAAGCTGGAGCTTGCACAGCACGAGGTATTACAGAGAGAAAGCTAAACAGGGCCAGCACATAACTGCCTGACCCAGGTGTCCAACAGTTCCCTGCTCTACAAGTCCATAAAGTAAGGTAAAGCTAATCAAAAGGTCACAGCCCCACGTGGGTGTTAAATGCAATGCCACAAAACAGGACAGATGGGTTTCTAGTTCTTTCACTTTTTTTTTTTTTACAGCAGCACACGAGGCATGGAAGCAGTTAAGCTCTCAGAAGCTGGGATGCAGCAGAAGCCAGGCTGTACAAGTAACCTGAACTCAACATTATAACAAAACCTGGAGCTGGCCAGTTGCACTCTGGTCTTGGTCACAGCTTCATTTCACTGTGCAGGAGGGGCAACGTGGCAGGAGCTGATGTTCTGCTCCAGCAAACACTGTTTTCCATCTCCTACCTTTGACTCCTTAACCTCAGCATCCGTCAAATGAAAGGGACACATCCACTGATAAGGTCAGGCTGCTCTCTGCCCCCAAGGTATTTACTGCTGCTCAGCTGAGTTCACCTGGGTATCTGCACAGAAGGGAAAAGGTGCTGGCTGACGAAACCCAGTCAAAAGGCACCAAGTGCCCTCATGGAAATGATTTGTGACTGGATAGCATTTTGCCTGTGTCAAGAGCTGGCAAGGCAAACTAGGTCAGTTCAGTTTCATGGCTGAGTCCTGCTACAGACGGGACCTTGTGAAGATGTTGCTGCCTGCAGACATCTTGGGCTCTGCACATGGTAGATTTGCTTCCCTCTGCAGTGCGTCAGCTGGGACAAGTCACGTCTGCAAACACCACGATGCACCAGCCAGTGCACGCACACTGTGCCACCAGCGGGGTAGCTGGTCTTGCAGCAGGGAGACTGCTGGGAATGGCCACTTCTGTCCATCCTCCGCTGCACATTCTCCAGCCCCTTCCTCACTGAGAAAGTCAAACAAAACACAGGCTTTGATATGTAATTAGGCAGCAACAACAATGCCCTTCTTCACTGATGACTCCCAGAAGATAAGCACCAAGAGGCCTAGTCAGTCTCTGGTAGAAAACATCCTTGAAGAGCCCCAATATTTCCTGAAGTCTGCCAGTGCCCCTTCTTGTAGGAGCCATGAAAGAAGCACTGGGCATCTCTTGGGGTAAACCTAACACAGCACCACCAGTGCTCCAGTGATGCTGGGAGAGGCTCATGGCCTCAGGCAGCTGCCTGTGCTCCCCCGCTTAAGGAAGGGTCTTTTCAGACTCTGATTTCCATCAACTAAAGGCTCAAAGCAGCTTGGGGGTAGTGGTCACTAAGGAAAGGGTGGGGAAGGTGTAAGGGAGCAATCCATCGCTTAGGGCTTGGGAGTGGCTCTCCCAATTTAAGCCTCAGGTCCCAATTCTGTAAATGCAGATATTTTGTTCAAGGTCAAAAGCCTTGTTCAATCCCAAAAAGCTGTGCTCGTGTCCTTCCTCACCCATGCCTTCATTCCTCCAGAAAACAAACAGAAGGGAGCAGGGGGAAAAAAACATTGGCACAGCTCTGCCCTGGACTACCATATGCTCCTCTGAATCGCCTCTTGTCCTCTGAATAACCAATTTCTGCTCTCTCCATTCTCTCACATGCAGAGGGAAACATCCACACTTTTCTCAGCCACATTACCCGACATTTGAAAACCCATCCCCCTGGCACTTCCCTCACCCTGCTGGCACAGACCACATTTCTCTTCCCCACTCACTGAGATTTGGTTGGTGGTGAGGAGAGACTTTGGCAAAACATCCTATTCCAAAGCACACAGCATGTATGAGAGATCAGTGGCAATCATCCCATCCCCAACGTCAGATCTAAAGAGAGATTTAATCCTGTGATATTTGAAGACTTCACAAGAACAAGTTCCCTTTTTTTAATTAGACTTTGGGATTTCCTGTAACAGAAATAACAATCTTCAAATTATCCTTTCCTGTTGGAAGGAAAGCATTGCTGTACAAAACACACAGCAATGCCTCAAAGCACTTACCTCCTAGGAACAAAAGAAAAAGTGCAGGAAGCAGAACTTGCACATTGCAAGGATCAAATGTAGGTCAGCCCTGGCCTGCTTTGAATGTTTCTTTCCTCTGCACTGAACAAAGAGGTTAATTCCACCCCAGGCCAGACCACTCTGGGAGGGAGAGTGGCTCTCCTCCACCTCTTGGCTCCTCCCTAGGCTTCAGTTCAAGCCGGCCTCAAGAACCAGCAGTCAGCAGCATAACACAAGTGTTTATAAGATCTGAGGGAGTCTTGCTGGCTTTTTAATAGGATGCAGGGTAGCTTTATCCTTGATAATAGTAGTGCCATTCTCACATATGAACTGGAGCTAACTGGGACATCAGACCTCTGGTTACAGCTCACACATTATACTGCAGGTATCAATTCCCCCAGCAAAGTCAGCTCTAACTTCAGTGCACTGAACTGCAGACTTTGTCCCATTCCTGCAATGAAACAAGCTTTTGACACTGCAGCAAGAGACCCCAGGGACTCACCAGGCAACTTCTGCACCTCCATACAGAGAGAGGGATAAGGCTTTAGCAGCTGCAGTCAGGAACACTTGCCAACAGCCCATCCACAAAGCCCAAGAAGCAGAGGAAAAGCTTTCACTGGTATTGAAGTCAGCCAGTGTCAACTCTGATTTACTAAAAAGCAGGTGAGCCTTAAAGCCTCAAATGGCTTATGGGGAGAGTAGTCAACAGGTCTGATCCAATCCTCCACTCTCTGAAACCATCTCGTACAAAGAGCACAGCAAGCCACAGCTCCAATGGTGCAGGAGCAATTTGCTCTCTAACAAAAGGCAGGGAAACAAAAAGACTCCTGTAAAATACTAAAGGGAGAGGGAAAGAACATAAGACTTGAACAAACTCAGCTTAAAATCCAAATAGAGTTACAGGAAACTCTCTAGAAATGAAAGCAAAGGAAAAAGCAGCTTTCCTGGATGCCAGATGTGACTTCAGGGCAGGGAGACTTGTGGTTTTCCAAGAAGGAAAGGATTTTGTCTTGGCAGGACAGATCTAAGGACAAAGCAATCCCACTTATTGTGAAATCTCACCCTGCCATTGGTTCCACCCTGCAGGTGTCCAACGCCCTCTCTGCAGTTAACCTTGGTGCCAGTCACTCCAGGGGGATGAGTCTGTTCCTGCCAGACCTCAGGTGTGAGAGTCCCCACCTACCCTGTTCATCACCAGAGATGATACAAGTGGCAGAGGGAGAAGGCAACTTCCTCTTCGGATCAAAACTTGTGTTAAAACACATTTCCTCTTGTGATCAAATTTGGAACACGACCTGCATAAAACCGAGTTCCATTCGGGTATTGCCAACTCTGAATCACCAGGCTGTGCTTCAAGGTGCCATCCCTGACCTTTCACACACTTCAGAATGTTGTGTTGGTACCTGTCTGCCACAGCCACCAGCCATTCTGCAAGGCCTTTCCCTGCTCCTCCTGCACTCTCCATGGCACACACCCCAAATGTGAACATGGACAACAGTGGCTCAGTGCTGCAGCACAACCCCTCACTCCCAAACTGCTGATGGACAGAGAGGGAAAACCCACTGTAACCTGATCTTTCCAGGTGACAACTCTCCTCATTCTGGCAGTGCCCTCTCTGCTCAAACCTCACTGAGCCTTCCCGCGTGTCTGTCAGCAGACAAGGAAATGTTTCTTGAAGTGCAGCTTACAGATTGCTGCACAAAAATAGTTTATTTGCTTATGGTGCCAGGGATGCAGCATTAGGGATGCTCTCAAGTCACTCCAAGCATAGTATGACTACAATACAAGCTACTGGAGCAGAAAGCCTGGAAGGGGGAAGGGAGGCCAAGAAAAAGAAAAATATTTTTTCAGGCTGTCTTGAACGCTATAAGCTTTGCTTTATTTTTTTCTTTTCCTAATGTGACACAGAAAGCTACTGGGAGCCCAGAGAAACAAACGGTTCCTACACAGCCCTCTTTATTAATGAAGTATTGATAAAGGCAAAATTAAAACCGCATTTGTAAAGCCCAAATAATAAATGCTGCTTTGCACTTATAGCACAAACCTCAAGCTCAAAGATCTTTTTTCATGGCTGTCTTAGTCACTTGCAAAATGGCTTTTGAGGAAGGTTCTAGATACTATGGCGAAACCCCAGATCATCACGAATTAGGGCTGCCTACATGGTAAAATTATGCTCATCAACTGAGTCAGCACTGGAACAAGTTTAGCAATAACAACACTTGATAGACAATAACAAGACAAATTTAAGGTACTGCAAAAAGTTTATTACAGTGTAGCTGTTCTGTGAAATGGCTGTCACTAGACAAATTACTACAGTATGTAGCTAATAGCTAATTTTCAAAAATGTTTTGCAGCAACTTTGAACATTCAAATGAATAGTGGGTGTTGTGAAAGTGAAAGCATTTTAAGCCAAATTTTGCTCTTAGATGTGCTGTTATTGCAGCTCCTAATGAGATTTCATCTTATAGCCAAGAATGAGAGCAGTAACATGCAATTATTTGTTTGGGGTTTTATTTTAAACTGAAATAATGTTGATTCAGAGCTTGGTGAAGGAGTCTAGTTATATAAAAGGTTCTAGAATTTTTAATTTATTTTTTTACACCTGTATCTTTGCAGCAGCCAGGCTTTCATAAAATAAAGCTGTTGTTAAATCAAGCAGTACCTCTTTCCCTAAGTGACCCCCCGCATCACTCCCTCCCACACTTGCCATTCAGCTCTTTCTCCAAAGCTGCACCATACCTTGGTAGTGTTTTAATCCAAGTTTAGCCATATCCTATGTGGCCACTGACAATCAGTTCCCCAGACTTCTCCTGGCAGAGCTAAATATGTTTGCGCTATAGGAAAAAACAACACCATATGGCAGTTGTTTGATCTCTAAGCAGAAGCTGTTTTTTTGAAAACTGATGAGCTCCACCTGTCTAGAAAGTTTCATTTCCCTCCCAGACACTGCAAAAAGCTTACTTGCACACTGCACATATCCCCAGCACTGAGGATAAGGAAACCTTAGAGATCTCTTCTAGGCTGTCTAGATCAGGACTAACTCCTGACAATCTGCAGGAGTGTCACTATTGTCTTCAGAGATGATCAGGGATTGGATTTCCCCTACCAGGGACATTGCCAGTCTTCCATACTCTGACACTGGCAGCTGATGGGACTTTCCTGTCCATTTCCTGGGGTGTTGACCCCAGCTGCAGCCCCCACATTTGCACATAACCTCAGGTACAGATATCCAATTACATAAGCCTGACACACCACATTATCAGCCTGCCTTGAAGAGCCTCTGACATTATCTTGGACTAATTCCGCAGGCCAGTAAGTCTTGTTCAGTGTATCTGTGACATTTTTATCTACTCTCAAATCACTTCAGGACATAAAAGGGTTCAGACTTTCAGGGGACACAAAGTGTTCATTCTGACCTGCAACTGATGCCAATAAGAGAGCAACCAATATTCTAGTTTGGCACATTCCATACATTGTGCCATGATGTGGCCTGGATGCATTCATAGGGGAAAAAACCCACAAAAACCCCACCCCAAAACCCTAGGAAAGGGGCATGAAGAGGGGGAGAATAAGCATGATCTCCCTGTGCAAGATGCTGGCTCTGCTTTCTTTCTTCATGCTGTGAAACTATTTGCTAAAGGAAATAATTTCACTCCACTTCCTTCATGAAATTACTCTTTAAGTGCTGATTCTCCATCTGGTGCACAGCTCCAGATTTCAAAAGATATTTAGGGATCTAGCTCCCAATTTCACAGAGATGTCTGACATGTTTTAAAATTCAAATTTCTGTCTTTAGGTGCAACAATACACAAATGTAACCCTTAATTTTTAAGCTGGGGGAAATGAATTGTAAGGGAAGAGTGAATTAAGAAAACCACACTTGATCTTGAAGCTAGATGCAAACTTTGATGTGAAAGGAAGGTTATGGACTACATCTGTGTCTCACACACAGCAAAACCAGCCATGTGCCACACCAAAGAGTTTACTGGTTTGTAATAGTCTCTCAAGTGTGAAAATAAAAGTTAAGCTTTCTTCACATCACACACACTTCAGTAAAGAGCTTACTTTAAACCCACTTGCCACTAACATCTGGCTCCTGGGGAGCTTGGCAGGGACCCCAACATGAGGTGCCTGCTTCCACACCATCTAACCAATGCCTCCTTCACGGAGTGGAGATGGAGAAGAGCCTCGGTAAGGAATTTTCCTCCTGTAGGGAACTGCTCGTCCAAGCTCCAGAGACCCAGCTATCACATCGTGGGGGTCAGGCACAGCACCATGAGGGCAGGGCAGAAAGGGCTAAGCAGACTAAGGCAGCACTCTGATCCTCAACACGGCTCCCACACCTCCACCAACCACCATCACCTCCACTTCAGTCCCCTGACACCTCTGCAAGCCTCAGATGAGAAAGATGCCCTCACAATAAATAGTTCCCTTGATAAGCCTGAGCTGCTGGCTGCTTGCACATTTTTTCCTTGTTGGTAACTTGAAAACTTTGCACCTTTGCTATTAATTTTCCTGGATTGTTAATTCTTACATTGGCTTTTTTTTATCCATACACTCACACCATACTGAAATACACATTTGCTTTTTTTTATAGAATCCTTCTGATTTTCTCATTCAAAGAAAGTTATTTTAAAGACGCTCTAAAAAGGAAACTTCTTGAGTCATCCACGCCTAAAGTGTTTTCACTATGATGAGTCTATCCACCAAGGACTCCAAGGGACACCAAACCCAAAATGTACAGCTATCCTAAAACCCTTTTGAGTTATAAGCAATAATTAAAGACCAACCTGAATTTTTTCAGTCTAGGAAAAAATGCTATATAACTTATTTGAAATGTGAGCCAGTCTCCCAATAGATGAAGGTTTCAAACAGCTTTCTTGGCTTTTAGATAAGCACTAAGCTAGGACATCATGGCAAAGATGTGTTTAACACAAGACATGTAACAAATCAGTTTAAGTCAGTCATATATTCTACTTTTCTGTCAGCATGGCATCTTCCAGAAAATTGTAGTCTTGCTGGAAAATCTTTCTTAGTGTTTCATTTCTCATTGCAGTGCCAACAAATAGCCAGGCAGGTGATACATGAGGGCTACAAATTCTCCACTGTGAAGTCAGGGGCATCACACCAACTCAAAGCAATGGTAAGTCAAGCCCATCTTTCACACTGTTTAAAAATTAAGGCTCAGCACACTGCCAAGTCTCCTTCTTAGACACGCTGATGTCTGAGAAGTTTGCTTCAAGAAACAATTAGCTGTCCCATTCATCCTGTGAGCTGTTCATTCAGGAACCAAATGACTGCCCTCCTTTGTATTAGCCAAGATTCCTGCTCTCACATCTCAGGATAGCACTCTATAGCAGCCTGAAGAACCACTTAAAGATGATGTATTCATTATTCATTTCCAGAGTTCATTAAATAATCTTTCATATTTGTTTTCTTTGTATTTTTGCCACAACAGAGTGCAAATAAGCTGACTGCTGGGTCTCAGAGGAGAAGATCAAGGATGCTGATTACCTCAACATACAGCCTGTGTTCTGCTGGAGTTTACAGAAGAGCTTTGCTGCTCCTGGAAGCCCCAAAGCATACCCCGGGTAAGCAGCAGTCACTGCCTGCAGTCCACATCACCTGGGCACATCACCAGTTTGGGAAGGGCTCTGACCGCCCTCACCAGGGCTTTGGCAAGAGTGGATCATAAACCATAAACCAGCACTTTCCCTTGGAAACAGGCACTCAGGGAGGAAAACAAGAAGCAGGCAAACACTATCCTTAGGGAAGGCAGGGAACCAATACTCAGGGGAAACCATCCCCAGAGAGTAAAGACTACAACTTCCATCACAAGGACCAGGCAGATGTCTTCCTGAAAGCAGCAGAGAACTGACTGATGAAGAAATCCTGGTGAGGAAGAACCACTGCTACTGGAAATAATCAGAGTTTTAGGTTAAACGATTAGCCCTATCTTGATGGATTTTTCAATCAGAAAGAGATCCTTGCTCTTCTCACGCCCATTTCTGTCACAAGATGGATGAATTTTGCAAGCCGGGAAAGGCGAGGAGAAATCCATCCCACCTACTGGCATTTGATGCAGGACGAGGCAGTTTCCAACCGAGCTGGAGCCTGCTGGCCACTGCACGAACTGCTTTCATACTGCTGTCCTCAGAAGCCTGTACGTAGTCCCTGCATCTGCTCCCTGGGGCTCCGGGGGAGGAATAAGCAGCGTCGGTGGCCTCAGGGACTCCCACAGTTGTTTTGCAGAAGCTCAGACTTTTATTTAACTACTGCATCCCCAGATGATAGACTGAGGTTATGGCAAACAGTAGAGATTCACAGTTGCCAGAAGGGCAGTGCTGCAGGAAAAGCAGCCTTGGCTTTGACAGAGCAGAAGGGGAAGGAGAGGGCTGAGACTGCAGTGAACTGTGCTGCACTGCTGGCCTCAAAACACTCTCACGTGTCAGTGCCGTGGTGGCCCTCAGCGTCTCACAGGATTAGCTCCTTCCTGAGAAAGTACTGCACTTTGGAGAGAATCAGAAAATCCCTAAGGACAGGTAGCATCTCCCCATACCTGATGTCTAAAGCAAGCTCCTCCTCCCCCTCCAGCTGCACATAATTTCCCCCCAGCACTAGGAAAACAAAATTAATCAAGTGCCCACTGCTGAACACAGCACCAGATCAAAGAAGAGTGCAAAGGAGCACTGGAACCTGTGCCAAGGCAGGGCTGCAGCAGATGCTGCCACATGGCAGGGATGTGTTGATCCTGGTGCTGTGTGGGCTTCCCAGCTGTAGCAGCATCAGCTCTGCTGATATTGATCTTGTTTTTCCATGGGACTCTGGTTCATACAGCTTTAAATATTTTTTTGTCCTTCTTAACATGGTTGCTCAGAATGAGGCAGGACACAGAGGTCCTGGATGTATCTGCTCAGATGAGCTGTGTTAGCAGGGTACATTGCTCCTCTCATAAGCTGCCTCCCACCTCATTTCCTTCCCCCACACAACAGCCCCTGTTTTTTAGGCACTAATGAAGGCAGCAAAATGGTTATAGGACTCTGGGGATCCTTTATCAGGAATTCTGTACCTATTTTAAAGGCCCATTTCATTTACGTACGTAAGGATTTCTCTCCTAAGGATACTCCTCAGGAACCAATCCAGTTGAGAGAAGGGATGCAATGCAGGTAAAAAGTAAGGTGCTGTCTTTTTCTGAATTACTACAAAGAGATAATCAATATTTACCTGCACACTTTCTCACCACACTACAGGACAGCTGCTCCAACACATGGGCAGACATGAGTAAGGGTGCAAAAAAAGGAAAAATATTGCTAAATCCACTGCCATCCCCTTAACAGGGCAAATACAACTATTAAAAAGGCAAAAGGGAAACTCTCTTATAAGTGCAGTTGTAGACAAGTGTGTTCACCTGCCACACGCACCATTTACCTGGACCCAGGTGAGCAATAAGGGCATTGCTGAACTTCACCCTCAAACCATCAGTTGGAGCAGCATAAGGTTGCTTTTGATAAGACATCTTGTGGACACTTAAGGAATTTACTGTGACAGTAGCCTTTGGCACTCTGCTTCCTGTAGGAGAGTCAGATCCTCAGAATTTGGGTAACTTCAGGGGACAGCAGTTACATCCACATACATACACCAGCACTTTGAGAGCCTCTGCCAAACTAGACCCAGGAATAGACACAGCTATCTTGACGATTTGAGGCTCCGGGCTGGTTGGAAAGCTCAGCCTCACTGGCCCACCATGCCTGGGGATTTGGTTGCCTCAGGCCCAGACAAAGCTGCAGATTTATCAGTCTTGTCCTCTGAAAGAGATGTCAAACATTGATACTGTCACTCTGCTGGTTCTCAGGACTGGTTTTGGTCTGGCCTAGGGGCTAAGATCTGGTTCAGCAAGAGGAGACTGGAGTTCAGCTAACCTGTGTGTAAACACAGGGCCCTGGTACCCTACACAGCACAGGGGCTTTCAACATCTCTTCTGACACAAGTGAGGAGCCAATCCACCAAGTCTCTTCCCTCAGAGACACAATATAACCCACCTTCAGTGCCATCTACGCAGCTCCTCTAAAGCCAGCAGACAAACTATCCCAGCATTTTCATTCCTCTTTTCAGTAGGACGCCAATATTCTATACATTCTATGCAGTCATAATGTGGGGGTGCTCTGTAAAGGGAACAGTTGTTGAAAGGAGTTGGTAACAGGAGTGGGATCATTTACCCATGACAACACTTTCAGCTGTCCAAGATCATTGGTGTCCATTCAGTGATTGATGAAATTATCTGAAGGTTATTGAAAGGCATTCACACCACACAAAGATTTGTTACCAGCCCTGGCTGGCTCTGGGAGAGGCCTAGTGCTTAAAGGGAACTCTCCTCACTTCATGGATTGAGAAGGACTAGGATAAGACACGTTGGCAGTGAACAGTGACACAGAAACCAACCCCACATCCCTTCCTCAGGAAGGTGATCATTCCTTTCCTAGGCATCTTTGTGTCAGTCTGTCTATATCCCTCCCATCATCAATACTCTGTGCTTTGGAACATCATCTGAAGGATTAAAGGGCTTCTTTTGCTCTAAGAGGGAACAAAGCAATGGGCTTGTTCAGACCACACTGCTTCCAAGGACTCTGCAGCTGGAAAAATCCATGTGGTCTGCTCTGCTGGACCCCAGGGAACACAGACACCTCTCTTGGGTACCCCAAGAGCACTGCAGAGAAAAACACGAACAAATAGAAAGCTGCCAAAAATAGAGGTCACATAAATAGGTGCTGTCATGATGGATTTTCCCCAGAAAGTAGACTTAAGAGTGATTCTGTCTCAATACCAGTTAGCAACTGCCAATAATAATATCAGTCCCCTTCATACTGGGTTGAAACCTGCAATTAAGAATTCATTCAGGGTCAGGCCTCTAATTGGTTTCTCCCGTGTTGTGTATGCCGGGAACTGAAGAGGACTCCAGAAAAATGATGCTGGAGGAAGAGTCATTTGGGCTCTCTCCTGTTGGGGCAGGAAGTGCAAGGGAAGAAAAGGAGGAAAAATACATGCTCCATTAGAAGAAGAGATCTTAGGGGTTTTACACCTCATATTGACTGGTTTGGCTTTTTGAAATTTGGCTGAATAAAGACAGGCTTTCTGAAGCAGCCAGTTGCTGCCTGCCTTCTCCCCCACACCTATACAAAAGCAATACAGAGTGGGCTAAGTTACTGCAGCATATTCCCTTGCTTTGTTTTATTTTTAACTCTGTGTCTTCCTTCAGTTCTCGGAACAACTCCTGCACAGCCCTGTCATTTCAGACTCGTTTCCCCCAGTGGATTTCAGATTCTTGCGGTATTTCAAGTATCCATAGATGAAATGTCAGCACAGATTATTTTTCTTGATCTCAGTACCCCTTTCATTATTTATTTTCACTAGGCTTCTGAAAAGTACTTGTTTCTCTGAAAAAAAATGAGGACAGCAAGGCCTTCTTGTACACACAGTCCTATTTTTTCTGACCTGAGTTTTGGTGCTGGTTAGGCCATGCTGCTACAGCACAAGTTACACTAAAGCCAATCCCTTCCCTTAACACAAATCAACAAATCAGTCTTGGCCTACATGCTCCAAGAATGGCAAATATAACACACTTGGACTTCTTCCATCAAATAAATCATGCCTTGGAAGTGGAGATAATGGGGCAAGTTACAATTTTTAGCTCACTTCCACCTGGGATTTTTATCCCATTATCTACTGTTTATATCATTTCTCATTTGAGCACCCTTGTGTCTTATGAAGAAGTCAGCATGGCCCCTGAGGCAGGCTTCAAGATATTTTCAGTATAATATTCCTAGTTGGTTTTGACTCATGGAAGAGCAAAATGCACCACCTGAAAACAACAAACCTGCCACCAAGCAACCTCTGCTCTTGTAAGCATCACTGCTGTGTCTCACACGTTTCCCTGGGGCACTGTAGGAAATGTGCTACAGTCCCTATCAAACACCAGGCTTCAAAGCCTGGATGAAAATGACACGGAAAGACAACAGCAGTACCCACAAGTCCCAGGCTATGCAATGTTTTGCCTTTTAACCATACTGTGTTCCACGGGAGAGGAACAGCTGTAATAACTCACCACAAATACATCCTTTGAATCTCTCCAGCCTCCTGCTGAGGCAAGATGAGACCATTGCTGTACAAATTCTCCTTTTCATGGAGGAAATTGCAACCTCTGCCCAAGCAGGACAGTCCCTGTCACTGTGCTCTCTGATATGGCAACTCAGAGAATTCCTCTTCTCACAGATTTCTCTGTCTCAAAAGTTCATTAAACCGGTCGAAGATGAAGACTAAATCCCAGGTTGCCATCAAAAAAGTAGCGAGTCCAGATGGTAAAAAGTCCCCTTGTGAGTTACTGCCTTCCTCTAGAGAACAAAGCAGTGATTTTTACCTATTTTTTAACGTAACACTGTACAGCCAAGCTAAGATACTTGTTCTGACCAATCTCTGCCTCCACCTTCGAGGGGTAATACCCAGGTACTCCCCCTTTCCCCAAATTCCTTCCCTCCATGAATGCACCATTGCTGTTTTTTCTTTAGATCTGAGGATTCCACAATATCAAGATACTTTTTTTTTTTTTTGCTTGACTTCTAATGAGGGCTAAGCAGACAAAACCGAGCATGTTCCTGCTTCACCTGCTCTCTCCCAGACCCCAGTATTTTTCTGTACAAAAACCACTGGACATGAACATCCAGCTCCCTACCCAGAAAGATACTGTCACATCCCCGTCCAAAATTTTCACATTTCACCTTTTATGATACACTTCTGTTCTCCACCTTTTTTACATTTCCTAATATCTTGGGATATGTCAAGAGCTCTCATCTTTTGCTGTACAAAATAGAAATTGAACTGAGATCCTAACTCAAACTTTTTAAAAATTAAAGACAAAATAATTGCTGTGTCCACTGAATCATAACCAGCAGTCCTGGGAGAACAGAAATGGAAACTTTGCAGTACACAAGTGGATTCCCCAAACCAGACCTCTGAGTTTCACTTGTACACAGTGATCGGATATTTCATCTTCCAGTCAAGATGTGCAGAACGATGAAAACAAAGGCTTTAGATCTCAAGAGAGAAATCTAATCACCATTTCTCAGATCACAAAAGGTAATCCACATATAGGGAGATTTACCTGCAAAGCTTATTGCAGCAGAACTGGAATCTCATTGCCTCATTCCTCCCATTGCCCTGCAGTTTCCACAGAGAATGAAGGCAGTTTGGACCTGTTTCACTGTCCCAGGAAGGGAGCCATCAGAAAGAGTTTGTACTTTATTGGTCTCAGTAAGCACTGAGAATTCAGGGGTTCATTTACATTGTTTGACTACTCAGCACCCAAACAGGTTCGTGTGAAAACTGCCAGACCTAGCAATGAAAAATACTATACAATTAGGAAAAAAATGTTAGATAAGTGAATAACAGTTTGTCCTGCCAAACCAGGTTCTTGGAAATTGTTTTGCAAACTGTGAATCAAGCTCATGCCTTTATTAGCATGGGCTTTTCCTACAAAAAAAAATCTTGCCTAGTTTGGCTGTTGTCTTCCCTTCCTTTCCCTCATCTATGTTAACCTCTTGATACTTCACTTACACAGACTTATCTACACAGAGCCCAACCCCAGTGATCCATGTAAGCAGCCTTTTGGAGCACCTAAGTTGATAGAAAAATTGATCATGACTCTTGGCACAGGCCTCCCAGTCTGCACACTGGCTCAGAGTTGCCACAGCAAAGTACTGTCACTCCACAGGTTTGGGTTCTGAAGCCCATGGGTTAAATCTGATGTTTTAAGTTCAAGGGCCATTAGGAGATTCCTCAATGTTTCTGTCCACTGCCCAAAATCCATGGTGTTTATTGTGTGACCTGACCTATTGCCCACCACAAAACTGCTTCTAATTGCTATTTTAAGCCCTATTCTGATGTGCTGCTGCATCTTTACCCGAGGGACTGCCCACATCCTGGCTGGTGTCTGCAAGGCCATTTAGCAAAGCAGTGGCTGCACTGTCCTACCACGTGTGCCCAACACAGGACATCTATCCATACCACACTGGTGGCAGCCCTGCCCCAGATACCAAGGAGGATCTGAAATGAGGAGACATGCACTGCTTTATCTTCCCATCATCTCCTCAGTTAGGCAGTTACAAGACTGTCTCAAGCAACAAAAGAAAAAAATCAAGATCAATAATTTCTTCCTCAGAGAGAATCTGAATTATGATCTGAAGCACATCAGTTTAAATTTAAATACCTCCCAGGTGTCTTGGATTAATCATAACCATTACCTTGCACAGTCTTGGAGTTGTCAACTTACGGGGAAAATTTACTGAAAGCAGAAAAGCAGAGACCAGAACTGGCTACTTTCTACTGCCTTTTGCCAGTCTTGCCTATTTTAGACCACAAACTCATGGGGGCATGAGTAGCTTCATCATTACGTATATTATATAGCACAGGAGAAGATGGGATTTGTCTTGCTTTAGGCACTGCTGCCATGTTCATTTCTAATTGACAGTGTTACATTCAAATTATGATGCACCCACCACTGCCAAAAGCCCCTCCTGGAGAAGGCTATATACCAGGAAAGAAAAATATAGGATTTCTACAGAATGTTTAAAAAAAAGGAATTTATAAAACTCAGTAGCTGAACTGTAATGCAAAAATTCAGATTATGGCCTGCAACTTCTCCTGCATTGAAAGAGAGGGAGAACTGTTTCACATGCCACTTCTCGTTACTCTTCAGATGCCTGCCCACAAGCACTGCAAAACTACAATTTAGCTCTACAGAATGGGTTTTAAAAAAAACCCACAAAAACAAAGAGAAAACAAGAGACTTCTAGCAGAAGTTCTTCCCTGCAGTCTGATTTTCAGTGCAGGCAGGTGGAGCTGAGGGCTCCAGCCAGCACGCAGCATTCTGCTGGCTGGGGATGCAGTAGTCTGCACAGTGATTGCTCAGTGTGCAGAGAGGGATGCTGGCAGATTGGTTCTGAAAGATCTTTAATACAACCAAAAGGATAGACTTCATTTACCCAGAAAAGATAGAAAAGGCCTTTTGCAATAATATCAATAAAATCTCATTCAATCCTTACCCTCCAAATCCCCACTGCAAATTTAAGTCTGATTTATCATCAGCTGGCTGAGACAAGCAATTAAAATAGAACATTAGAGGGGACTTAGGTGAATTCGGTACCGTGTGTGGATATGTGGCAATAAATCTGTTCCCTGGCAGTGTGTGGGAGAATTCCTCCCTACTGTGGATTCATACCCAGTATCAGGCAAGGCCTCACTTGCTTATTGCCAAATAAGCAGTGGGACTGCTGCATAGGATGGCAGCATCCCAAGCTCTGTATGCGGGAAGAAAACAGTGCTAGGGCTGACTCTTCGTACAGGTTAAGTTCCATTTCCACAAGGAAATGTCATGCCAGATATTAATACATGCAGGCTGCTCCTCCCTTCAGCCTCTGCTAATTATTATCTGTTTATGGAGGAAGATAAAAACAACAAATTGTACAGAGCCTTGACCCTCCCCCCAGCAAAACCAATCAATGTCACCAAGCAGATCAAGTGAAAGAGAAAAGTTCCAGTACCTTTAGCACACCCAGAAGTTTCTCCAGCTTTCAATGTGAATAAGGCTGTGTTATGAATGGTCATCTATGTAATAGAGTAGTAAGAGCTGGAAGTTTTGGATGGCCCCTGGGCCAACACAAGAGGGCACAGCAATGCTGCCCTATCCATGCAGGGCCACATTCTGGCTCTTATCAGAAGCACATGTGTGGGGAGCAGGGAAAAAATGGAAAATTCCTGGGAGGAGCCTCCAAAGCTTAGGAGGCAGCATATGATCCAACTCCCCCGACACCAGCAGGGCAGCTCCTACTCTGCCAAGCTCTGTACTGTGACAATCTCTGGTCCCTTTTCTACCAGCTGTGGCTGGAGGTGTAAGTGCTGGAAGCACAGCTTTCACGTAGCTGAGAGCTAGAAAGCAAATATGTGCTCCAAAGGGATTATTTTTAATTTCCCTGAGTACCATGTATTTGGGGCTGGACTCCCAATGATTTCAAATAGCTGAGATTACCAACAAGCCCGGTGCTGCTAAAATCACCCAAATGAAGGACTCCTACCTTGAAAGGACCTTGGCTCCAGCACAAAGCTATTTCTGCCTTAGCATGATCGATTCTGCCAACCTGCTGGGCTTTTTGTGCAGGAGAGCTGGGATCAGCTGAAGGTTCCTTCTACAGACAGGCTCCAGTGCTGACACAGAGAGCATCACCCAGTGAGGCATCAGGGCCACGTGCCAGGTGACTCACAGGAGCAAGGGGACACTCAGAAACCAAATCAAATCACAGAAGCACAGAGTATTCTGAGTTGGGAGGGACCCACAAAGATCAAAGCCCAACTCCTGGCTCCCCACAGGACATGCCCAAGAATTCCACCTTGTGCCTGAGGGTGTTGTCCAAATGCTCCTTGAACTCTGGCAGCCTCGGTGCTGTGACCACTTCCCTGGGGAGTCTGTTCAGTGCCCCACCACCCTCTGGGTGAAGAGACTTGACAGTGAAGAGCTTAACTAGCCTCTGTGGGTCTTCCCTGCAGACCTTTCCAGCTCCATGAAAGCTCACTGCCTTCCAAGGATCCTGCCCACTGGGAACAGGAACAGCTCTGCTCCCTGCTGTTCTGCCAGCCAGAAGATCTGCGTCACACTGGGGCGAGGCTGGGGAGGCAGGAGGAGCATCCTGACTATTGAGGAATATGTTCAGAGCAGGTAGCTCAGGGTGGAGCTGCAGATTGAGCTGAGGAGGGCAGGAGCCTGAGGGCAAGAGGCCCTGAACTGGTGCTGACCCCTCCAGAACTCAATCTGCAGCTTCACCCTGAGCTACCTGCCTTGAATGTATTCCTCAACAGTGGCATAAGCAGGCACAAAAGACAAGCTGCAACGAAGCTATTTTCATGTCCAGACTCATCTTGCATATGGCTTTTGACATTGCTTGCCTGCTTCTGGAGCAGGCAGAAGCCTCTCCTGTTCCTTGAACTATTACAAACAAGTCAGATATAAACCTCAGCACATCTTGATCTTGTTTGCATGCATGCTGTGTGGTTGAAAACACCCCAGGAATAATCCACTCCCACAAAACACTTGGGTGGCTGCTTGGGATCCCCTGACAGGTAAGTGCTCACAAAGTTTGTGGCAAGGACAAGGCAAATGCTGACAGTGGAGCACATCAAGTGAGGCAGCATTAGCACCCCAGTCCCTGAGCAGGTAACACACACAACCCCCTGCCCAACCACTGTGTCATGGCAAACACCATAAGAATTTTCCTGACTAGCTGTCCTTTTGCAATCAGACAGACCTCATAGCTTCAACTCAGTTGCTCATACAGGACTCTGCTCCATCCTCAATTCTTCACCTCTTCCTGCCTCTTCTCAAATGCTCTCCTGCACAAACCTCAGCCTGATACAAGCAGCCAAGTCCCAGCAGTCTGTCACCCAGAAGCCAAGAATCAGCCTAGACATTAAACCTTACTTTTGGCCTTCCTTGAGCTGTAGAAAAAATAACTGGTCAACAGTCATACTGCAAAGGCTTAACCTCCATCCTCCAGGTGCAGGAAAAGTCAAATAGCAAACCATGAATCCAGATCATGGTGAGGTCAGGTGCAGGAAAGAAGCTTCCCTGCAGCTCATTGTGCCTTGGGGGTGCTCCAAGGCCCATACAGCCCCTCTCACTTGCCAGGTGATCAGCAACAAAGGGCCACACAGTCCCTTTTCTAACCCTATACCACAGGGGGACATCAGCTCAGTTTACCTTGCGCCTTTGCTTCCACCAAGGCTCACACTGCCTGCAGAGAGGCACATAGGAGACCCCATCTCCTCTGCTCAGCCTCAGCCAAACTAAGAGCCCAGCTGCCAGCAGAGCAATCCTCAGCATCTCTTGAGACCACAAGAGCAAGAAGAACGCCAGAGGCAAAGGCCTATTTTAATCTCGCTGTTACCTGGATCATCCTGGTCATGAGGAACACTACATTGTTTCAGCTGTAGCAGCCACACTAAAAAAAAAGAGATAATAAACAATTAAAAGAGATCATTATTTCTCTAGTCATCTTTTAACTCCATCCCTTCACCTTGGAAAGGTGCAGGGAGATCATGAGTAAGACCAAGTCTCTGGATATCTTTCAAAAGCATTTCTGACATGAGTCAGAGACAAAAATGCCACAGGCCTGCTCTGAGGCCCACAGCAAGAAAGGAAGCACTGCTGTAGGCACTGAGAGGATCTGGAAAGGCAGATGAGCCTGATAAGGGCTGTAATGGGCTTAACAGAGGTCCCAGGGTAAGTTTCATCCTCACCTGGGGGTGTTCAGTTGTGGTCTGGGCTGGCTCTGAGGGACTCCTCTTAATAAAGGGTCTCTTTTTTTGGCAAGTGTGAGAGCTGCAGTCTGACTGGTGGGTGGGTTGCTCAGACAGTCTTCCAGTAATGAGGATTTTTGCTGCATAAGAGAGAATCTCTAGGGAACTATTTATAAGTGATCCAACAGGAATCCATATCATCCCTCAGTCCAAAGCTGCCTGCAGACCTGTGTTAAAGCCCACAGGAAATTTTGGATCAGGTCTCCACATTCTCCAGTGCTTTCCTCTCATGTTCTTACACTGCAAGAGCATACCTCAATCAGGCAACATGAAAGCAGCTCCTCAGCATGGCAACACACCCAGGCCTGACCCATAACACCCCCTGCCACACCAGGACTGGGCTTCACAGCAGTGCAGGTGGTCAAGTGTTATCACACTCCAGTGTTCAGTACTTGCATGAAAAATGGAGATTCAGCAGTAAACTGACATCTCAGATGCAGCTTCATATTATGCATATACCTCATGTGAGAGCAAGGCTCATTCATTACTCAAGAGGAGACCATAATTGTGCATATTTTAGAAACAGGCAGGTCAAAGAACACTCCTTAGAACACCTTGAAAACATCAAGGGCAAGAATTAGGCTGAGAAGCACTTTTCTTCAGAGGAGCACTGGTTTCTCAAAATATTTTGAACATTTGTAAGTGTTTTAGGAGAGTGAAGGAAGAAAAAACACTCCACATTCAGAAGATGGGGAGTCCTTGACAGATTTGTTTCCCTCACTTGTAATTTTCAGCAAGTTTATCAATTTAAAAAAATATAAATTATCTGCAGAACACTAGGAGGGGAAATCGAAATAACTCTCAGGAAGTTACCAGGGCAGTTTTCACTCCCATTTTAGAAATATATGAAGACATTGACCCATAAATCCTCAGAGAGAGTATTCCTGTTAGACCAAGGATGCATTAGACTCCTTTTTGCTTCAAACAAGGCTGAGGAATACTGCCAGGAGCAATTTTAAACCTACTGCAATGTACATGGAATCTGAGGAACAAAAAGGGTTAACACCTTAAGCTACATATTTGGTCTATCTTAAAACTCAGTCCCATTGTACAGAATAAACCCGGCCTCCTTTGAGTCACCTGAATTATTCCAGATGCACATCCATGTGACAAAGCTGACATCACGGCCCAGAGGAACACTTGCCATTTCCCCTGGAGTGGATTCCCTGTCTGATGTAGTCCCTTTTTGGGCAGAGATCAAACAGACACGTCAAGCTTTCCCAAGAGCCCTTAGTGACAGAAATGAGTCTCCGAAAAGATCAGCAAGCTTATACCTTCCTTTTGCCTAACAAACACAAACCTCCTCTCCAGGCAGTTGCACTGGTGGCTTTCCAGGCTCTCCTTGGAGAGATAGATTACAGAGGCAGCACCAAGTCCCACTGGGCAGATGTATAGTAAACAATACATGAAGATGGAAATATTTACAACCTTAATAGGGAGGAAGAAGCAACAGGAAGAGAGGCAGAGACAGATTCAACCCCCATTTCAATAGGGGAAGAGCATCATCATCTGAGAAACACCATCAAGGACTGTGCCAGGCAGTGCTCACAGGAGGGCTGATGTTTTTGTAGCTCAGCCCAAAGCACCAATTTTCAAGGTGGAAGTGACTTTTTCCAGAATGGTACAGCTATTCAATATCCAGGCTAGGAGCAAAACCAAGGTCCCTGCCCTTCTTCTAGAGCTTGGCCTCATCCTCCACTCTGCACAGCAAATAGCAAGAGGATTGGCCAAGGAGAGAGAACATTTTCTTGCATGGCAGAGTGAAAATTGGAGCAAAAGGTGTTATCCAAAAGTCAAAACTAAAACCTACAATAAGATCTTGTGATGGGCAGTAACACTCATGGGCTCTATAAGGAAAAGCAATCCCATTTGTCTGACATACTCCATATTAATTATCTATGTGGTGTGAAAGCTAATGGTGAGCAGTACAGTCCTAGGATCTGTAAACCACGGATCTCAGGAAAAAAAATGAATAAAAGCATTATACCTGTCTGCCAAAGGCCTCACCCTCAGCTCCTGAGGCCCTTAACCCTAGAAATCATCTAATGCCACTCCTGGAAGCAGGCTCCAACTCTCTCCTCAGAGAGGGACTCAGCTTAACATTAAGTTTTTCACTGAAAGCAGGAGATAATGGCCCTGACAAAATGAGGCCTCAGGGGCAAAAGTATCCCTGGGACTGTGCCTACATTAAGAAAAAAAATAGAATTGTATGCTTGACTGGACTGCACATCTCTTGTTTTGTCTAACTGAGGATGATCTAAAGTCCTGTTGTGTAGCAGGCAGATCACAGATAAAGACTTAATGAGTGAGGAAGCCTTTCCTTCTTTTTCTGAATCACTCCTATGGATGCCCAAGGTTATTGCAAATTATTGCATCAACACTGAATCACTCCCTCCTTGGCATATTTAAGTACGATTAATCCCCTTCATAAAATTTTTTCATTCCATTGAACCAAAAAATGTATAGAAGGGAGAAGAAAATGTGCAATATGCTTACTTTCAGCATCCCAAGTCACTTAGTCTCAACTTGAATTTTACCTACACAACCAGACAGCAGCACTAGTTATTACATCAGGAGTTTGGAAACAAAGGAGAAAGAGCAGGTGAAGCAAGCCCAGGAGACATCCAAAAGGAAAATATCTTTAAAGCGCCCCTGAATTAGTGACACTTACCTGTTTGTTCCATTTTGTGCCTCTGGGTTTCTCTGAAATAGAGAAGAGCAATTATGAAGTGACCCACTTTCCTCCTGTTTAGTGTAAGGAGGAAACAGGGGGAAGGGGATGAAGGGGAGGAGACAGAGAGTTGCAGAAGGGTAATATCAAAGGGTAGAGAAGGAAAAAAATCCCAAATCCTTACAGCAGGTAGGAGGGTAAATTGTGATGACCCAGTTTAACGGAAGAGCAGGAACTAGACCTACTAACAGTCAACACCTTCCCACGCACTCTAAGGAGAGGAAACAGCAAAGGAGAGGAAAAAACTTGGTGCTTACAGCTCCGCTTTGAGCTACAAACTCATTTCTCCAGGACAAAGTTTGTGCAAGGGAAGTTTCATGACAAAAGAGCAGCTGTCTCTCACCAGCCCTTTTACCTGTGTAAGGGAGGGGTGCAGCCACAGCCACATCCTGGTGGGGATGGAGCAAATCAGGTGCAAAAAGTTAAGGTCAAAAGAGCTCAGCCAGTTTTCATTAGCTGAGGCTGCCTCACAGGTGAGGGTGGGAGACACATCAGGATGCCAGGGAAATGGCCAATGTTTCTCCTTGTAAAAGACCCAACTCGTATCACATGTGCTAAAGTCAGAGGAAGTCACCATGGTGGCATGGTCTGACGTGGCAGCTCTAGCCTTCATTTTGGTGTGGGCCAGCATGTTCAGGAGATCCTCATCTGTTGTGGCTTTCACCATGTGCCGTGACAGCTAATGGCCCAGAACCAATACCTCTGTAGGGGACCCTAAGAGCTGTCTGTCTTATGGACAGAAACCAGTATCTGGGAGGAGAAGGGGCGTTCTGGTTTGCTTTACATTTTGCTTCAAGATTAGTGAGGTTTCTGTTTCCCTTCTTAAATCCCATTTACCTCGCTCAGTATAATCAGGCACAAGTGGAATGAAGTTAGTACTTGTGTGCCACTTCACAGCATTCAAAAATGATTCAATAAATACTGTAACAAACACACGTATTGTGCAGTTGGCAATTATAACCATAAAGGAAGGACCAGCCATACCCTCATCTCCAAGTGGGTTATTAAAAATCACAAGCCAGCTTGTTGAACTCACCACAGCTCCACTGATTTCAGAGCCTGCACACAAAGACAACTGCACTTCTCAGTTCCAAAAGTC
Source organism: Corvus kubaryi (assembly GCF_017639235.1). NCBI lineage: Eukaryota > Metazoa > Chordata > Aves > Passeriformes > Corvidae > Corvus > Corvus kubaryi. The sequence goes on along the minus strand of NW_024582058.1, from coordinate 2,485,306 downwards.
CCAGTTTTAAATAGCCTGTGTTTCCTGTAAACAAGCAACATCCCCCAAAAGCATAACCTCATTAAAAACGTGAGTTAAACCAGCACCTTAATTTGCACTCACTTAAAGATTAATGGTCAGAGTACATGGCTAAAATCATATGGGGAGCTGCAAGTAAATGACATTTTGTGCTAATACATAGGTGTGTGCCACTGTGTTTTTGTGCTCACGGAAAAGTTAGGCAAAAGAAACTGGAGACTGCATCACAGAACAGCAGTCAATTTACTCAGCACGCTGTAAAACCTAACAGTGGTGGCACGCTGAAAAAGCCCTAAAAGGCCAGATTGGAAAATGCATATTTTGAACTCTTGTTCTTGCTGTTCCTACAGGTGGAAAATGCCTCTGTTGCTCCTCCATGTGCCCACAAGGCACCGACTCGCTGTGGCTGGAGGGAGCTCAGGCTCCCTGCTCCAGCCTGGCTCTGCAGCCCATGGGCTGAGGCAGCCTGAGCTGGGCTCCAAGGGCCTGACATCTCCTTTTCCCAGGCTTGAACGTAACTCCTGGTTGACCACAGCTTCACCCGAACAGGCCTCACCCAGCCAGTGCCAGCAGAGCTCAAAAGTGCAGCTGAAGGAGCATTGGGTGTTTTGTGATCACACAGAAATGGCTGGTGCTTTTAGATGCCCTTGAGTTTGCACAGCAGCCAGAAGGAGTTGTAACATGATTTGATGTTCACATCTCTCAGTTAAGCCTGTGCCCTGCTTTGTGGGACCTCTGTCCTTTCTTAATTCAGCTTTTAGGCAGGTTTCTGAAATGATTCCCAAATTAAGGTTACATGCAAAGGAGGGGAATTAAAATCTGATGATGGTTTATTTTACTAAATCAGGATTGTTTCAAATTAAAAATTGGAGTTTAATCCTTACCTGCTGTCTCAGTCACAGGAACACAGAGAAAGCTGTTTCTATTCCTCTTTCCTCTATAAAATATAGATCATATGGACTTACTCCTTCTTCCTCTGTGTCCAATACCTTTGTTACTCTTGGGCAGAGCTTTCTCCTCATGAAAGCTGAGCTGGGCCTAAAACTCCTATTGTCAAGGTTTCTGGAGACCTCAGACCAGTCCTACCTCCATGCTAGATGAAATCCTCAGAGATATGGTGTCATAGGTTAGCAAGCATAGTCCCGGAAGGGACGTCCTTGCTAAGGGGTGCTTACAGTTTCCTCTGGGAACTGATAGAACCTATCAGCTGGCCAGTTTGAATATGGACAATTCTCTAAGCCACTTAAAGTTGTGATCACCTCTGTGATCCACATTTAAGAATAGGCAAACTCCCCCTCCAAGCTCTCTCTCGTTTCCGGCGCTGGGACAGGCGGCTGCGGGCCCCGTGTGGGGGCCAGCGGGCCCGGCCAGGCCCTGCCTGGGCCAGGCCGGGCCGGGCCACGGCCATCCTGAAGCCATGGACCTGTTCCAGCCATGGAACCCCCCCCACTGCCTTGCCGTGGGCAGCCGGAGCGGCTCGGCTCTCCCCCCTCTCCACTTCGATAAGAAAAATTCAACATTCCAGCTGCAAAGCTGCAAGGCCGAGGTGAGATTAACCCTTTTATTGCTGTGAAGAGCTGAAAACCTGAGGGAAGAGAGAGAGGAGATGCTTAAAGCTGAAATTCTGTTGTGAAGCTATGATATATCAGAGTATCCTGTTGTAATTTCATGAAGATATGGGGGGTGGAGTGTTCAACTCGTGAGCAAAAGCACCTGCGCTGAGATAGGCAGATGCTGACGCAGCTGTAATTTCATGAGAAGTTTGGACAGGGAGAGATGAACCAGATGAGGACTTTTGCTCCAAACGGGAAAGGAGAAAACCTCAGTCCGTAGAGATGAACCAGATGAGGACTTTTGCTCCGAACGGGGAAGGAGAAAACCTCAGTCCGTAGAGATGCTCCCAGAGATAGTCCTAAAGATGAAGATGATGAAGACCCTTTGCTCCCAGGGAAGGAGAAGGGCCTCTGTTTTTGTTTCTGAACGGCTCAACCTTAAAATTGTACCCCAAAAAACTTCAAGAGTGGACCCTCGAAGGCAGTTGCGGGAAAAGCTGCAAGTCGGGGGAAAGGACTCACACGCAGGCAGAGAGACTCCTCTTCCTAAATGGACTGAACAATATTTGGAAGTGGGCGGCTGTCTCGTTGTGATAATGTTTTCATAGCATGAGCAAGAAGAGACTTCTCTTTCTAAATGGACTGAACAAGGTTATTATGGAAGTGGTAAACAGACTGAACATCTCAAGGGTTGTCTTTTTACATTGTCAGTGGGAGAAGGGAGGAAGGTGGGGGGAGGAGGAGAGTTCTGAAGGTGGTATAATTTTTTTTCTTCTTTTAGGTCTGTTAATAAACTTCTTTATATTCTTTCAAGTTTGGTGCCTGTTTTGCATTTCTCCTAATTCTTATCTCACAGCAGATAAACAGTAATGAGTATTTTGGACCAAACCACTACACTAAATTGGTGTTTCTGCCCGGTTACAAACCGAACCCGCGACATATGGTTATGTTGTGACTACTTCTCCTTTGCACACGGGATAATAGATGTTAAAGTCTGGCATTGCAGGAAGTGACACAGTTATGGTGCAGCTGTGAGAAGGACCCAGCCAAGGCAGGGGGAGGTGGGGGCAGCACTGGAACCCAGACTCACCAAAAAGCCCTGGTTGATCTTTAAGCAACTAGTCAGGAAACAGGTACCAAAACACCTTTGGGGATCTGGCTCTGCACATCTAAAAGAGTGATCAGGAAATCGGTGGGGACTCATCTCCGAGGGTTTTTTGTTACAATCGTATTTTAAATCTCTATTTTTGAACATAAGTCTCAGAGGAATCTTGGCTTGGCCTAAACTGGAGCACCTGATCATAGACAGGTCCTTAAAAAAGCCCGCAGCTTAACTGCGTATCTAGAGATCCTGAAAATGCAGGCAAAAATTAGGCCCAGCCATTCTCTCAAATTTAATCAGAAGTAGCCTGGGGCACACAGATGCAAGCACTGTCGATGGTCAAAATTCAGACTTACATAAAGAGCAGTGAATGACAGAAGGTAATTAGGAGTTCCGCATAAAGGGCTCCATCCCCAAACTGTTCTTATTGCACAGCCTGTATCAGACTGGGGCATGCCTTGGCATCTCAGCCTGGGAAAAGGCAGAAACCAGAGAGGCTGGGAAATGTTCAGTGCCAAAGCAGGTACATTTTTCCTCTCTTATTTGCTTTATGCTTAGTTCAATTTCTTTCCCAGTCACATACTTGAGGCACAGATGAGCAGCACTTGGATAAACCAGATATCTCCCTCTCTGCTGAAAAAAATGAAAAAAAGGAAATGTTTGAGGAAGGTGGAGAAAAACAAGGCAGTCTTTGTGTTACAATTGACTCTAAGAGAGATCAGGAAATAACATCCAGGATCTGGTGGCACTGTCAGCATTTTGGTGTTTCCCTCACTTGGCTGCCTCAGAGCCCGGCTTTGCAGCACACAGGGGTGTTAGCTGGAGGCTGAAGGTGATGCTCTGAGCAACCAGAAAGCTTCCACTGACCACAGATCTCAAACCATGGACAAAACAAGGGCTGTTCCGTCCCCCTCTAAACCTGCTGCAGGCTCTGCCTGTTCTGCCCTTCTCTGGCTCCTGGCTGGTAATGTGGGAGCACACATCATGCTGCTCTCATGCAGGAGAGCATGTTCCCTGCCTCATTATTCATGGGCTGTGCCCACAGGTACTGGTTGTTAAGCCTGCTGAATGTTTGCCTGAATAATTAAGAAGGAGCTGAATCATTCTTAGACCAAATCCTGTTTTTCTCTCTCCTCCTACTTCATTTATAGGCTTTGCTTCTCACAGGTCCCTTGTACACAGTGTGAAATGAGTGTTCAAGTACTATCAGATAGAGTCAATAAACTCCCCATGTGCTTTTTCTTTCTTTTTTTTTTTTTTTAATTATCCTCAAAAGATGCTAAAGAATCAGTTAAAATTGCTTAGTAGCACTTATTGCGACAGAAATCCTGGCGCTGCGGTGCAAAAGCCTGCCCCCCTCTGCATCTCCCAGCATAGAGGCATCCACATTCCTGAACAACACAGGATCCATCCCTTCCCTCGCTCATTTTCAGAATAACTGTAGGAAAGGTAGTTTTTCCTACTAAGCTTATTGGACAATGTTTGTGATATATTTAATGATCCTGCCCTATACTGTTCTATTAAACTATGTGATTTCTGCTGCAGCAGAGCTGGAAAACGAATCTTAAATTGAACCCAGTTTTCTCACTGGAAAACTACCTCTTATCCTCCTCCCACTCCCTCTCTGCTTTCTCTTCCTTTTACCATTCCTTACATCTCTTTCCCCAAGTTATGCCGCATTTTATTTTGCCTTCACTGCATTTTCCTCCCTAACTTTCGATACAAGGAGCCGATACAAGGAGCCAGATTCATCCCTGCTGGTATCCAATGGACTGAAATTCTTCTCCGAGGTATTATCAGGCTGAATCCAAACCTAGCTAGCATTTTGCATTGCTGGTGGCTTAGCCAAAACAACAGTTTATAATCTCTCTTTTCCTTCCCTTATCTACCGTTAATATGAATTATTAATAAGTACTAGTATTGCTCTCTCGAAAATCACACTTATTTCTAAAGCATCTATCAGCCAAGCTGTCTGACTGAGAATTCCTTTTTAACTTTCCGTGTGTGCTAGGAAGTTGCACGATGCCTGCGCACGGACAACCCGGATTCCAGAGCGGGGCTCACTCTGGGATTCCTCTTGCCATCTGCAGTGCACACCTAACCCGAGCGCTGGGCACGTTTAACCCGTGCGGGAGCCGGCCAGGAAAGGTTTGTTTTCCCAAACTGCCATTTCCCAATCAGGCTGCTGTTCCAGATCCCTTACCTGGAGCGGGGATGTCTGCACAGTGTTAATCTCAGGCTGTGTTTACAGCCCGTGAACATGACAGGTTCTCTCCTTCCCTGAGGTTTCCGTGTGCACAGCTCATTAGATACTCCAGTGCAGCAGGAAGCCCCTCTCGACTGAGAATTCCTTTTCGTATATTTAGCAAACTTTTGACTGCTTCCTTTCAAAAGAGACTGAAGGACATATTTTCGTAGGAAGAGGGTGAGACTCAGAAAGCACGATCTACTGTCACGTTTTTCTGTGGGGAACTACAGAGCAGGGGAGGAGGAATCACCCGCAATTCTCTCTCCTTCTCCCCCGCGCCTCCCTCCCCTCCCCGTCCCTCCCCCACGCCCATACAACCATAACACGAGATGAACGCGCTCCAAAATACAGCTGCATCGCCTTCGCTCTCTTCCGGTTTTCTTCGCCTTGGCAAAAGGGGGGGCAAGAAGAGAGGATGAGGATGGAATTATCGCTAATGTGGAACTGATGTTTTGACTCTGTCATCTGCAAACTGTTTGGAAAAGCCTGCACGCAGGGTGTCAGAGTTAAACACAGGCAGTGCTCGCTTATTGCTCGCAGGAGAGGCTCAGACAGGGAAGAGGGAGGCATCACTGCTCATCTCCTGGTCTGGGTGGTTCCATAAATGAAAGCACTAAGGCTTGTGGGGTGAAAGGGAAAGGATGACTGAGGTTATGAAAGAGAGCATTGCACTTCGACTGCAATCCCCAGCCTTCATTAAGATCCCCATTAAGAGATAAATTTTACAAACATACGCAGTTTTGTATGAAATGAAAGGATTTCCTCCCCATTAGAAATCACACTGGAGACAGCTCCATTTACTCCAAATTAGGTACGCTCAGAATGAATATTTTAATTAATTCATGATAAATAAGCCAGACACTTTCCTGGAACAGAGTTACCGTTTCCTTCCTTGGCAGCAGTGGGATGTGCTCACTGTGCTGTGTGTTCATATACATGCCTAGGCATTGTTTTTAATTTCTCTCTCTCATTTTTGAACCTGTCCCTCAAATGATGAGTTAAAACACACGTCCTTAACCATGGATTTCCTTGTGTTTGGCTCCTCCGACTTAGGAGGGGGGAGGGAGGAGAGGGAGAATAAACAGATTAACACACCTAGACCCCTGGCAGGATATTCTGAGAATAAAAAGAGGGGAGAGAAGGAAGAATTCACACATAAAAATAGAAGCCCACGTAGATTGGCCATATATGGAGTACCGGGGACTTCAGAGGGATACCCTCTTCGGACCACCCCTTTGGCGGAGGAAATCGCTGCTGCGGGAGGGCCCCTGCCCCCCTGCCCAGGCAGCTCGCCCGCAGCCGCCCTCAGCCCCCTGCCCCGACCCCGGCCCCGGGGAGGCGGCGGCGGGGCGGCTGCGGGAGGCGGCGGAGCCGGCGGAGGGAGCGGTGCGGCGGCGATGACTCAAACCCGCCCGGCCCGCTCTGCCCCCTCCCGCTCCCCCCGCCGGGGAGGGCTATTAAAAGCTGCTGACGTAGGAGCGGACGGCCATCTTTGATGAGGGCACGGCTCCCGATCCATTGAAGAAGGAGACCCGCGGAGGTCAGCAGTCTCCTGTCCTTGCCTCCCATCCAGCTGCGGCACCGACCTACCGACCCCGCCGCGCCGCGCTCCGTCAGCCCAGGTAAAGGTGGGAGACCACCGCGGGCCCCGGCTGAGCAGGGGGAGGGGGCGGTATTGACGAAAATAAAATGGAAAAATGGATATATTTAAAGTGGGACCCGTTCGGCTTTTTGTCTCCAGCCTCTGGGCTGCTGCGGGGACAGAGAAAGGCAGGGAGAATGGGGTAATTTCGCCGCCAGCCTCATCGCCGGCTGGAGCCAGCGGAGGCAGCCGGGCTGTGCCTCCCGGCCGTGCGGGCGGCAGGAGGCCGGCGGAGAAGGGAAGGTCGGAGGAGAAGGGGAACCAGCGCCATTCCCAGCTCGGAGCGGGAAGAAGGGTCTGCGGGCGCTCTGCGCTGCTGGGCCGGACCGGGCTGTGCCGCCCGGAGCACTGCAGCGCCCGCACCGCGCCGGGCTGCGGCGGAGCATCAGCACCGCGGACAGCGCCGGGCTCGAGCGGGACGGGGAGGGGACGTGTGTCTGTCTGTCTGTCTGTGTGCGTCCGCGTGTGTGTTCAGCACCGCGGACAGCGCCGGGCCCCGCGCCGAGACCGGGGGGTGAGCGGTGTCTCTGTGCGTGTGCGTGTGTCTGTGTCTGTACGTGTGTCTGTCTGTATGTCTGTGTCTGTGTGTATGTGTATGTTCAGCACCGCGGCCGCGGGAGCCGTCGCGGTGCCCCCGCGGCGGCAGCGGAGGCGGCCGTGCTGCAGCGCCCTGCGGCTCCGCGCCCCCCGCCCCGGGGCTGCCCCCCGGACACGGGACTGGGAAGCGATTCCCGACTGGCAAGCAGCGGTGCTCCCTCATTCCAGGACAGGACCGCGGGCAAGAGCAGTTGTGGTTGTGCAGCTCAGAGTGAGAAGAGGGAGAAATAAAATTTAAAAACAAAGAACAAACAAACAACATAAAAAGGCAAATAACATCAGTTCCTGCAATTAATCGGCGTTTGGCACTATGGTCCCTCTCCTTGGAGAGGTGTTTGTGTAAGGAAGGCGGGGGGGTTACATAACGCCCAGCCCGCGGGGTCCCCCTGGGCCGGGCACTGCCCGCAGGGACCACCGGCAGCCCCCGGGGCTTCCCCGAAGCCGCGGTCCGTCCCGCCGGCGCCGCTGTCCCCCGGGCGCCCCGGGCACTGCGTGCCGCGGGCTCCAGCGCCGCTGTGCCGTGACACGGGGGGGCTGAGTCCGTGCCGGCCCCCCCGCCCCGCTCTCCGCGCTGCGGAGCGGTGCGGAGCCGCCGCCTTATGTAACGCGGGCTGCCCCGTCACGGCTCCTGGCCCCGGCTCCCCCGACGCCGGCGGTGTTCCCTCCGCCCGTCCTTTCCGCTCCCCGGCACCTCAACCCCCCCAACCCCTCGGTGCGGCTCCAAGTTGGTAACTTCGCTGCTTTTTTTTTCTGCGGGGCGAATAAACAAGGGGAGAAAGGGGGATTGGGCTGCGTGTCCAGACACTGCGCTGCGTAGCTGCGTCAAACCGGAGCCGCGGGATCTGCCAGATTTACGTGCTTGGCTTGAATAATTGCTGCTGGTTTCGTTCCCAGCTGAAAACGGAGCGGGGGGAGAGGGGGGCTGGTCTGCGGCGGTGCCCGGGGGTGGCAGAGCAGCCCCACACCCCAGACCTGTCTGCTTCCAGCCCTGGACGCAGCACCCGCAAGGACATGCCCGTTCCACACCCCCACCTCGTCCTAGCTCTGGGCATGGAGCAACTCCCCCATTGATCAGCACAAGGGTGATGTGGGGCAGCCAGCCCTAGGAATGGCAAGGGAAGGGATGGAGCCATGGGGGAGAAGAGTGCTCCGGTGGGTATGGCTGGGGAAGTGACTCTTTCCTAGCCCCCCAGCCCCCTGCACATCCTTACAAAGAAGCTAATCTAGGAAAAAAGCAGCAGTGGTTTTCCATTGCTGCTGTGTCGCGCAGAACAGGTCAGCCAGGAGGTGACCGCTGAAGAGTTGGATTCCTAGGATGGGTGCCAAAAAGATAACAGAGGTGACCAGACCAAAGATGCAGGCAGGCCTGATTGGCAAAAGCAAAAACTTGAGGCTGCCTCTGAAGTCAAGAGGAGTTGCAGAAACTCAGCACGTTACAAAACCAAATGCAGCTAGATAGCAACCCCCAAATAAATGCAGCCGAATTTTCTTTCCACAGCTAACTAGAAAATGAGAGTGGCGTTTCTGGGAGCTCTCGGGACCAGGCTGTGTGTCCATTGAACTCATGGGGGCAGTGAAAGAAAGAACAGCAGAATCCAGCCAGTATGAACCCTCAAAATACATCTAATGAGATGCCGCTCACTTCGCAGATTTATTGCACTGGAGGTGGGAGCTGCTTTTCAGGTCAAGGGAAAGCTTTTCATTTTTCTCCCTATGCTTTAGGTATGGCAACAAATAGCAAGATTAAAGTGCTAAGGCAGATAAAGCACGGTGTCTACCTAGTGCTTGCACTGCTTTAACTGAGCGAGGTAACGAAACAAAACACTTTTCCTGTCAGTGTGAACACAACTTCAGCGATTTTTATGTCTATGTGTCACAATGCTACAGCTGTTGCTTTTGTAGCAATCCTCAGGAAAAAATAGAAAGTATATGGCACGGTGTAGGGCTCACTTTGCTAATGATTTCTTCTCTCAGGAACAAAGAGCACAAACTGTTTTCCATTTACCTTGGCTTGTTGTCACACAATTACTCTTTTTCTTGCATTTTTTTTTCTCCAAATCTCTGTCATGATGTTTTACAACATAAGGAGGGTACATATTTATATACACACACACACACACTCATTTAAGAGGTTTCTAGGGTTCTAAGCTGGGTAAACCCACAACAGATACAGGCTGACTTTGCAGCACTCATTGGGCAGAGTGCATTTTTCTGTCTGTAGAGTTTCATGCCCTGCTACCAATGCAGTCACCTTTGGGCTGGGCCAGTGCCAGGCAATCTGTAAGAACAGACTTGTTCCAGCATTTTAGAGCTTTAGAGTCTAAGGCAGACAAGAATAATGTGTTGCTGGAGAGCTGCTGCAGGATGTACTTCCCAGGCAGATCATGATTACCTCTAGGAAGCTGGACTCGGGAGCAGGCATAGGGCTTGTGTATCTACTGGGAATGCTGCATATAGTTTGTGAAGGCTGTAAGTTGTCAAATAATCCTTTATTTTTTTAGCTTATTATTTTTGAGCCTCCAACAATGTCTTTTCCCTTAGTTTCAATAAACTCTGGCTTTCTCGCCTACTGACCTTGCAGATTCAGCTTGCTGCATTGTATTGCAACGAGCCCTTTCTCCAAAACACACAAGTTATATTCCTAGTTCTTGTCTGTCACCCTTTTGTTACTCCCTCCACAAATACTTAGACACATACAAACTCCCACCAGCAAAATCTGTCTCTTATCTGATCATGATTTTCAATATGCTCTCCCACATCCCACTAAATTTTCTAGGACTTTCCACCAAGCACAAAGACAAGTCAACTGCATAGGTTCAAAATTGTTCTTTCCTGCTTTGTGATGGCCCCAAAGCTGACACTGCAAGACCCAAAAGTGGATCTGAATGGCCTAGAGGAAGTGTTTGAACCACTTGCCCTGTTGTTTTAGAAGGAAATTTGGCTTTACTTTTGCATCTTTCATCTTGTTCACTTGCTATTTCCTCACACTTCATGCTCAGCTACAATCCTCTTTTAATTCCTGCTAAAGATCATCAGGATGAAAGAAACACATTAGGGGCATGAGGACCCTGATGCGAAGGGTGATGAGTGTCGCCTTCTGATTTTGATTATTCCGGTGAGTCTAATCCAAAGTCAGTTGAAATCAAGGAAAATACTTTCATGTACATCATTTTGTGGGACTTGTAAAAGAATATTTAGCGGTTTAGGTTTTTGAAAGGGAAACAAATGCTGTGTACGTGACCCCTCTGAAATATACTGGCATGCTGTGATTCTAAAGAGGATGTAATCATTGCATTAAACCTTTTCCTCTTTTTTCTTAAAGAATGAGAGACACAGTAGCTTATCTTACCCACTGGAGAAAGCTGAATTCTACTACAGGCACAGGGAGGAGAAGAGGGAAACACTAAGTAATTAATCATGGCTGTTCCTGGCCTTTGAGAGCTGAATGTTAGTGCTGACCAATCTGTGCTCTCTCTGGCTGTCTAAGAGATTTTTTTTTTTCTTTAGAGCTAACAGTGCTCTATTTCACTTTTTGGATGGGATTTAACTTACTACTGGACCCCATTGTCAGTTGGTGTGAAGTGGCATAACTGAGTGCTCTGCTACTCTCCCGGCCAATAATCTTTCAAGCTGGCACTCCTTGTTTATGTTTAAAACCAGAAATGGGTCTATTCGCTGAAGGAGCAGCTCTTCTAAAAAAAGAGCTCATTTTAAATGGTGCCCTCCCAAATCCCATCCCTATTTTTTACCGGCCTGGTCTCACTGTTGTAGACCCTCATGGCTGAGGCTCACACAGCCAGGCTGCCTCAGAAATGATTACAAGGAGCAGTTATGAAGCAGCAGAGGAGGAATCCTGCACATTACGCCTCTGTTTCAGGTTGGGTTCTGCTGCACTCTGCTGGTACATAACACCAGCAGAACTTGTATATGCTGTAAAACCAAGGACGCAGCTGAGCTTTTCCTAAAGGCACAGTTGTGTGCAGAAAAAGTTGGAAATTCCTAGCAGCAGGTATTCATTTTTCTTTCAAGCGGGGAAGTAGTGTGAAGTTTTCCTGCATTCCAGTAAATGCATAGAAAAATTATCCTTCTTTCATCAAGTTTTTTAAGGCAATATTCTTAATGTCTGAGACATAGTATTGGTAGAGTTGAAACACGGAAGAACAAAGGCAAAGTCAAGTCTCACTGTACAAGTGTCTAAAACTGAAAGAGGGGAACTGTTTTTACATGTTTTCACTATAATTATTGTTTTCCTTGTGCGTTTGATATGATGAAGTTATTGTGCCAGCATTCACTGGTAGAGTCCATGAGCAAAATGAGAGTTATCATAAACTATGGCAGTGCTAACAACTAAAACTGATATCCTAGACATTACAAAAGGATGCCTCATGTAGGTGATTTGTGAAATTAATGCAAGGTTTGCTATTTCTTACTCATAACCTACCAATTATCAGGGAGCTGCACATACAGGGCACTGCAGAGTGCTTGGTAGGCACATTTGTAATTTTGCATTGATCTCTTCCATCTCCCACATTTTCTCAGTAGCATTCCCTTGCTAAAAATCCCAACAGATTCCCTTGTTAAAAATCCCAGCAAATCTTCAAAGATTTTCACTATCACTAGTCTGTGAAAGAGACTAGAAGTTTAGATTGAAAACTAAAGCTCTGATCACTTCACAGCTTGGTGTTTGTCATGATGTATTTATTTGTTATACTTACTCTCCACCCAAAGGAGAGGAATTCTGTTTCTGAATTGCAACACAGCCGTAGAAGAAGTAGTAATTTTTTTTTCCTTTTGTATAAAACAGTTATTTGGAAGATGTGCCAACCTCTCCTTGGTTCGTTTTCCCACTCCTGAAAATTATAGCTCCCAGAGGAACTGTGCAGATGCCAGTTCCTTGATCTGTCTTACAGAGGTAAATATATTTCCTCCAGCTACTCTAAAAAATTTCACAAAACAAAAGCATACTTCTTCAGAAGAGCTCATCTGTCAAAATAATGTTACCATTCACTGATTCTTTTTTAAAACAGGAACAGAAGTCTTCCATGCATATTTAAGCATTTTTTAAAGTAAAAGGTACTAAAATTAGCTTCACTATGCTTTAGATGCAAATTAAAGTTTTCCTTTTCCTTCCTGCATGGGTATATTTTTGTTCAGTCTGGTCCCATTCACATCGTTAGGCACCTCACCATTCACCTCCGAGGGATTTAGCCAAGCTTGCGTTTCTGCAGGCATCAGGGAATTGCTGTTTGATCCAGCCCAGCGCTGCTGCCTCCTGGAGTCTTTGCATCCTGTGCACACACGTGGGCACAAACCTCTGCGGGCTCAGGGCAGCCTGTGCCCAGCAGCGCTGACCCTGCCAGCGACTGACATCGTTAGGAGAGAAATTTCTGTTCCCTGTTTATTAGGCACAGGCATCTCGTAGGGATAATTTGTTCCTGCAGAAAACAGTAGGAAAGCTCTAGCAATTTATTGGTATAGAGATGTTTGGTAACATCTGAACTTCAGATATTGGGGGTTAGGGATTAAAACACTGGGACTGCACATGGAATATCTGGATTCAGGTGCAAGTATCACACATTAAATAAATGTAACCTTTGCCAAGTGCCTCCATCCATAAAAGAAAAATCTCAGATTAAAATAACTTCCAGTTTGCATTCCTCAGCTTCAGATGAAGGACAAGAATCCCGTACCTTTGAAAAGATATTTTTATGAATATTAGGGCATAGCAGTTTCCACTGCCTGGCGGTGGTGACCTAAAATTGATACCCCTACAATGCAATCTTCTCCCAACAAAGGTGGTTGTCATTCACGTCGAATTTGACAGGGTGTTACCCATGATTGCTCCCTTCAGGTTAGTAAAAGGCTTGGTTGGAAGGTGCCATATAAATCCAGATTATTACATTCATGATAGGGAGAGAAGAAAGTGATCTCAGACCAGAAGGTGGATGAAACATTCATGCATTTGCTCGTGCATTACACAAGACCAGGACTTTGCCAGAGCTGCGTGTTCCTCCGGAGTTGCACTGAGCTGCTGGGGAGGGCGGAACTGAGCCCTATCCCTTCAGCAGCACCAATTCCAAACCAGTAACCAGCTGAATATACAACCTGGGTATGTTCTGTGAATATTTGAGTATTTCAGCCAAACATTTGCTTTTCCAGAGAGCATTCACCTAAGTGATACTCGAGGATGTGAAAAGCCCTCTAGAAACAAACCAAGGTATGTGAACCCAAGTAAACTGGAATTCACTGCCGACTTCCAACAGCCAGTTCTCCCCAGAGAAGCGTGTGTTTTATTTGCTCAGCTGTATGGAGACAGGTATTGGTTGCAGAGCCTGCTGAAGGATTTCCTGCAGCTTTTCTGCCATTAAAAACGTGTTCTTGGGATATGGAATTTGCAATTCCTGAAAATATAGGTCTTTTATTGTACCAATGGCAGGAGCAAGAGGCAGAAAGACTAAGAGCAGCAGAGGGGTTCAAGATGCTGCTGGATGAGTGCACAAAGGGAATTATATGGCATGGCTGGTGGTGGTCACAAGAGACTGGACTTGATAAGGCAGCGAATCTCTTTAAGTCTGATGTTCCTAAGAGGTTTTCTTATTTAACAGAAGAAAAGAGAGGAGGGGGAAAAAAGGCCTGGATGGTTCTTTGCTGTCGGTTTAGTTCATTTTAGAGATGAGCACGTCAAGAGACAGTGGAAAAACCCCTCGAGGCGCCAGGAATGCACTAAATATAATTGAAAATGCTCTAGACCTCCTTTGTAATGCAACAGTAGGGCCATCTGCAGGCTTTAGATTTTCAATATTAGCAAGGCATTTTACAATCATTGTGTCATCTCATTCCCTTTTTCTTAATTAACTGTTTTAAATAGTACAAAATAGTCTGCTCCTGAAGCAACTTGCAGGCTCTGAGGATCATTTTCTAAGCCTGGTAAACAAGAACAGGTGTGCACTTCTAACAGGCTGGCAAATAAGAATGCAGAAGAGCTGTTGATGTCACACAAAAGGTCCCCAGTTTCCAGATTAGTGCCCAGGGCACTTAAGGTTACAGTATTAAGCAGGCTGATAGAGGGTAGCATGTGACAGAAGAGCTGAGCAGCATCTCTCATCCTCTGGAGGCCTCAATAGCTGTGCTGCCTTTCTGTTTCTTGGAGTTTGGGGTCTCCTCCCAGTCCTATGTCAACTTCTGCAGCCTCAGCTCCTGCTCTCATCATATTGCCCAAGTGCCCTGGGGGAAACCACCCTCTAAAGAGAAGGAGATGCAGAGAAAGACCCCTTTCAGCCCCATTCAGGACAGGGGCTCGATGTGCTGGTATGGACAGACAAGGCATTACAGGCAATGGGCCATCCAGATCACAGAGGGACAACAGGGAAAGAGTAGGAAGGCAGGAACACAGTGCAGGTGGAGATGAAGAGCTAACTCTCTCTCAGCTACAAGGACCCCAGTGCTTCCCTCTCCTTTGACTGGGTTGTTGAGTAGGAGGCCAGAAGAAGTTACCCATCAGTGAACTGAACCCCCTATAAAACAGGACATCCCACAGGTTGCAGTGCTTCTCCATCTTAACTGCTTCTCCAGCAGTACAATTACCCAGTTTTGCTTTCAAAAATTGCCCACAGTGAAGAATGCGACAATATATGGTTTTTAATTGAACAGTGAAATCCAATAAATTCTTTATTGTGGATGCAAGCATTTATCTGCAAAGTTATTAAACTGCTATTTAGATTGATGAGCTGCTCTGCTGCTGCCATACTGTGATTTTCCAGTGGCTGCTCCTGTTCCTTTATGGAGTAACGTTTGCTTTCCTCTTTAGAGTTCATATTCTTAAGAGCTCCATTCTTTCCCAGTGAGGATCCCGTATTTCTGTCCTTCCCTTGCCTGCAGAAAGCCTTTACTTGCATGTAGAAGTTTACCCACAAAACTTTTAAAAGACTCCCCAGCCTGGCAGGTGAAGAGATAAGACACTGATCCAAAGGCCAGGGCACACTCCATGATGCTGGAAATTAGATGTTCAAGCACAGAATGAGAGACTCCAAAGCTGTTTAAATTTCAATTTCTTTACCTTCTTTTTGTATTCAGTCTTTGTGGTGACATTTCCAAGAAATGTGTTGTACACTTAGCTGTTCTCCAGCCAGAGTTCTTCCATTCATGCCTGCAGTCAGAATCTATTCCTCATAACAATCAATTTCCCGCAGTAGGGAGGTCAGAGACCTTTCAGAATTTAACCAGGCTCTCCAGTATTGTCAAACACAGTAGGCCAATTCCTGGGCTTAGAAGAGTTATTTTATCTTAACCAAAAAATGATCCACTGTACCAATAAGGATGAGGAAGGGGACAAGAGGATAAAAACCAGAATGAAGTAACTAGGGGAATGGAACAAAATCCAACAAAACACCAACCCAACCCCCAAAAAAAGACAAAAGCCAGCAGACTAAAATAAGAGAAAGGACAGGATGGGCTTTTTGCTTAATTCTCTTTCTTGCTGTTCTTTCCCTATGAGCGCACCATTGACAATTCCCTAGACTTAAAAAGTAAATTCCAATCCTCAAGTTTTTGATAGAGTCCTTTTAAAGGTGTCCTGAAGTGTTAGGTTATAAAACACTCACTCCTGGTTCCCAGTCTGCATCCCTGCAGCAGCCACAGCCTTCTGTTCCACCTTTGCATTTCACAATGCAGAGGGGGTGCAGAGGTGCATCCTTACTCCTAATCTCAGTCTTACAGGCATGTACAGACAGCAGGCTGGCAGGATTTGTGAGCAGTGTCCCCTGTAGCTGGTGTCTCAGAGACAAATAGCAGAGCAAAAGGATAACGACTGCTACCCACTCACTGCAGTGTTGGAGATGTGCACTTGCTCTGCAGCACTTACATTGACAATAAGAGCAAACCAGTGTTTGTGATATCACAAGGCAGAGCCCAAACATTTTTCCTTTTGCTAGAAAGCCTAAAAAAGGCCCTCTTTTCAAGTGTGTTAGAAATAGAAGCCTGTTTCAGAAGAGACATGAAGTTATCAGTGCAAATTAATAGCGCCAGATGGGGGGTTAAATTGCTGCCTCACAGCTGAAGACATGCGAGTGAATGAAAGTGGTAGACTATAAAAAGGGTATCATCAGAAGTGATGAGATCCTGCTGCGAGGTGGGATTTGTGAACGTCGTGCCTGTGCTTGTAAGCAGTTGCTCAGATGAATGCTTTTATGGGCCAGAGTGAGGCGGAGAAGGGAACAAAGCCACGGTCACTTTGGAGATCACGTCTCATCATGATGATTTTACTGCTTTTACCCAGGACAAGCTGTCCAGCAGGATGAGCTACAATTGAGTATGGTGGAGCTTGGTCTCCTGAGGTGGCACACAGGAGACAGGGAGCTCGCCAGAGCAGTCAGGGCAGTGTGGCTGTGTACTGGCTTTGCGTGGCAAGGTTTTGGGGGGGACATCAGGAGGAAATTCTGTGAGAAGCTGCCAGAAACTTCCCCTGGATTCAATGGAGCCAGTGCCAGCTGGCTCCGAGACGGACCCGCTGCTGGCCAAGGCTGAGCCTGTGAGCGATGGTGGCAGCGCCTCTGGCATAACAGATTAAAGAAGTTGGGAAAAAACCTGCACAAGAGCAACTGCATCCAGAAAGAGGAGTGAGAAAATGTAGGAGGAACAGCTCTGCAGACACTAAGGCCAGTGAAGGAGTGGGAGGAGGTGCTCCAGGTGCTGGAACAGAGATTCCCCCACAGCCTGTGGTGCAGCCCATGGTGAGCCAGCTGTGGCCCTGCAGCCCATGGAGGTCCACAGGGAAGCAGAGATCCACCTGTAGCCTGTGGAGCAGACCCATGCCAGAGCAGGGGGATGCTTCCCATGAGGGCTGTGACCTCATGGGAAGCTCACACTGGAGCAGGCTCCTGGCAGGACCTGTGGACCAGGAAGAGAGGATCCCACGCTGGAGCAGGTTTGCTGGCAGGACTTGTGATCCTGTGGGGGACCCACGCTGGAGCAGCCTGTTCCTGAAGGATTGCATCCCATGGAATGGACCCATGCTGGAGCAGCCTGTTCCTGAAGGATTGCACCCCAGGGAATGGACCCA
>NW_024582058.1:1853694-1866625 GCF_017639235.1 Corvus kubaryi | reverse complement strand
GCCCCTCCGGGATGTGGCCGCGGATCCCGCTCCCCTGCCGGGCTGCGGCGGTGCCGGCGGGGAATGGGCTCCCCGCGCCCCGCGGAGGCGCCGCCGTGAGGGGAGGGGAGGGGTGGGGCGGGGCGGCCGCACCTGAGCGCCGGCAGCGCCGCGGAACTCGCGGAGCGGGGGCGGTCGGTGAGGGGAGTGGAGCCGCCGGCTCTCCCGCACAAAGAGCCTCCCGGGCACGGCCCTTGCTTGGTCGGAGTCGCGGTGCGGGTCCGCGGGGGGTGTTGGTGCCCCCTCGGTCGCCTTTTGTGCAGCAGCGGGGTGGGTTCGCGGCGGTGCCGCTGGTGACCTGATGGAGTGGGCTCGGGAGGAGCCCCGGCACCCGGCTGTGGCCAGGCTGGAGCCTTCACCGGGACGCGTTCCGTTCTCTCAGCCCAAAAGTTGGGCTTTGGGGCTTTTTTCCTGCTTAAAGTAAAGCTTCTTTCATAAAAGAAGTATTTTAAGCGTTAATTCAGTAAACTTTCCAGAGGCACAATAAATAGTTGTACCCGGTTTGGCATAAATACCACCTCCTTTCCCCACGCTGTTGGCCGAACCTCCTGATGTTCCTGCCTCTGAAGGTTCAGTGGTTTCACGTAAAGGGCCCACACCTTTACAGTTCACCTTTTTTCCTGTTTGTTTTGAGAAAGCCACCTGTGAACTTCGAGCTTTATAAATCCAATTCATTGTGGTGTTTCCTGAGTGCCGAAGCATTTTGAAACAGGAGGGAGTAGCGGGTTGTTGTGAGTTAACTTTTGAATTGAAGTTAAGATACCTGCGTGTTCCTGAACTGTGGTTACTAACATGTCTAATTCCACAGACTGTCTCATCTGAGAAGTGCTAATGCAGGTTTTTTTGCCGTGTTTTTAGTCCTCGTCATACTTTGTTTTCAGCATGTGATCTGTGTGTTAAATTTTAATCTGTGCCCTGGGTTTTTTGATTGCTTTTTGGAGAGAGGTAGTGCTTGGTTATAGGTGTACAATACTCTATTTGGCATTAGTTAACTTTTATGCCAGTGTTAGGCTCAAAATAGCTTTTATTTTAGTGAGAGAGAACTGTTCTCACTGTTTCCTAGAGAATGTATGTGCAGGATGTCACAGTGCCCAGTATCTGGGGTTTACTGGGTAATTTAGCTTTGCAAATCAAATCTCTTAGGGCCTTCATTTGAAATAAGTTCTGCAGGATTGCTAAAGTTGAACGTGGACTGCAGTACTTTCTTTTTTTTTTTTTTTCCCCTCTTAAATCCCCCACAGTAAGTACACTGGAGCTAACTGCACAATAACTTCCCTTGTGTTTCCCTGCCAGTGATCCTCAGCTCTGCCTCAGAGGAAACACCTTCCAGAAGCAGCATGGGATTCATTCAGCTTGCCCTTTAAGGCTGGGGGAAAAAATGCAAGTTGCAACAGTATTTTTATGTTTTGACCACTTGCTTGTTAGAGCTTGTGAGCAAATTTTTTTTTCCTAATTTACCAAACAGTTAGGATGAAAGCAGCAGTGCTAGGGTAGGCTCCATTAAAACAGAGGTCTGATGATGGTAGGCCATGTGTTATGCTGTCAGAAGAAATTTAGATCGCCTGTTGTAGAAACTTGTGCAAATGAGTTTTGCAGCAGAATATTGTTTATGCCCAGCATTGGCTTTCTCTGGTAATTCAAGAAGATTCTGCCCCGATACTGTCTCTGGTAACTCCTCAGGCTTCGCTGGCTGTTGTTCTGTTTTACAAATGTTCAGATACCTGAGCTGGTGTGGAAGCTCTGTTTTCTGAGGCACTCTGTAAATAAGTGATAAAGCAGCAGCTTCTATCTTAAAGGGCTGATAGACGAGGCAAAAGAGGGAAGTAAGAGATGGGAATCTCGGAAGGAAAAGATTAAAAGCTTTTTGTGGTGGAAGTTGTCATTGGTTGTGTTTTCTGCCATTAAGTTGAATTCCAATCACCTGCCTTGGTTACAAAAGCACTTTATATATGTGTCAGAAAACTGAGCGGGGAAGCTTAAGTAAGACATCACTTCATTCAAATTTGCAAACTTCCCATTTTTGGGGCCTGGGTCATCTGTTTTCTGATTCTGCTGCCCTCTATGAGTTTGATAGCTCACCAAGCTGCCGTGAAAACCAAGCAAGTCCAGCGTCTGGAAAGTGTTTGCAGTTTAAAACACTGGGGAGCTGGTTGGCAGCCTGTGAGTATCTGCTGTCTGCCCTGGCTGTGTGGGGTGAAGAACGGCAGCAAACAGATTTGGAAGGTATCTTGAGACATCACCTTGTCCAGCCCTGTCACCTGTACCCCAAGATTACCTGATATCCTGAATAAATATTTCACTAGAGGATCATGTACTACATAAATACCAGGCTGAATAACTTGTTGATAACATCCTTCTGTGACAGGATATTTATGTACCAGGTTATACTCCATAACCACCCTAGCTACATTTTCTCCTCTTCACAATTTAAAGGCAATTTAAAGGAATCATTTTCTTCAAAAAACTACATTCTCTGGAATTAGAGCTGTGCTGTCTCCTTACTTGGTTGCAAGGGTTTTCTGGGAGTATGAAATGAAAGCAGCTCTTCAGGCATGTTTGCTTGTCTGAGAGGTGTGAGGATTCCTTAGAGCTCTTTGCCTTTTACCTTTACACTTCTGTGAGACCAAAGTGATACTACCCCATGTATATCAAGAAAAAGTAAAGGTTTTCCTACTATATAAAAGTTCATAATACATAAAACTAATGAGTATTTGTGTTTGTCTTGTACAGTGCCTTAATTACGCTCTTCTGTTTGCTTACTTGCTGCTTCCTTAGTGTCTTTCTCTACTGCAGTTCTGACGTGTCACAGAGTTACTGTGAAGAAGAACATTTAAGATATCCTAACACTGATAGACAAATACATCTTAAGGCCCAAAAATATATTCTGAAACCAGAATTTGAGGAGTATGTATGTGTTTGTCTTGAAAATTCATGATGCAGTAGCTGCCATTCACTTCTAAAGAGGAGGAGAAACTGATGGAAATACTGAAGCATAACTGACTGCTAAGAAAGGCAAGTGTGACTGAAGTATTTGCAGCAAAGGAAAATAAATCAGATTTTCTAAAGTGGTGGATAAGATAAAAATTTGGGAACATCTTTATGTCCATGTGGATTCAAATAGAGGCTGTGTGCTGGGAGAGTCTGGAAACAAAGTTAAGGGCAAGTAATAAGATCCACTGCTTCTAATGTGTGGCAGAGGGAGAATCATTGAGGACAATGCAGTTTAATGGATGTTGTGTCTGGTTCCATTCCTTGAACTATTTGGAATAGGCTCAGGTTAGCAGCAATCGGTCTCTCATATCTAAAAATTCGGGTTAGTAAACAATTGTAAAAGCACTGCAAGAGTTGTTACTCATTTGTTTTAATTCTCACTTTTGGGAAGTGAGAGCCACTGTGGCTGAGAATGTCTTTCTTATCAAGTGCTTGGTTTGCCGATGTACTGACCTGTTCCTCTTTCACTGGCATGATTTTCCTCTTCTGTAATTTAAAACGCAGTGGGAACAAGAAGCTGTAGCAGACTTTTCCTGTTTAACATACGAATGCTGCTGGCCGTGATGCTCTGCTGTAAAACACACAGGTTGCTGATCTGCTGTGGAGTTGTAAGCTGCATGTTCCCTAAGCTTCCCTAGATGTAAAACGGATTGGCATGATGTAGTTTTCCATGACAGTACCTAACCAAGCTTTCCAAAAGTCCCCTCTTGTTGCAGCGGGGATTACTGCAACAAGTATATATCAAACCAGGAGTCCCGTGGAAAGCGAAGTATATATGGACAGATTCGTGGTAGATGTTTCAGAGATGTTTATTTCTCCTGCCGCATGGCCGGGGCTCGGCTCAGGAACCCCCCAGTCACGGGACCCGAGGGTCCTTGGCCACACCGGGGAACCCAAACCAACCAATGGGGAATGAAGCTGAGCAGGGGCAGGGAAACCCCGTGTCTCCCCCCAGGGCCCATCTCCCAGGGCTCCATGGCAGGGGAGGGACCCCAACATCTCACCCGTTTTATTTTAATAAAAGGAGAATGAAAACAACTGGATAAACATAACAAGAACAGTTTCAAGACAAAACAAGCCACCCTCCTGAGTCTTTAAATGTCCAATCAGATTCTGTGGAACATCTTAGGGCTGACAGAAGGGAGACAGAACTCTCCGGGCATGCTTTGTGGGGAAACTGAGGCAGGAGAGGGTTTAATTTCTTCCCTCCCCCTTTTCATCCCCCCCTTGGCATCGGAGAGGAATTGTAGGGAAATGGAATTGTATAGGGAAGCCATGGGGTGAAAAACGGATTAGGAATAAACTGGGGATAGGGTAAACTTAGGAAGGGGTTCATATTGGGTATAGGGTAAAAGGGGAAAGTAGGCTGTGAGTAGGGAAATTGCTGGGATGGATATTGTTTATAATTTTGTGCATAACGGCTGCCTTTGACAGGAATACCTCCAGGTCCAGTAACATTTGCTGCTTGTAAACCCTTCTTTCCTTGCACTGTATCAAATTGTACAACTTCCCCATCTCCTACACTTTGCAGGTAATTTTTAGGGTTATTCCTTTTAATGGCAGTTCTATGGATGAATAGATCTCCCCCTGTATCATCTTGTGTTATAAACCCATGGTTGTTTTTTACATTGTACCATTTCACAGTTCCTGTGACTTTCGTGGCTATAACTCCTCCTATCACATGCTTGCGTGTTCATTGTGGCTGCTTGTCCTGCGTGGCCGCCGCCTCGCCGACTCCGACGTCTCGGCCAGGCCCCCGCATTGTGGCTGCTCCGCGCTCTCCGAGGGGCGCTGCTCTGGTGCGTGTCTGGGCTCTGCGCGGCCCCACGCTGCCATTGCCGCCGGCCCCACGCCCTGTGAGCGGTTCCGCTCCGCAAACTCCACGCTGCTTTGAGTGCGGCCCCGTTCCGGCTCGGTGCTGCGCTGCGCAGCTTCTCGTGTCGCTGTGGAAACCGCTGCTTCTCCCTCCGCAGGGCTCTCTGAGCCGTGTGCTCAGAGCGGCCTGCCACGCCGATGCCCAGTTCCTGGCTGCTCGTGGCCCACGGCACCCGCGGCGCCTGCGGCATCGCTCCCTCACTCGCTGTCGCGTGGCCGGGGACCCCGAGACAGGGATGGGGTCCGCGATAAGGCACGGGCTCCCAAGGGGGCCAGGCGCATCCAGCACAGGCACCTCTGCCAGCACGGCTGCAGTCATGTGCTCCCGGGATGGCGGCCGCGCGTTCTCGGCCACGGGATAAGTATGATCCTCTGCTTTAGGGGTAATGGGACCATACAAATGCTCCTCAAGAGCTTCCCTGATTATAAGGTATGCACGGAAAGCTTCTCTTTGATCCCATACTTTATCCCATATCTCGTCCCAGAAACACCCCTCACAAGATACAGGAGGTTCGATATCAAAAAGTAAGTCTCGAGAAATATAGGAGAACCTTTTGAAAAGCCAGATGAAGAAATGTTCTAGATCTCCCGGTTGCGCTACTTTTTTGTTTTGTTGTTCAAGGATTCCTTTTACTTCTAGATCCATTTTTTTCTGTGGCTCAGAGAGCCCCATTTCCCACGATTCTTCCATAGTCCAGAGAGAATATCCAAACCAAGATGAGAAGAGAGAGGTCTAGAGTGATTATGTTACTCACGAATCTTCCTCAGGGATGGGTGTCTTGCCTGCATTCCTCCACCAGTTTGTTGCAGCGGGGATTACTGCAACAAGCATATTTCAAACCAGGAGCCCCGTGGAAAGCGAAGTATATAAGGACAGATTCGTGGCAGATGTTTCAGAGATGTTTATTTCTCCAGCCGCATGGCCGGGGCTCAGCTCAGGAGCCCCGCAGTCACGGGACCCCAGGGTCCTTGGCCACCCCGGGGAACACAAACCAACCAATGGGAAATGAAACTGACCAGGGGCAGGGAAACCCCGTGTCTCCCCCCCCAGGGCCCCTCTCCCAGGCTCCATGGCAGGGGAGGGACCCCAACACCCTCTGTTTCCCTTACCCTTGCTGAAGGTGCTGTTACTATGACAGTCCCAGGGGACTGAAGTGTGCAGGCCACAGAGCAGGTGTGGTTGTGCACTGTAGCAATATCCTCTCCCCCTCTTCTGTCCCACTGGGAACTTCAACACAGCGATCTGACATGGTGAATGTAGGTTACCTGCACATGGAAAATGTAGTCCTTGAGTTATACACCAACATAATCTACTGTGATGCAGTTCCCCTGTGGATACTCATGGAGTAGTTACTTCTGTTGCCATTGGTTCTCACAAGTGAGAACCTTCCTCTCTGAGGAAGGGTCTGTTTCCATCTGCATTTTGCAGACTTTCTGTGTGTAGGGGAACAAAGACATTTGGGAACTGCTGATGTGAAGGAGCAGGACCAGGCAGCTCACAGCCTGCCCCTCAGAGAGCCTGTATTAATTTAACTGTTCAGTTTGAAAATGATGGTTTCTGAGCCAAGTTAAAATTCGTATAAAGGTTTGTCTGCAGAGGCGAGATCTGTCTGCAAGATTGGAAGTTCTGTCTGTAGTCATCTGATCTGACCTCTCCCTTGAAGCAGGCAGCATGTGAGTGCTGATTGTAGTGATGGTTTTTCTGAAGTGCAGGAAGATCACTAGCTTCTTTCTCACAGGGCACTGAAGGATCATTAAATGCTAATGACTTTTGATTACTGTTGACCTTGGTCAATTTAGAATTAGTGACCTAGAGAGGAAAACCACTGTATCTCATTACCAATTTCCTGAGCTATCTGATCTTTCCTTTGTAAGTCAGTTTTGGTAAGAGGCAGAGTAGAATTAAAGTTGACCTTTGCCTTAGAAAAAGGGTTGAGTGCTTTCAGGTTTGCAATATCGTGTTTATAAATAAATAAATAAATAAATGGCAGCCACTAAGAAAGAGCTTATTTTTTGACCCCACAGACTGTCAAGAGCAAAGCTCTACGTGAAATGAAGTGGACAAGCTCAAGTAGCCGTGATAGGGAACAAATGCATAATTTGTCTCTTTTAAATTAGTAGCAAAACAGTTTATCTCCTGTAACCTTGAACTGAATTCTCATTTTGTGGTTGCAGGTTTTCTGTTCTCAGAGTTCATTTATAATTCTTGGTTTTACTTTGAACTATCAAGAAACAAATTAATGCTCATAGAATGCATTGCAAATTCTGCACTGGGATATTTTCTACCTGCAGCTCCAAAACGATGATATTGAGGAATATGTCTTAGCAGGCTTGTAAAATCATATATTTTAGGTTGTAACGAAGCATTTGACATTATTTCTTTCCATATGCCCAGAAGAGAATATCTGTGGGGTAATTCACTGTAACGGGATCAAGTATATTTTTCGCTGCGGGTTGTTTAAGCCTTAACCTTCCTTCTCACAGTTGTGGTTTATATGGACTGTCATTCATGCAGCAGGCATGGTCTTGAAATCAGAATGAAAATACAAGAAAATTTTGAACATTTTTTTTCTCACTCTGATACATTAGCTGTATTTATTTTGGTCCATCAGGGAACAAAACCTTTAACTTTAAAAGCAAAAAACCCAGCATAGCAAAGTCTTAGGTGTTCAGGGCATAAATACAAAGTTATTCGACCTCTCACTGAGGTTAAATTGCAGGCTTTAAGCAGCTAAGCAAGAAAAGTAACAGGAAAAAATGAGAATAGGAGATGTTGCAGTTGACATAGGAACAGGTTTATGGAAAGTGACTTGAAATCCATACAAGAGAAGTTTATTTGCAAGTAAACATAGGACTAGATAGTATTCTTAAATACATTTTGTTTTGATTGCTTTTTCTCAAAATAGATATTGCTTAAAAAAACAAAATTATTTTGCAGGTACAAAAAGGACATGTTAAAAAGATTAAGGCTCCTTTGGTGGAGAGAGTAAAAACAAATGCCATGTGTAGCCTGTATGCTAGCAAAGACTACAAGAGTAAAAAATAACTGTGAATACTCATTCTTTAGGTTTCTATCTTGTGTAAGTTTGTGTTTACCTTTTGACTGGGCTGCTCAGGGCTTTCTACTTTTGTTTTCTTCAAAGCATTAAGGGCATTTAGTAAAAAAAATGGAAAAGCTATCTTAGTGGATAATGTTACGCAAAGTATTTAAATCCTCATAAACACTAAGCAGTCAGGAATATTTGGTAACAAGTATGCTGCTGGTATAGCATGAGTTCTATGGAAAAATACAATTTAGCTATTTTGGACTTTGGTTTGAAGCTTCTAGTCTTGGTTCAAGATGCAATTCTACTCTGATACTATTCTACTCTTTCACGGCTCTTGGCTATTCTGGGAAGTAAATGCTATTTTTTTAGCATCTAATCTGGTTTCTTTGAGAGTCTTTACAATTTTGCCCATCTTTCTTCCTGCTTCTAGTAGTCTTTTTATTTTATTATTTTTCCATAGAAGACCTTACTGAGTAAGACTTCATTGCCAGATTTTCCGTGCAGCAGACAGAAGTAGATGCCATCTTGGCTTCTTCCATCTTTCTTCTTCTGCCATTGAGAAACTTAGGAGAGAGGAGAATGGATGGTTTTGTCCACTGTAATGATTTTTTTTTTTTTTTTTTTTTTTTTTACTTGAGGAAATGAAGGGTAGAGCTATCAGTCCTCTTTCCAAATTGGTTTTTACAAACAGAACGGTTGGAATGGTGCTTGGGAAGGACTCTTCCAAGTGACTAAATAATTCATAGAGAGGTAAACAGAACAAGACACCACAGCTGTGTGGGTTGGGTTTAATGAGGTTTTCTGTTTGTTTATTTGGTTTTTGAACATGTATATTCAGTTTTTAAATGAGTGCTTAAAGTTCAATTCAGTGAGAACTAGCAGTGGGCAGACAGGTAGATTTGTTAAACAGTAACATTGTGTATTTATTTTGGTTAATCAAGATGTGTCATCTGAAATTTGTTTCCTTGTAAGGGGAAATTCAGAATTTAAACAATGTTAATAATGCATGGACATAGTAACTGCCAAAGAAGACGCTTGGCAACTTTACAGAAAAAGAAATGTATGCATTTCCTCATTGCTTACTAAGAATCCTTTCCTTTATTCATGATGTGGTTGTAACAAACAATTGGGAATTTTGATGAAAGCTTGTGTTTTATAGAATTGTCTAGCTCATGTTACGATATGAGGAACAGGCCTGTAAATGAGAGATGTAGAAAAACTCAATTTGTTAGAAGGAGAAAAAAGATAGAAACACTTTGGTATCCCTGCTATTGCAGCAGGAGAAACTGATGAAGTATGAGGAAGAATACTCCCATCAGCCCTGAAATTGATTTCCCTATTGGAAGTTACCTATAGAAAGGCATAATTACAGTAGTAACATACTATTAAAAGTTGTACCAGGAGCTGGGCTTTGCTGTGACGCCTGTGCCACACAATGGTATCAAGGTATATTATGTTCTTAAGGGATAAATGAAACTGGGATGGCACGTGTGTTGCACACACTTGGGTTTGAACAGCAAAATTGCTGCTTCAGTTCACAGTGTTTAGTCAGGAACTGATTTCCAAGGGCTCGTAACCTGCTCCTAATAATTTGAAAGGGACGTAACTTGGTGTGTAGTATCTCAGACTGGGAATATAGTCCTTTGCTTAATTCTTTTCTTCTGGCATTTTGAATACCCATTAGGCCAGTGTTAAGATTTAAACATGGAATTTCCTACACGCTTTAACATGAAATATTCCTGGTCTGACTACTTTGCTTGTAAAATAAAAATTAATGTGCCTTTGAAAAACTGTATTTCCCTTTTTCTCAGTTGTATATATCAAGTTTAGTTCTGTTAATATATAATTAATGAAGAAAACTGAGACTTGCTGAGGAAGATTAGGAGTACATTGTAATAAGATTTCAGAAATGGCTAGATCTTTGGGTCAGAGAAGGTCAATTTCCTTGATCCTCTTATTGGAGGCAAACTGATCTAAACTGGGGATTTTGACTGGTCTTTCAACAGGCAGCAGTTCCTAGGTTGTTTTTACTGACTGCCAGCATATTGATTTCTAAATTCATTGACAGTATGTATATAGTAAAGGGAGAAAACACCGTTGTACAAAAATAAGTGGAAGCTGCTGCCAAAACAGAAAGAATAGTGAGTGAGAATAGCACTAATGCTTTGGGGGTTGTTTTTCCCATTTCACATCCATCTAATGATTAGTTTATGAGATTTAGTTGCTGAGATGATGAAGTGCAGTAGAAGGTGGTATGAACCTGTGAGACGTTTATAGTTTTTCATAGGAATTCTATTAAAATTTAAATCTATTTAGATTCTGTTCTGGAATCAGTGCTATTTTCCAGTTAGAGCAGACCAGATTTTGTTGGGTGGCTTAAGAGCAGGCAAAGATGGCAGTTTGGCTTCTTATTTACTGGGGTGGGCTTTTATCCTGTCATGCAGATCCTTCTTGTCTGCTGGGGTCTGTCTGACTTCTGAGTTCAGGCAGAACATGCTTCAGCTGCAGTTTTTCCCTCCTTTCCTTTCTTTTCCCAGAAAGTACAACGTGCTGTACATGTGTGGTGTGTTACAGAACTCAAAGGTTGGTGGGGATTCCTGTGGATTCTCATTTACTGTTTTTCCCACATGGATTTAACTGGTCAGTCTGTCCCTCATTATCACCTGTAGCCTCCCAGTGACCTTATCTGGTGTGTGTGTGTAAAATCTTTGGATTCTTCCTGGTCATTGGTTTGAAGAAATGTGCAGAGACCTTGATTTTTATATACTTTGGAAGTCTATAAAATGGATTTGTGGAACGACAGTCAAATCTTCCAACCCCTGCTTTCACCTTCTGCCAACTGCAACACTGAGAACCAGATTTTCTGGAGTCTGTGGTTATCTATATCTTTAAGAGGTTCTTTAAGATTTCTTTCTTTTGAGATGTTTGTCCTGTGCAGTGGCACAAGGGTTATTTCTGTAACTAGAAGGGCTGGAAATTTACATAAGGAGAGTAAAAAAACTTAGGCAAACTCAACAAACTCAAATTCTGTGAAGGGAATACCTGCTGTGTTCATGGTATAAACTCAGCTGTGAGCAGTTATAAGATCCCATCTGTGGGATGAGTTTCTGCTCCTTTACTCCTCCTTTTCCCTCTCTACGGTTCAATATGGTTTAGGTTGTTAGTTTCCCTTTCTAATCAGACTGTTGCAGATAAAAAGAAAAAGCGGGGAGGAGACAGAAAAGGTTGCTAGAAATAATTTCTTTGGAAGTTACATAACCTCTCCTCAATGTATTTAGCAACGTGTCTCTGCCTTTCAGCTACACCAGGCATAACCCACCATCTTCCTTTAAAGCAGCAGTCAAGGAGATCTTGCACTAAGATTGTGAAATGTAGCAGCTGAGGCATGGACATGTCTTCTTCTGTTTCCCCCTTCCATGAGTAGTGCCTTCAGACAGAGAGGGCAGATGTGTCTGGGAATGGCATCATCTCCAACCACTGCAGCAAAGCCTCCAGATGGCTGGGGCACACAGTTAGTGCTTCTTGTGGAGCATGTCCCAAGGAGGCCTGGTAATCTTTGAAATACCTGCACACTGTCAGGTTAAAGACATCCTGAGTGTGTGTCACGAAGCCACAGCTGTGATTCAAGCAGTTGGGATGGAGATTGAGTAATCAGTGGCAGATTTGTCAGGGGCTTCAACAACATTCTTCATCAACCTTTTCTCACTTTTAATTTCCCTGCTGTATTGTTGTCCAGCAAAACTAATTATGGCAAAATGTGGCTAAATTAGTTTTGAAAGCAGAGGAGTTTTTTCTTTAAAACTGAAAGTAAGCCTGAAATAATATTTTAATTATCTGCTTCCCGGTATTTTAAGGTGTGATATGTTGACTCCTCATATCAAGTATATTTTATTTCCCTGCTTTTGTTTTTAAGTGGCTATGCTTGCTTGGTGGTTTTTCTATACACTTGACCTGCTGTTAAAGAAATCTGATCTAAGTTTAAGTTCTGAGTAAACTAATGACTGAAAATTAGACTTCTTTTTTATTTGAGTGGTTTGGTTGGCACAGCTTATATCGTGTTTATTTCAGAAAGTATTTGTGTAAAATTGGACTGTGTTTGCATCTCAAGGAGTGTTTTTTGCCCAAGACTCTCTAAATCCTTCAGACTTTTTCATTTAATGCTTTGAAATATTGATTAAATATATTCACTCTGGTTTGCTTTAATCTGATTGCACATCTAGAAGTTTTCTTCTGATGTGGTGCAGCCGTGTCTGGTGTAAGCTGGCTTAATTAGCACTGCTTATTGATTTGGGACCCCTGTCAAAGGCTGTTATGTTATCTGGAAACATAAGGAGTTAAAGCTGAAGCTGTGACCTCATCCCTGTTCATGTTACACTGGAGTAGAAGCTGCGCTGAAAGGGATTGTTTGGCTGCATCGCTGTCTGTGCTGCTGCTGCTCGATTGCTTTAATTCGGTTCTGATATCTGTCACACACTTGCTGAACAACTCTCACAGGAGGGATTTGTGGGAACGCTAGAGGCAAAGGAAGCTGTGCTAATATCGAACGCCCGTGGAAATAGTTCCCACGGCAATAGACTCAGATAGATCTTTCTACCTGATTTCAACTTCTTGTTGCTTCCCCTGTGAAAATTGAAGCCGCACGGAGGAGCGCTCGCAGACACGCGCACACACGCACGCACACTCTCCTGGCCAGCCGCGCGCTTACGCAACGGCGTGTGCCATTTATTCCTTAATTGCCTCGGCTGCGTGGGAGCTGCGGGAGCGCCGCTGCGGCTCGAGCGCGGGAGCGGCGCGGGCTGCCAGAGGTGTCACTGTGCGCGAGCCGCTCTCGGCGGCTGCAGCCATTGGCTCCGCGCTGCCGCTCCGGCCGCACGGCCGCCAGCCCCGCACGGCCGCCAGCCCCGCAAGGCCGCCAGCCCCGCACGGCCGCCAGCCCCGCACGGCCGCCAGCCCCGCACGGCCGCCAGCCCCGCACGGCC
>NW_024582058.1:1830647-1853594 GCF_017639235.1 Corvus kubaryi | reverse complement strand
TAAGTTTGATCCAGAACTCGAATCGTTAAATACATCCCCATCATTCCTGCCCGCGCAACTTCGGCTCGCCGGCAGCCTGGCGCTGCCGCCGTGCGCTCCTCCTGCCCTCTGCCCGGCGCGTAGCGCTGCCAGGCGGCTCCTGATCGGGAAAGCTGGAAAGAAGGAAAGCTGGCTGGAATGATGGGGATGTATTTAACGATTCGAGTTCTGGATCAAACTTAAAGTCAGTTTCTTGCTCGGTGCGCTGGAAAGGTCACCTTGTCTTGCTGGAAAAGAAGAAAACTCTCAGCTCTGCTGCTTTTGGTGTAACAGCTTCCACGTGCATTCCTAAATGTTCCTAACTAGTTAGGCTGTCGGGCTTTACACACGAGTATACTCATGGTAGATGAGAAAGGAAAGAACATGAAATGTCTCACCTTCTTCTTGATGCTTCCAGAGACGGTCAAGAACAGGTCTAAGAAGAGCTCTAAGAAAGGAAATAGCAGCGGCAGTAGCAACAGCAAATTGCCTCCAGTTTGCTATGAAATCATTACCTTGAAGACCAAAAAGAAGAAGAAGATGGCTGCTGATATTTTTCCCCGAAAGAAACCAGCTAACACTAATACAACTGCTGTCCAGCAGTACCATCAGCAAAATCTCAATAACAACAACACTATTCCTGCACCTAATTGGCAAGGACTTTATCCAACCATCAGAGAGAGGTAAGTTCAGGGCAGTTTTTTTGGTGTTTGAATGGAGAGGTGAAAAGTAGCAAAATGTCCAGAATGCATTTATTTGCTGAGGAAAACACGGTTATATTTTCTTTGGGCTTTTTGTCTCCCTGTATGTGTGCATGAAATAAGAGTTTTCGTAATGGAAAAATATTTTAATATCTCTTTTCCAGACAGTGCATTTATTTCAGTAAATAAAAATGTTGCTGAAAGCTGCAGCATACCCGTAAAGATTTGCATTTAGACCTCAGTGGGGATTTTCAGTGATACATGCGCTGGACTTTGAATTCCGCTTCTTGGAAAGTTCTCGGAAGTTTGGGGGTTGGTTTTATTGCACACACACCCCCCACACATGCTTTTTCCTCCTTAGTATTTTCTCTGGTATATTTACGCGATGATGTGTAAAGTAGCTTGAAGCAAAGTGTGACTGGCTTCTCTTTGCTAACAAGCAACTTGAAGTTGCTAAGAAATTAAATTTCATGGGTCTGGGGCATGCAGAGAGTTCCTGGGTGCCACAAATTAACATGCTACCTCTGTTTGTAGAAATGCAGTGATGTTCAACAATGACTTGATGGCAGATGTTCATTTTGTGGTCGGGCCACCAGGTGGGACCCAGCGGCTGCCGGGACACAAAGTAAGCAACAGCTGCACGATCTGCTCGGGCAGGGAGAGCCAGAGAGAGCTCCCACGGCTATGCCGGGACAGAGCGTGGGAGGCTCGGCTCTTCTGGGACAGGCAGCAGTCTGTATCTGAAAAGGCCACATGCAGTGGGATAATCCATCCCTGGCTTTTCTTTGTGTTTTCAGTTAAACAGTACATTTGTTGGGCTAGGGCAGTAAAGTTAGGAATACTGCTTTGTGCTGTTGATTAATATTGCTCTTGAGATTTTCTAGAAATAGTTCACTTCTGCAGTAGAGATGAGCGTTTTCCAGTAGCTAATGGATGTATGCCCAGGAGAGTAAAACACAAGGAAAATGTGTAATTTGTTCCTAACTTGGACTACATTTCTTACTGAAGTGTGCCTGTAGAGCCTGTCAGTGCAGCCCAGTATGCTCAGAGTGGCTCTCCCACATTGTTTGTGTTGGCAGTGTTTTCAGTTCAAAGCATGAAATAAGGTTTCCCTTTCTCAACAGTACGTCCTGGCTGTTGGGAGCTCTGTATTCCACGCGATGTTTTACGGAGAGCTTGCTGAGGACAAAGATGAAATCCGTATACCAGATGTTGAGCCTGCTGCTTTTCTTGCAATGCTGAAGTAAGCATCATTCATCTGCTGGATATGTTTCCCTGTCTGATGTATACATACGCTGCCAATGTCATAGCTGAAGTATTAGACTTGCATATAAACAGAAAGAAAGCAGTCGCTTAAAATGTTCCTCTTTTTGTGTTTTAAACTTTCCCCTCATTTTGCTCTCCCCTAGACTAATGTAGGCAGCTGTAAATAATGACTTTGACAGGGGATCTTTGGGCACATTGTGTACTGTAATGCCTATCGATCTGATTTGTCACTACACGTTACACAAAGGAATGGAGTTACTAAAAAGATTTGTCAGCTGTAACAAAAAAACCCCAAACCAACTGTTCTACTTTGCAAGCATAGCGTAAAGTTAAAAATACATGCACAAAGCCCCCTCAAACCCAGTAAATTTCTGGGTTTGTAGATTGACATTGTTCCAGTTCTTTTAGAAACCTGCAGTATGCAGGTCTTGTCTTAGAAAAATGACCCTAAGTTATTCAATATAGCCCCTGAAAAATAAATTTCTCCTCATGTATCATATTGATGCATTTGGAAAGTGATAAAAAGCCTGTTTACGTGAATAGGGGATTTTATCTAACAAGGAAAACTAGTCAGTTTACATGATCATTATTTTCCTTCTTGCAAACTGCGTAAGAAATGCTGTCTTTTCTTAAATGGGCATAATGAAGCAGCTTCCCTGCCGAATTGTCCTTGAATGTATCTATAAACTCTGATTGTCAAAGAGAAATGCCCTATCACAGAAATGCTATGGCTTTGAGGATTTTTTTTCCCTTCAGTTTAAATAAATGCCATTGCTTTCTTTTACAGAAAATACATCAGTATCTGATCGTGATCCTTTTAATATGCTGCAGGTTTTCTTGCATGTAATGATATAATCACTAGCTAGCAATTTATTGTATTTCATAGATTGTTTTGATTAGCTTGTGATTACAGAACACTTTCTTTTTCTTTTTTTGCATTTCAGTGGCACCATAGATGAACATTCAAACTTGCATATAGAGTTTTTTAGGTTATCATCAACATCAGGAATGTTCTGTGCAAATATCAGTAACTGCTAGGAGGAGCTCAACAGATGTTCTATAGACTTGAAAAATAAAGTTAAGATATGACATTATGTAGGGAGGTGTGTTATGGATCTTTACTTTGGGCCCTTTTGGTTTTGTGGCAGAGCTCAGACTTATGCTTTACTTTCATGCTGAATTTTGCAAATCACAAATACAAGATACTTGGATTCTTCCAAGCCCCTCCCTTTCTTTTTGAACAGCAATTCTATTTCACTGTGACTAAACATGATGTGCCATATAAAAACAATGCTTTCTGAATTTATCATTAAGAAATGCGTGCAGAAAGCAAGCCTAGAAAAGAGTGTATCAATACTGACATCTAGGTCTTGGCATGTTATTTAGCCCATGGCAATTTAGGAAACTATCTATGGGAGCATGACCAGAACCATGGGATTCATCACCGTCCCAGCTTTTGTTGAAAAAACCCAAAAGACCAGAAAAAGTCTGTGGGCTGTGTGGCTGTTGAGGTAACCTTGCCAGTGATGCAGCGTGCCTGAGGCTGCAGAGTGCTCCAGTGCAGCCGTGGTGGTGCAGGGAAGGCACAGGGATGGTGCTCAGCAGTGCAGCGTCCCCTCGCTACAGGATCCACTGCACATGGAGCTTAGGGGCAGCCACCATCCCCCTTCACTCCTCTCCCTCTGGGAAATCATCCCTGTGAGTGTCGCTTGCAACTGCTGTGAGCTGTGGATGGCAGAAGGCTCATGATACTGTTGCTACAGGGGGAAAGACTCTATCCCAAAGCAGCCTCTCCTTCATATGCTTCTTTCCACATCATAAACTTTGTCAGAAAATACATTGAGTTTGGGTTTTTTGGTTTTGACATCTTGCTGGGTTTTGTTTTGTTTTGTTTTTTTTCTTTTTTCTTGGGCCAATGAATAGCATAAATAGCATAATTTTTTTGGTGTGTTTTATTACACAGTGGGCACTCTGACAACAAACAAGGTATTGCCAGGTGTAATACAGGAAACACCATGACTGGTAGATACTAATTATTCTCCCAGTAAAACTGCTTTGACTGTTCTCTACAGTTTTAAAAACAGGGTTAAACTTACAGTCTAGTTGTCAAACTGAACTGGTGCTTTAATGTATTATATCTTATCTCAGTCTTGACTGTTCAAGTTAGAACTGTGATCTCATCCCAGGCTGAATGTGTTACTAAACCATCAAACCCCGTGCTCTGGCAGAATCCTCTGTTTGAGAACAGGGTGAAACTGGAATATCAGTAACCGCAGACCAGAGTCAAGGTGCATTGGCAGAGGGAGAGGTGTGGAGTATTGCTGACAGCCGATCTGTGCTGTGTCTGCTGTACATCAGTGATATTAGTTCTTGATTTTCAGGAATATTAAAATAGCAACTTTTGTACTGTTTCGATTTAAAACAGATGTCATCACTCTCTGCTGTACTAGCAGGCAAAGAGAAGTAATGGAAGGGAGGAAAGAGTTGGAGAGCAATGAGGACAATCATAAAAACAAATTAATTGAATGGAATTTTTTGGGCGGTAAAGGGGCTACGCCTGTAACCATTGATATAGAGATGTGCTCTTTGGTTTTACAAATAAGCTGAAACCAAGTAGTAAAGACTAAAAATAGGCTTGGCTCTGTGTAAGTTTTCTTTTTCTCTGTAACCTCTTAGATTTTATATTGCTGGAGCAGTATCCCCTCTGTGTGTGTTTTCCAGGTGTGGCATGGAGGATACTATCTTACAGCTGCAAAAATACAAATAGTTATTTACATCTATAATCAGACCAGTGTAGGTACTAATTTCTCTTTATAGGCACATCTGTTCTGCAGAAAACTCACTGTGTAGGGAAACCTGCTAACTAGAAAATTTTAATTAGTACAGGGTTCCATACAACTTTAGCTTTTCTGGAGGAAGACTCTTTTATCAGCCATAACCATCAAGACTTGCTTATCCCTGTGAAGAGTGAAATTGCATTTGGCATGGTTTTAGCACATTGCATTCACCAGCTGCAAATGGGGCCCTGAAGCATGAGATATTGAAAAGAACAAACTGTACAATGCTTCATTTCTCTGAGCAATGAATCCCAGCAGTTTAGTCACATAAATAGAATTTCACCTTCATCTCTTCCACCACGCTACCATAGCAGTAAAGCTTTTTTCATCCTTATGCAGTGAGACTGAGTGAAAATGCTGTACTGGTTGAGGTAGGATGTTGTGAGCATTAAAAACCTGAAATGTTCCATTTGCTATATGCTTCATCACCCTTTAAAAAAAACAAGCAAAAACATGAGCCCAAACAAAAAAGCCACCTCCTAAAAAAACCCAATCCAGTAGTTACAGAAATGGATAGCACCTCATATACTTGAGTAGCATTTCTCTTCTTAGATTACCTAGTTACCTTCTACAAACTTGTTACCATTCCTGATTTTGTGCATACGCCTCAGTAAACCACGGTTCACGGTCAGGGGACATGCAGTCCGGGGACTCTCGGTAACACATGCTCCAGACTCCTGTGGTAGCTGAGTGAGGCAGGAGCTCCTGCCTGGGGCCTCTCATCAGCCAAGGCCTCTGTGGAAGGAGCACAGAGCTGCAGGGGCCACAGTTTTTAAACAATTGTCTCATAGCATGTACCCCAAATGGGGAGTTGGATTCACCTTAGATTTAAGCCCGTTCTCTTCCATGGTCTTAAGTGCGGAATGTTTTTTGTACTTTCTTTCTGGATTTAATCAATACTCACCAAAAGCACTGCTTGGTTTTAATGTGGAGCCATTTAAATATTCTTTGTTTATGATTTTTTGTGAGTTTGTTGTTGACAAACTCTGGTTTTGCATTAAGCAGCAGGATTACACCCGTGTGCTTTATTTCAGGTACATCTATTGTGATGAGATCGATTTGGCTGCAGACACTGTCCTGGCCACTCTTTATGCTGCCAAGAAGTACATTGTTCCTCACCTGGCCCGCGCCTGCGTCAACTTCCTCGAGACGAGTCTGAGTGCAAAGAATGCCTGTGTGCTGCTCTCCCAGAGCTGCTTATTCGAGGAACCTGACCTGACCCAGCGCTGCTGGGAAGTGATTGATGCCCAAGCTGAGCTCGCTTTGAAGTCTGAGGGGTTCTGTGACATTGATTTTCAGACACTTGAAAGCATTCTCCGAAGGGAGACTCTGAATGCCAAAGAAATTGTTGTTTTCGAGGCAGCTCTGAACTGGGCTGAAGTGGAGTGCCAGCGTCAAGAGCTGACGGCCACCATAGAGAACAAGCGCAAGGTGCTGGGCAAGGCTCTCTACCTGATCCGCATCCCTACCATGGCCCTCGACGACTTCGCCAACGGTGCTGCTCAGTCCGGGATCCTGACTCTCAACGAAACCAATGACATCTTCCTGTGGTACACGGCTGCCAAAAAGCCGGAGCTGCAGTTTGTCAGCAAGCCCCGGAAGGGCCTTGTCCCTCAGCGCTGCCACCGCTTCCAGTCCTGCGCTTACCGCAGCAACCAGTGGCGCTACCGGGGCCGCTGTGATAGCATCCAGTTTGCTGTTGATAAGAGAGTGTTTATTGCTGGCTTTGGGCTCTACGGCTCCAGCTGTGGGTCGGCAGAGTACAGTGCCAAGATTGAACTGAAGCGACAAGGGGTTATCCTGGGCCAGAACTTGAGTAAATACTTCTCGGATGGTTCTAGTAACACTTTTCCTGTGTGGTTTGAATATCCAGTGCAGATTGAGCCTGACACCTTTTACACAGCAAGCGTGATTCTGGATGGTAACGAACTCAGCTATTTTGGACAAGAAGGAATGACAGAAGTTCAGTGTGGGAAGGTGACTGTTCAGTTTCAGTGTTCCTCGGACAGTACAAATGGCACGGGGGTACAGGGAGGGCAAATTCCCGAACTCATATTTTATGCTTGAATGGGAGTGTGTGGCTGCAAAGCATTTTGCTATGAAGAACCTGTCTGGTTCAGGCCTACTGACACTTAGCTTTTTATCTGCAGATATGTGATCAGTACAGGGAATAGGTAACTAAATGCTGTGGGCAAGTTCCTGGCTTGCTGTACTTGTAGCATCGTTGGTGATTAAGTGTAATATTTAAACTGGAAGCTCTTAGAAACAAGCGAGTTTTAAAGGCTTTTTAAGAGGGGTGCCTGTTTGCTGGTGATGCTGACCCTTTCTTTGATGCACCTGTGAATCACCAGAGGATGTCCCCCTCTTGTGTCTCACTAAACATTGTCTTCATTGATCTGTTTTCTCTTTCTCCATTTTCTGCTTTCTGCTTGTATTGGGGAGGTAGGGATAGAAAATGAAGAGCTTTGTTTTATACCTCTCTGCTGTCTGCTCTGCAGACTTTGGAGATTCCAGTAAACCAAGCTGCTTTTGACAACAGGGGCTGAAAGAAGTCCTTCAGTTATAAGCAGAAAAAGCGCAAGTTTAAACCTTTATCCTGTGAGATTCTCCTGCAGCCAGTTGTTTGGGATGGCTCCAGGGGAATATGGGGAGAAGGAAGCATCTTTGAGGAAGCTCCAGGGCATGCTGACCATGTCCCCAGTGCATGGACATGCTCACAGTGAGGAAGGGATGTAGGCTTGGCTGGTTACCCTTGGAGTTCATTTTCTAGGAATCCCACCATGAAGGTGAGGAAGTACTTGCACGTGTTCAAATTGTATATGCAGCTCTTGAAACTCTACTCCCATGACCCAGCTTTGGCTATGTCAGACTTGATCTCTTTAAATGGCACTTCTCTGAACCCTTGCTAAATAAATGGGAATTAATATCAATCATCTGATGCAGGATAATTTTTTGTTTGTTTTGGGTGGCTTGTTTTTCTTCCTAAAAAACATGGTAGAGGCAGATTTTAGACGAACAAAAGAATGTATCAATCTTGACTTCGATTTTTTTCTGTAATATGAGGGGTTTTTTTTCTTTTTATTACCAGTTGAAATTTAGACAAAGACAGAAGATTCTCAGCTGTGGTCATACTACACTTAGTGTATGTTATCAGATAGCAGTGAGGGGGAAGAAGTCTCCTCTAATGTGTTATTGTTGGAGCTCTTGCAACTGCTTATGGTTACACATCAATCAGAGGATTATGTGGTATGGAACCTTTTCCTTGCCTGAGTTTTTTTCCCCCCAAACTTCCTGTTACATGTCTGTACCATTTTTGCAAAAGTATGAGGGATACTCCTTGTATGAGGGAAGGAAACCAGTATAAATAAGAACTACAGGTACTACTTAAACATAAGAAAATCCTTCATCACTGCACTGGGACAGTTGTTCCTCAAAGGCTACACTGCCCATTGTAAAGCATCTCATTCTTGCTTCACCTCCGAAGTGGGTTCTGTTTGTTGCGTACGTTTTAACAAAATGAGAGGACCAAATGATTCTTTAGACTGGCTGAAGATTAATGTTACAGTATATCAACACATTAACGTAGCATAACCCTAAATTCACTTGTCAGTTCTGTAATAAAAATGTTTTTCTCATATGATTTCTTACCAGTTTAATACTATTACTCTAAGTGTTGCTTGACGGTTGGAATACTGGCCCGTGGCCATCGGAAAGTGCCAATACATCTTTGCAGTGTCCAAAATACCATCTGAAGTAAGGAAAACTGGAGTGTAGTCATCAAACACTTTATGGCCAAAGCCCAGATCTTCTTTCTAGGTAATGAAAAGAGAGCCAGGTAAAAAAGTACCCTGCAGGATTTATGCCTTTCACCCATCTTAGCGTTTAATGTTTTATATACACACATACATGTGTGTGTAAGCAGTGCTCTTTCTGAAATGTAAATACCCTCAAAATACATAGAAAAAGGTTTTGTTTTTTGTAACAGATGTACATAATCCAGACTGCTCGTGAAATCTAAACAGAATGCTCCATGGAAAACTCCCAGAGAGAGATTTAAAAAAAACTCTACTTATTTATATTTAGATCTGCAGCTGAAAATAGGCAAGAGTATAAATGGTATGGAGTGGAGAAAGAGTTGCTGAAGAGATCGTAAAAAAGAATCTGAGATTGTGATGAGGTAATGGTCATTTACTTTTAGACAACATCTGAGCGGCAGTTCCATTTATTTAGATAAATTTCAAAGCAGAGAAAGATGCTAATCAGCTGATTAAGTTTTCTTACAGCAAGTGGCTGATGCAGATGTAATTACACTGAGTGATGATCAGATTGACAAGTTGTGGTAGCAAGCTGCATTCCAATTTGGTTGGTAAAAAACCCATGTGCCACAGCTGGTGGGACAAGTCAGAGAGTGCTGCATTGGTGTAACTAGTCTCGGGTTCTCAGTTTTAATTTATTCTTTGTTTTGACTTACCTGCAAACAAAGGTGACGTATCTGCTACGTTCACTGGCTGGAAGAGAAGTTCAGAGATCAGAATACTCTGTAGCTGTAATACGTAGAAAATGAGCTGTTACTTAATTATTGTTCTTATTTGATTCTTTTACGAAGTCTTTTTGATGAAGTAGGATGAAAACAGCCTCTAGCTTAATTCCTCTGAGTCCATTCCAGGTTTTAGGAGCTGGTGCAGGGAAAGGTTTCCAGTGTGGGTCATCAAACAAAGGCACCCAAAACACCTTTTGATGCTCACAGTGTGACTTGCTTCTGAGCACTTCGTGATGCTAACAAGTACTGGGATGTAAGAAGGTGAGCAGTGCCACTCACCTTAGGACATCAGAGCACTTGAGTAGGTGTCTGAATGTGAATTTGGTCGGTTTAACAGAAGCACCCAAGCTTGAA
This sequence comes from Corvus kubaryi, assembly GCF_017639235.1. Taxonomy (NCBI): domain Eukaryota; kingdom Metazoa; phylum Chordata; class Aves; order Passeriformes; family Corvidae; genus Corvus; species Corvus kubaryi. The sequence continues at coordinate 1,843,878 of NW_024582058.1, read as the reverse complement.
TACATTGATTGACATTTCGCAAGCATCAGCCATATCAGCCTGGAATGTAAACGTCATGTCGATAGAGATCACCTTGCAGATTCTGTCTAAACTGTTCCTGGCTGTGTTTGCTACTTGTATCTTTGATCTGCTGGTGAGAGGAATCTGTGATAAGAGAGTATAATGTAATATACTTTCTGCATATCTAAAATAGTATTTAAGTAAACATTTTAATTTCTACACACTTATTGCACTGAACTGGTTTGGGTTTTGTTTTTTTGTTGTGATAAACTCGGCTCACTTCAGGTCCCAGCACCCATTTGTGCTGAAGCAGTGTTTGACCTTAGCAGGCTTACAGCATTATTTATAAAGGACAGATATATATAAATATATGAAGTACCTCATGTTGAATGTTATTGTACTGTATCTTTAATGTCACAGTGCAGATCTTGTTGGACTCATGAATGTGTATAATCGCGTTAAACATAAAAATAAAAATGATTCTTAAATGGTTGTTTCCTGCAGTATCTTTGAAGCATGAGCTGTGAAAGCCCTTAGTTATCTCTTTTAATAGTTCCTATTGTGGTACAGTTGTGCAGGGATATTTGTTGAGCTTATGTATTCAGAGATCTTTTGATCCCCAAAGAAGCAAAAGTCTGAAGAAAAAACAAGGAAGAACAATGAAAATGTTAATCAGTTACATTGTAAAAAGGTTGACGATTAAGCTAATGAGCTAGAGTGAATGAATTCATTTATGTGCTTTATGAAAGACCTTGTCTACTAGCATTAATATTTTCATGTTCTATTAATATTATTAAGCATGTGGAGATGAAGGGGGAGGGTCTCTTGTTTATTCTAAAAGACAGTTGGCATGGGAAAGGCCATGCTTTTCAGTCTCTGATGGATCAGAAAGGACATGGTTAGTGCCAAGAGGCTGTTCTCTGCTGAAAAGTTAATTATATAATAGTATTCAGAATTCTGAGTATTAACAATTTTCTTCCAGGAGATTTGAGACTTCATTTTAAATACTTTTAAGGTCAGTGAAGCTGAAGCCCCACTTCCATGATGTCCATGTCCAAGACCTTTCATATATTACTGGCTAATGATAAAAAATACTCTGTAGTCTGATAGAGAGATATGGAAATTTGAGGAAGTCTACCCCAGAAAAAATCAATACCTTCATAGTTCATCCAAAATTCTGATTGAAGGATGTTTACAGGCATCAAACTTGCCACTTTTGGTAAGTTGTTTTTCTAGAATTGTTACTTCACTACTTGGCACCACACTGCTCCATTCTTGATCCAAGTTCTCTTACGTGCCCAACACTTCTCATGTGGAACTGGCTTCAAGCAGGAACTGTCCTATGCCTTGTCCTGTACTAATGCCACCAGCTCTTAAATGCGTGGTAGATACCGGTGTGATTTGGTGCAGCAAGGACCACACTGGCAGCAGCAGCCTAGCTTGGTGTAGCAGAAGAGATTGCTGCTGCTGCTGCTGCTGGCAGCCTCAGATGCTTTGGTAAACAGGCCAGAACTAAGTGGACAAGACGAATAAAGGATGGCCTGTCTCATCCAAAGGGCCATTCATTCTCTTTTGCTTCTGCCTGAAATATGACAGAAGTGATAGAACACTTGCTTTGGAAATTGATTTTAGGGAGAGCAGTGTCAGTCTCATGCACTGTGTTTGGTGAGGCAGAGAATCACATGTGTATTTGTGCCAGAAAAAAAAGGAGTTTGAAGTGGAAGGAAAAAGTGCTGGGATGTTTCTGGGCTTGGGAGGAATTAGACTCCAAGAGGTGCACTCAGTTGTTTGTCCTGCAGGTAATATCTTGCTTGGTGGAAAAGGGGCTCCCTGCTCCCATGTAGCTGGAAACTCCTCAGGAGCACATGGCTGCTGCTTCTCATGAGGGCAAGATCCTGTCTAGAACAGGCTCTGAATACTCAGCTCTCAAGTGTAGGAGCCCAGGAATTCCTGGCCTCTGGTCAGCAAGAGTAGTTATCCTACAGCCCAGGACAAGCTCAAGGAAGCTCAGAGAGCCTTTGGGGCCTCCCAAGCCCAGCACTCGGTGGCAGCTGAGATCCTGGCCCAGAGTGAGACACGATGGGGAGTTGAGCCCATGAGCAGTATTTGGCTACGGTAAAAAGCAGCTGCTTTGAGAGCCAGCCTGTCCTTCCATGCTTGCGGGGAATCAGTGGCAGCAGGAGTACCTGCTGATTTCCTGAAGGCAATGAAAGGAGCTGCTTTCTCAGATGGCAGTGTGACCATGTTCAAAATAAAATTAAGAAAAGGCTTTTTGGCATGCTGCTCCGTTTCTAGAAGTCTGAATTTATTTTCTCTCCAAGACTTCCTCATAAAATGAGGCCCTGGCCCAATTGAAATCAGTAGGAGTTGCCCTAGTGACCTCAATAAACCCAGGATTTTCATTTGTTAGTGTTCATTTTGTATGATTATTCCCAAAACACAACATAAAACCACCAAACAAAGGGAAATTAATTTTCAAATCTCACTGTAATCTGATTATCTAAAATGTAGGTAGTAATATTTCTGTCAAATTTTACAGAACTGCTCATCAGATTTTGTATGCCTGCCCCCAGGCTTTTCTACTAGAATGCTTTATCTTCAGCCATGAATCTATAGACAGAACAGTAAATTTGTACAAGGCTTTATGTATATTTTTACAATCTGTGTATAGAATTCATAGCACATAAGATGCATAGCACAGATAAAGTATTTTTAAGATTAGAAAGTGTCTGTAAATTGCCCATAATCCCTTCACCATGAAGAAAAAACAAAACCAGCTTTTTAGCTTGAAGGTATTGGTATTTTGAAAGAGCTTTTGAAGTCTGTGTGCTTGTTGATAGCATCAGAAATGCATTTATATTAAGCCTTTAATTGTAGCATTTTAAAATCAGCTGTCTAATTGTTTTCTATAGACAAAGATAACATAGCTGGCCTTGAGGGACCCTCCACCCTGGTCCAATGGGGTTTACACTTGAACAGGTAGTAGCAAGTGCAATTTTCTAGATCTCATTTTAAAGCTTCACAGGGATGTTAAGTGCTGCCTGGGGAGCACCAGCCTTTCAAAAACAGCCGTGGCTGGTTTTAGCCTGACATCAACCAGGGGCTTGCATGGGGAGGAATCTGAGTGGGGCTGCTGTGGTTGTGTAGAGAGGAAGAGTTTCCACTTCCCTGAGGGCAAAACGCCTTGTGTAGCCTCGTGCTGGCAGCAACAACATGCTGAGCATCGTGTCAAACAGTTCAGCAGCTGCGAGGAATTGGAGGCATGAAGTGCCCTGGGGATGCCCTGCATGAAGGCAGCGGTGGAGGCTCCCAGACACAGGGCTGTGCTGAGCAAGGTGGTTTTTTGAGCCAAAGAATTGGGATCCTGTATGTCAACACCCTTTGTGATGGAGGGTTATGGCTGGGCTGCTGAATGGCATGTGATTGTGATTTTTCACAGCCGAGAATCCCATTTTGTTTTCTTGTTACTCTGGGAGATTCTCCAGCTCTCCTCTCCCCTGAGCTGCCTGTTCTTGCTCTGTGCCAGAGGCTTCCGTGTGCTCAAAGCCCAGAGATTCCCTTTTTGCTGAGACTGGGGGCACTGGAAACACCTGGTGGAGAAAGACTGGCTGAGGGAGGGTGGGACATCCCAATGTTTCAGTGCACTGCTTGCGAGCTGCCCTGGATGTGCTGAACGCTGGCCTAGCATGGCAGGAGAGGCAGGATAATTCTTTTGTGGGTACAGATGTATTTCAGTTTTCTCCAGCCAAATGCTGGTTGTGCTTAAAAGGGACAATGAGCATTAATTCACTTCTTTGGTAGGGTATAAGAGTTGTGAGTATAAGACGAATTTATGCTTCTGTCTTTGCAGAGTCAGTAGTCCCAGTGGGCTCAGGGGAGGTGTTGGGAGACAGGGCTCGCATCTACCTTGAAAACATACATGAAAACATCTCTTTCTTTAATGCCCTGCTTGTAGGAAGTTGTGAGGCGATAAAATAAATTCACAGAGACCTGGCTTGTCTAGCTTGTTTTTGTAGTGGGACTTGTTATGAATGAAAGAATGATGGAAATGTATTTAGCTTAGAAATACTAAATCCTGCAGAACTTCCAGAGCATGGGGGTTGTTGGGGTCTCCTCCCCCTGCCATGGAGCCCTGGCAGAGGGGCCCTGAGGGCACAGAGACAGGGTTTCCCTGTCCCTGCTCAGCCTCGTTCCCACTGGTTGGTTTGTGTTCCCTGCGCGGGCAGAAGGACCCTTGGTCCCGTGACTGGAACAGTTCCTGGGCAGAGCCCCGGCCATGCGGCTGGAGAAATAAACATCTCTCTGAAACACCTACCAACATCATCTGTCCACATATATATTTCCTTTCCACGGGACTCCTGGTTTGATATATGCGTGTTACAGTATCCCCGCTGTAACAAATGGTGGGAATGCGGGCAGAACGATCCCCGATCCCTAAGCGACTGATTTGTGTGAGTAAACCCTGGAAACTTTGGATTCCTCTTCTTGGTTTTGCTTTGCTATTCCATATCTAAACTATGGAGGAACCGTGGGAAGACTCTTGGCTCTCAGAGCCGCATATGGACATTTATCTTAAACTTAAAATGATTCCTGAACAACGATTTGTAAATTTTAGCTTGATTCAAGCTCAAAAAGAACTGAAACACTTCCCGGCATGGTTGTTTAAGAACTTTTTCTATGTTTCTTGGGATTTAATTCTTACCAAGGAGTTTTGGAAGGCCGTTTGGACACAGTTAATTTCTGAGTCAAAATATATACCGATGGAAGAATATTTTCGTGAATATTATTTAATTACCGAGACTGTTGAGCAATGTCAGCTGTGTCCTGGCAAAGGGAAGCCTGCCTCAGGGACTGTGCGGCCACGGCCACGTGCACCGAGTGCTCTGCGAGCAGCAGCCCGGCCGAGATGCAGCGCCCGGCAGCGGCAGCGAAGCTGCACCCAGAGGAGGCGACGCACGGAGAACTGAGCGGCGCGGCCCGGCCCGCACAGCCCCGAACGCGACCCCGGGAAGAGCACGCAGGCACCAGCAGCCCCGACAATTCCAACACGGGAGCGACCGAAAGAGAGAGCAAAGACACAGTGAGACAGAAAACAGCAGCCACTCGGAAAAAGGAAAAGATCATAGTACCTAAGATCTTAGGGATAGTAAAATGGTATAATGTTAAGCAAAATTATGGTTTTATAACAAGGGGTGACAACCAGCAAGACATATTCGTTCATAGAACTGCTATTAAAAAGAATAACCCTGAAAAAGCATCCCAAGCTTGGGAGATGGAGAGGTGGTGGAATTCAAAATTATACGAGGTAGAAAAGGGTTACAAGCATCACAGGTCACTGGGCCTGATGGTGTTCCTGTAAAAGGCAGTATATATGCAAAAAATCATAGTCATTTTAGACAATATCTCCATTGTAAGCCCCCCCTACAGTCTCCCTTTCCTAATCCCACCTTTCCCTTTTACCCTATGTCCTATTACCCCCAGTGTATTCCCAATCCGTTTTTTCACCCATGGTTTCCCTCACAAAACCATACCTTTGCCAATTGTTTCCCCAAAAATCCCTTTCCAATGCCGAGTGGGGGATGAAGGGGGGAGGGAAGAAATTAAACCCTCTCCTGCCTCAGTTTCCCCACAAAGCATGCTCAGAGAGTCCTGTCTCACTTCTGTCAGCCTTAAGATGTTCCACAGAATCTGTTTGGACATTTAAAGACTCAGGAGGGTGGCTTGTTTTGTCTTGAAACTGTTCTTGTTATGTTTATCCAGTTGTTTTCATTCTCCTTTTATTAAAATAAAACGGGTGAGGTGTTGGGGTCCCTCCCCCCTGCCATGGAGCCCTGGGGGATGGGCCCTGGGGGGGAGACACGGGGTTTCCCTGTCCCTGGTCAGCTTCATTCCCCATTGGTTGGTTTGGGTTCCCCTGCGTGGGAAGGACTCTCTGGTCCCGTGACTGGAACAGTTCCTCGGCAGAGCCCTGGCCATGTGGCTGGAGAAATAAACATCTCTGAAACATCTATCAAGAATCAGTCCATATATATATTTCCTTTCCACGGGACTCCTGGTTTGATAGATGCGTGTTACAGTATCCGCACTGTAACGGGGTAGCACAACATAAAGGCATTTCCAGATGTGAGATTACCATCCCTTGGTTGCAGCCTTAGGCTAAGGTGTGACATGTTCTTGCTTTTGTTCTTACCCACCAGGGCTTGCTACAAGTGGTACTCACATCAGACACCACCAGTGCTGAGGGAGAATATGAAGGGCAGAGATCTGGAATACAGAGGGAAAGTATCTAATCAGAAATAACAGCTCTCATCAGGCACAGACAATAGACAGTAAAGTGGCTTCAGGAGCACTATTCAGGCATCATGGGAGCCAAATCAACAGACAGAAGGTAAAAATAGAGTCATGACAACTATTTAAATGATTTGCAAAAGTTGATTATGCTCAAGACTTCCCTAGACCCTACAAAGGGAGAATTTGTTTTGCTGCCTTAGAATAGAGTCCATGCATGTTTTTGCCTTTGTCCTCCATGCTTCATTTGGTAGTTTCTTTACCATATGTGCTACATAAGATGTTTTTCCTCCTCAGTGCCTGGGGATGAACATGTTGGTTGACCCTGTTTAGGAAAATAATCTCCAAGTATAGCCTGTAATTGTCCTATTGAGCACTCCCCTTCACCCCTCTACCTAGGATCTTTGTTGGCTCATAATAAGATGGCAAAGGGCAGGAGCCCCGAGACACGGCTGGGAGAGGAAGCTTTCCCTGCACCCCACTGTGTTTCCAGGATGGCAGTAGCAGGGTGCTGTGTTCCCTTATCAAACACTGGTACTGCCCTGGTGTGAGTCGGGCACAGGCTCACCATGCTGCTTTTGTGGTGAATTAGCTGGGGCACACAGGATGGCCTCTGCAGGCACTGTGATTTCTGTGTCACCCTTCTGCCAGCTGCGGGGGGATGGATGATCCCAGATCTGGCATAACGCCTGCCGAGGGTTTGGACAAATGTGAACTGACAGAGGGAGTTCATACGAGGTCAGCATTTCACGGCGTTTCTGAGCGGGTATTAGGAGCTTTGAAAATCACTGAAGTGCAACGTGAGATATTTAGAAGTTGGGGTTCCTACCAGCTCATGGCAGTCATTTTTCATCCCATTTTACAGGCAGAACTCCCCAGCAGAGCTGTCACAGTGAGCATGGGTATCACCGGCTCTGGGGCCCTGGGAAAAGGCAGAGGCTTACAACTGAAAACTGGAGCTCTAAAAGCAGGTTGTGGAATGGTCAGGAAAACCAGCTGGAAGCTACTGTATTGTTCTGATTTTCCAGTAGCATAGTCTGTGCTGGCAGGTTTGTTGTCACTGGGTGAAGGTGTATTTTTGTGTAATGAAATACATCTCCTGATGTTAGCAGCACTGGGAGCCAACACCTACCATTTCCCATCTAGGAAATCTAGCATTCCACACTCCATGTCTGCCTTCGAAAGAAAAATGAGAGTTTCTTTTCAGCACTGGCAAAAAAGCGATACTAATTAAAATAAAGCTTGGAATGAAATGTGAGGGTGACTTGATCTAGGAGCAGCCTTACAGAATGAGATTTAAAAATATGCAGCACAGGAAGGAACTCATGCATTGAGTCACAGGAGGACTGATGAATTAGTAAGGATGGTCTATCCATAATTTCGATGAGCTGGGACAGACAGGAGAGGAAGCAGCACTCTAATACCAGCAACTCAGGCTGAGATCAGGAGCCTTCAAAGGAAAAAACTTCAGCCAAGTTAAGGGAAAAGAAGTCTCTTACCCTTGGTTTCTTACTATTTGTCATGCATCTTGAGTGATTGTGTAGAGGACAACCATTTGCTGAGCTCCTGTTAAGACTCCATAGTTAGAGAAATGGCTTACACCAGAAGGCCAGAATGAGGTCTTTCAAAGGTCATTATCAGAACTGGTTTCTCATCAATACGCTACTTGATTGGAGGAAAAGACTCAAAATTGTAGGGCTTTGATTGCTGGGAGGGAAGCTTTTAACTGCTCCCTGCTGTTCTGTCATTTTGTGTTAACCCCAAATGGCCCCGTTAAATTGATGTCCTGTTTCCCATTTACTGCCCACAAATCACTCTTCTCCTGTTAATGCAGGAAACATTTGCACATGATAGGAATTGGAGTGGCTAAACAGTAAATCTTAAAGCCAGTAAAGAACTCAAAAGTATTTAACCAGTGACCAAAGTACTGATTTCCCTCGCCACTTCGTAATATTCAGTTGTGAACTTTATTAAAAAATACAGAACCTCATGTCTGCCTTAAGAGAATCTTTGCACAAACACTGTTCCCAAGCCGTGGATTGTGAGTCAGTGTGATTTCTGTGTGACAGCTAATTCCTTGCAGCTAATCAGACGCTAAAACAAAGGCTGGGAGTGATGCAGCTGCTCAGGCGGTGGGGTGTCACCGCTGACGCCATGTGACACTGCACTGCTGCTGTGGGCTGGGCCAGCAATGAACACAGCACAGCAGCTCTGCTTTCTCAGGACAGCGATGCTCTGAGTGCCTGGGAGCTCTTTGGGCTCAAGAGGAGCTGAGACCCAGAAAGGTTTTCCTTCACTTTGATGGATATCTGAGCTTACACGGCCTCACAGATTGGCGCGTACATCCACCCTCCTATCCAGAACTGAGTCATGTCTCAGGTCCTTCCACTGACAGCATTTTACTGAAGCCCACTTTTACTGTCAGGTTAAACTCAGATGCTGACAGTGCTCTGGGGTGATACGTGGTCCCTTCTACAGAAGGACCTTCTACGCTTCCCTTTGCAGAGCTCCCCTGGCAGCAGAGGGAAGCGTAGGGAGCTGGATAATGAATTCTAAAACAAGACTTGGTATCGCAGGAATACCCCAGTAATGGTCTCAAAGCACTTTGGCATAACTGGAGAGGACAAAATGAGTAAGCACCTTGTAATCTGTGGTGTTCGTTGTGAGCAAACAAGAAAAAAATTAACCCTTCTTCTGCTGGCCTTCAGGCAATACTGTTCCCTTCACTCTTCCATATCCCTATTTCCCTCACTGCAAAAAGGGGAGGATGAAATCCCGCCCCTCAGCAGTGCTTTGGTACCTGCTGATCAAACCTGCTCTATACGCAGCAGGAATCAGGACAGGTGCAGCAAAGCCCTGCTCTCCTCAGGAGCCAAGGTTTCTGGTGTGCTGTCACTGAAAGATTCCCAGTACCCGTAAATGTCACTGAACTGGGAAAGGTAACATTGCTGAAAATCACAATCAAAGGGGCCTCAGATGTAAATCCTTTCTAAAATCTTTATAATCTTCAGCTGCCTTAGATTCAACAGATCTTCCCATATAATGAGCCACCAGCAAAAAGGTAAATATAAATGCAAAATATTCCCAAAGCAAACATGTTATTGGCTTTTAAAACAGGTCCATTTAAATAATGTGAAAATTTATTAAAGACACAGGATCTATTCTGCTTTATGTTTAAAGATGAATTAATGCAAATATCACAGGTTTATCCTGCATTACTCCCTCGGGAGGAGTCACTGGGGAAGCAATTTGTTTCTTGTTCACTGAGGCAGGGAACTTTGAAGTTCCCGAGTTGTCTGTCTCTGCAAGTAGCCCATTTAATCTTGAGGAAAAGTGTCAGAGCTAAGTTGGAGTCAGTTGTGTGCATTGTTTAAAGCTCTGGCAGGAAGAGGTCTGCAGCATACCACCAATGAGCAGTATGAGGGGCAGTGGAAGTGGCACAAAGAATTCCTGGAAGAAATTTTTTATTGGCTATTAACAACAGACACGGAGCCGTGTACAATGAGTGTCAGGAGGGCTCCATTAGGCCTTATCTTTTTTTTCTTTAGAACTGACTTCTAGGCTATGGGCTCTCATCATTTGCTTTTAGGTGGTATCAGATGAGGATGATTTCTGCGAGGGCTAGTTGCTGGGAAAGCCACTAGAAGTAGCTTCATTTCCCCAGAAAATCCTCAGTTTTAGGGATGTTCACACACTCCTGCTCCTTTGGCTTTGCTCATGAAATTTTCTCTGGAGCTGTGCTGTAACTGGATTAGGTAAATTAGCTAGAATTAATTTCTTTTAAATTCAGCCTAGAATATTGTGCTTTGTTAGCACAACTGTGTGGGCAATGGGTTGTGACTGGTTAGGGGACAGAAGCATACACCTTCTGACAGGCTGCTTCCCTGCACAGAAAACATTTAAAAGCTGTCTGAAACTCCAGAGCCATTGAATTCACAGCAGACTCCACCTTCTTCCCAGAATGTTTATCGGAAGTCAATTTTTTTACTCTTTAATTACAAATCAGACCCTCAGCTATCCATCAGCACAGCTCCAGTGAACTGGTACACATGAGCTCCCGTGTCAGCTTTTAGCCTGAAGGTTCCAGCCTTGGGTTATCAGCTGCAAAGAAAAGCTCTGAGATGTTAACAGCATATAAAACAATTTAGGGAGGTCAGTATGCATCTGAAGACAGCTCAAAACAATAGCCAGAGGGGGAATATAAACTGTTTACTACAACTGGATTGGCACTGAAATCTACTGATGCAAAATTCATAGCCAATATGAATTAATTTGCTCCTGATCAATCCTTACAAAAACTCTGGCTTCTCCCTGCTTCCCCTAATGACTTCTGTTCAACAGCTGTGGGTTTGCAGAGCAAACTGCAGTAGCAGAGTAGACATTAACGTTCCGAAACAGCACTAAAATCCGTGAATGGAATTGCCTTTGAAACTTACAGTGGTTGCCAGCTTATACTGAATCAAGCTTGTCATGTTTTTATGGACTATACTTAATCTTTGAGCATCTTTCATCTCCCTATCACCTGTGGGTGAGGGAAGTATCAGCCCTCTTTTACAGATGAAGAAATGAGGCACAGGACACCTGAGAAAGGCTTGGAAATTGCTCTGCTCTGTAGCACAGTCTTACAAGAAGACCCCATCTCACCTTTTCATGTTAGTTGGATCAGCTGCAAGATCTCAGATTGGTTTTCCTGCTATGCCACAGAATCACAGAACCACAGAATGGTTTGGGTTGAAAGGGACCTCAAAGATCATCCAGTTCCAATCCCCCAAAGGTGGACAGGGACACTTCCCCTAGACCAGGTTGCTCAGAGCCCCATCCAGCCTGGCCTCAAATGCTTCCAGGGATGAGGCAGACACAGCTTCTCTGGGCAACCTGCCCCAGTGCCTCATCACCCTCATAGGGAAGAATTTATTCCTAACATCTAATCTAAATCTACTCTCTGTCAGTTGGAAGCCATTCCCTCTTGTTCTGTTACTCCATGCTCTAGTGAATAATCCCTCTCCATCTTTCTTGTAGGCTCCCTTCAGGTACTGGAAGTCCACAATTAGGTGACCCCTGAACCTCCTCTTCTTGAGGCTGAACAATCCCAGTTCTCTCAGCCTTTCCTCAAGGAGAGCTGCTCCATCCCTCTGATCAACTTGGTGGCCTCCTTTGGACTCACTCCAACAGCTCCATGCCCTTCCTATGGTGAGAATCCCAGATCTGGACACAGCACTGCAGGTGGGGGTCTCACCAGAGCAGAGGCAGAGGGGCAGAATCCCCACCCCTCACAGAATTCAGCTCGAGTTCCTACTGGGGCCCAGGCAGTGAGTGGGATGGGCAGTGTTTCTCCTGGTTTGTGGCAGCACCTCTGCAGGAGAGGGGAGCAGGGCTGTCCCTGTTCCTCGTCCGAAGGGTGAGCAGAGGTCTGCAAGTTGTAGGTGTAGCTAAGTAAATGCTCTGTAAAGTCGTTTTATGTAATGGCCTGGAATTTGTACCTCTGCTTATGAAACGGGAGCTGGTGGCTGTTTTAATAACCAGGATGCAGTGTAAATGCTACACTGAGCTGAATTCTTTCCTCAGATAGTCTGTGCATGCTGGTGAAGTCAAGGAGAACTGGGCTGGTATCCAAGGACAGAAGCTGGTTGCTTGTCTACTTAGGGTACATTGAAAGCATTAGTAATGAGATGTGAGAAGAATAAATAAGCCTGTTTACCACGTGGAACAGAGCTGCCTTACAGAGGGTGAGCTGCAAGATGACTAGTAAAGGACTGCAGCCAATCGCCCCTCCCAAAATTGCAGGCTCTCCTGTCATCTCCCACAGCAACCCAGGAAATGCCCCAGGAAAAAGCCCTAGGAAATGCCTTGAAAGGACAGCTCTGCAGTAAGAAGGGCTTATCTGATGTACTCTGCTGGAAAGGTCCCTTTTGTCTGGGGAGCCAAAGGTAGGAACGGTGATATTTGTGCAGGGAATTTCAGAGAACCCATGCTCATGTGCAGGACAGGAGCTAAAGCAAGGCCTTTTCAGGCTAATTGTGATCAGTCAATGCAGAGGAGGATCACCTGCAAACAGGATTAGGATAGGATACATAATATCATACAGAACCTTATACTCCAGAAATCAGATGTGAAGTAAGCTATGGGTCTGGTTCAGGGCTGAGAATGGTCAGCAAAGCCTTGGACCATGGAATTTAATACAAACTGTAACAAGCGAGGGAAGGCTAATTCAGGTTTAGAAATATGTGCAGCATGAATTTTGTAGCTGCAGTTTTACCCTTTAATAGCTAGAGAGCTGTTATATAAATAGTATAACGAGGCACTGTGCAGACGGGGTGGGAAAAGAGAGTTTATTTCTGTAGTCTAAAAGAGATCCCTTGAAAAGTGGGAGGAAGGGAAGGGAAGGGAAGGGAATCATAGATGGGTGGAAGGCCTTGTCAGCCAAAGCAGCATCTTCCCTAAGTAGGGATTTCACAGCAGAATTAAAAATACATCAGGTCTAAGATCTTAATAAGTGGTTTCTAAAGAAGATATGTGGGAAATGGAGCACAACAGAGCAGGCAGATCCTGCTGGCCCAAGTGGCTGCAAGCCAGGAGCAAGGGGGGGTGTGGGTCTGCACTTAAGCTGGAGAATTACAAATAAAGGAACAATTGGGAAAGGCAAGGTGTAATTCATGAAGCAGCCAGAATTTGTTTAATGTTTCTCAGGATTTAAAGCTAATCACAAGCTAAGTTTACCCTTCTGGTTCCTCCTCCCACCCCACACCTCCAAGATCTTCTAATTTATAGCCTTCCAGATTCCTGCACTTTTCCTGAGCGTGATGTACAGGAATGGATCAGTCTCATATCTCAGTGGCTGCAGAAGCCTGGCAGTGTTTTCTGTAGGTTACGGGTTCCGGGGTTCAGTCGGGACCGGGCGGACGTAGACGGATGGAGATCTCTATAGGCAGGTCTTGGGACACAG
>NW_024582058.1:1799305-1830637 GCF_017639235.1 Corvus kubaryi | reverse complement strand
TCAGGCAATCATATTTCCAAGGTTTTCCTGTTCCATCTTCCCCAACAGTTTTCACATTGCTTCTCCCTCCAATAAATCAAAGCATTCAGAACTGAGGACTGCAGTTCCAATAGAAGTCCTATGGTCGGGAAGGACAGCTGTTTCTGCATTTTTACAGCTGTGAATCCCCTGGATGGCATTCCTGCTGACTGGAGTGCCTTGCAGCAGTTATATAATTGCAAGTCAAAATTTCCCTGGTTTGCCAAATTGCTGAACCAGAAAGGTTTGCTTACTAAAGGACTGGAGGGAAGAAACTGGAAGGGAGACAGAGGCAAGAGGCTGCATAAACTGTTGGGCTGTGATCAGCATTTTGATCATTTTAGGAATTTGTCAGAGGGGAGAGGGGAAAGTTGTGTGGTGAGAGATGGCTGAATAATTAACCACGTATAATTTAGTCAATGAATTTTGCTGATAGAGGATTATCTACAAATGGATTCCTGTGTGTGTCAAATGTTATTCAACAGCTCTTTTCAGTGAATAATTTTTGAGTTGTAGCTGTATCCTGAGGAGTTCATTGAGGTATTTGATAATTAAATACTGAGAAATAAGTGAGAGTACTAGCAGACCAAAAACTAATCACTTAAATAGTGCTTGTACAGTCTCATTGAATTCTTAAGGTATAAAGGGAAGTTTGTTTGATTTGAACTTTCATCACTGCCTAATCTTTGAAGAGGTCACTTAAAATCTTGTAAGCAATGAAATCTGAGGCATTTGGAGTGAATTACCCAGTTTTGAGGATCTCAGTACTTATCTGTCTGTATATGACTGTACTCAGGAAACACTCATCTGCAAATCTTGCACAGACAACTAAGCCTACTTCTTTGACTTATTACTAGTTACTGTTACTTCTCTCTCATCCCTTCATTAAACTTCTGTGCTCTTCCCACACTGTATTAGAGATTATTGAAATAGGGCAGTTTTCTGTCAAATACTTGAAATAGAGCCTAAGCATCATTCTAAAATTCAAACACCTTAGTAATGATCTGTAGTATTAATTTCCAAGGCTCTGAGGAAGATGCTGATATTCTTTAACCTCCACTCCTTGTATAACCTTGGGCAGATCAATTACTTGGAGAAGTTTGTTATCCCCATCTTACAGCTAAAGCCCATTTGGATGATAAAAATCTCTTGCAGTCATGAAGCAAAGATCTGAGAGCTGCATCCCCAAAACTGCAGTAGCAGTTAGGGGAATGCTCCAAGGGTCTACAGAATCCAGTGTCATAGCAAAATACAGAATACAGTGAACTGTAGATGCTGTTGATGAAGTAAAACTGCAAGTCAGAAAAACCAAAAAAAAACCAGCTAAGAGTACACATTGTTTAGGTGAAAGACTTTACTGGGTAAGAGGTGAATTTTTAAGCACCAACTCTTGTGGTGACAGAACAGTTACATTTTGACCTGTTTAATTTAATGGGTATCCACAAGAAAACTCAGGACAGCCCAATGGAACTCAAGCCAGGGCAAAAAAATTGTCCTGAATTCCTTTGTGAAGGCAGGAGTTTCAAAAAAAATAGAGCTCTCTATTCTAATTCTGTATTGCCACGTAGTTTTATCCTGCAGAGGCACACTCGGAGCAGCACAACTGTCCTTTCAGAGAGACATGTGCTGTGCTCAGCTTCTGTGCATGTGTTTGCAGCTCACAAGCAGATTGCTAATGTGGTCTTTTTGTTTGTTTCAGTGCTTTCTCTTAGGAGGTGATGCTCCTGACAGTTTGATTACATGGAATCTGAGGTGAAAATGCCCAACCAAAGAGATCAGGTGAGAGAGAAAAAAACCCAGCATATTAAAATAAGAAAATCAGGCTTTTTGTGAAGGACACAATTGCATGTTCGCGTGTTGCTGAAATCCAAAGGTACTTCTAATAAACCTTTAAACCTCATCTTTTTCTAATAATCTTGATAATCCTCACCTAGGATTGCCAGGGAGTAATTTGTGACTGCAGTCTGTCTGACAGGGAGAAAAGCAAAGCTGCTTGACAGAACATCAAAGGTTTGTGCCACTAAATCCTTCATGCTTGAAACAATGATGAAAAATGATTGTCAGCTATGAAACCAAAATTATATCAATCTGCTTCAGGGTTGTGGGGCATTTCTTTCTTCATTTGAAAACATGACCCAGCCTAGCACAGTTCACTTACCAACCTCAAGTGTTTTGTCATTGAAAAAGAATAGAACTGAGTCAGGAGGGGTGAATTTATTTCATGCTTCACAAATGTATGTTGGGGGGGTGGGAAGGAGAAAATGCTGAAAATAAAATCAAGCAGGTCAGTGCCCAAATACCTCATTCTGATTGTCTTTATATAACACATGTAACAGACAGTATAGTTGCTCTCTGAATTTCCAAGGGGAATATTCAATGCAGAGTAGCTGAAATGGAAACTAAATATGACTGGAGGCTCTAGCTCCCCAGCAGTATCACTGCAGGTGACTTTTCTGGCTGTAAATCAAATGATCCTTAAAGCTGAACACTGAGAAGCAGAAGTCTGGGAGTGATTTGGCTTGTCATCTCTATCAAAATCTGGTCTTAATGAGTATCTTGTTAGCTACTCCCACACCTGCTTTTCCCTGTGCAGAGGCCTCCATGATGTACCAAAACCAGGGCACCAAGTTGGGAGCAAGAGGAAATGAGAGGTTTAAAGCATCAGCATCAACTCTGTTAGGAACGCACGCGTGGGAGAGGCTGCTGCACACAGAGCCCGCAGCGCCTGCACCCCATCTGTGCCACGGCCTGCCCATGGCACCACGGGCTGCACTTCTGGCATTGCTGGGGGAGTCTTGTGGCAGAGAAGTCCTTGGGCCTACAGGAGGAGAAGGCAGCTTGATGCCTGCCTGGCAGGACTGAAGCACATTGTCCTGCTGTTGCTGTGCAGAAAAGCTGAATCACTCAGCACCCCGCTGCTCCGTGAGACTACTCACAGAAGGAAAAAATAATCCTTTCTCCAGTCATGGCAAGGGGACTTTATCTGGACAACATCCATTCTGCATTGCAGGTGATTATTTTAGGGTTATTTTTGGAGGGAAACAGGAGAGACACAGCCTGGCTGCTCCTGTTCTCAGTGGTGAGGGAAAGATTCCATCAGCATGGTCCCTCTGCAAGGGCTCTGTCCCTTCCCAGGCTGTGTGACCGATCAGCCAGAAGCTGGTGGGAGTCACATCCTCCCTTCCAAAGCTCTGTTTTCTCCTCACTGGGGAGTATTTGCTGATCTTCCCTGCCACTTGCTTTGCAAAGTTGTGTTCTAACATCCTGATTATAATTTGAAGATGACGAGCAAACGTGCACAGAGTTAGCCTTGAACACATGGGAACTTTTCTGACATTGCTAGTTCTGAAGAGATGCTACCCAGTGATTAGTCATGAAGACTGAGACATAAACTGATACTTCTCTCTGCCTCTGCTCTTGCTGCATATTCTCTGTACCACCTCTGACAGAGGAGTTGGAGGTCAGACAAAGAAAGAAATGAATTACAGTCTAGCAAAACAAAAGGTTATAAAGATAAATGGTACCATTCCAGTGTGATGCAAGGGTGCTGCATGGCATGAAGTGCTGCATGTTGAGGGGCTGTGTCACCTCATTTTCTGCAATGCTTCCCATTCTTCTTCCATTGCTTTGCTGTGGAGCCAGTGACAAAGATGACACTAAGCCATTTCATCCTGACAATCCAAATGCTTGATTTAGCCAAGGTTTTTCCTCTCTTTGGCTAGAGAGGGAAGTGCTGTGCCAGAGCCTTGCAGTTCTTTGAGAAAGAGAGTCAAAAGAATCTTTTCAAGCATTTAGATGGGTGGGTATTGTCCTCTCAATATTAACTTACCTCTTCCCCACCCTCTCCCCCTCCCCAAATATTCTCTACATTATCAGACAAGCACTTCACTCAGGAGGTTGCCTCGGTTTTGCCTCGGTAGGATCTGGGCCTAGGAAGCCCTGTGTTTCTCCTGCTCCTTTAGGAACTCTGCATTTTGGATATTAGGCAGGAAAAATCCACTTGCTCTTGCAGCTAAGCCTCCTTCAAAGGCAGTCCCCAGGCGATGGAGGAGTGTGTATGGCACAGGGAGAGAGCAGCATGACAGAAGCAGAAGCAGGCAGCTGGTATTGTTGTACTGGTGCATCTGCATTATAAGATTTTATATGATTAAATTGTTCCACAAGGTAGCTCTAATGAAGTTATAAAAAGTCTCCTCAGCTTTCCAGCTGGTGGGTAGCAGAATGTGAGATGCAACTGATGGTCAAATGTACACTCTAATCAGTCATGAAACATTTTATTTAATTAACTTTGGTTTACTTGAGAGATAAAGTTTTGATCAAAACACTCTCCAATTTTGGAACTTCTTTTGGCCTAATTTCTAAAATCTAATTACTCCAGAGCTTCACATTTGACCTTTCAAGCCAGAATATGGCTGGTCCTTACAGCTTAAACCTCTAATTAGACAAATGAACTTAAAAAATTATCTCTTCTGTAGTGATACACCTTTTACCTCAATATCTTTCCTTGGCAAACAATGTAACTTTAACTAAGAGGGGTCTAGTTATAAGCTTGTTTTTTAAGTCTCAGGGGTTTTTTTCTTTAGTAATCCTTTATTGATGATGTGACTCAGATTTTTTTTTCACCTCCCTTAAGAAAGGCTTATTTTTAGAGATGTCCTCCTTCTATGTCACTTTGGACAGCACAGTCTGCCTGAATTTACTCTTAGTGAGGCATAGGTGTTCCCTACAAGCATCACCTCCTGCATGTTGCATGTACCCAAAATGAGCTGCTGTGTTTCAGTGAATAAGAGGCGTACCATTAAAAACTTCCACTGATTTATTCTTCACCAAACATTTTTCTTCCTTGATAATTTTATTTCTGGAAAGAGGTACATTTTAAAAACACTCAAGTTTACACAGAAAACCAAAGCTATCTTTAGGGTGTTTTTTCTGTTTTTCTTTTTTTCAGCACTGTCATGCAAAGAAGTACTCAATTTTCTGTCCTAACAAAAACACAAAAGCAGAATAACAGAGTATGTGCGTGGTGCAGTATCTGCTAACATTGCCACTATTCACAGTCATCAGGATGGGGAAATACTTTTTCATGTTCAAAAGTGTATTTTCTCTGTTACTTTCACTGGAAGAAACTTCCAGCTCTCAGGTCTTCTCGTACCTCTGGACAGGACACCGGGCCTGAAGTGATTGTGAAGAACACCTCATACAAACAAAGAAACAAGGAAATCTGTCCTCATCAGGTCTTGCCCCGAATGCATTGTTAAGTCCTTATATGAAACAAGTTTTCTTTCCCTTCCATTATACTTCCTTTTATCATTAGTTATAGTAATTAAATGTAGTTTCTTCCATAAAATCAAGTTCTCTTTCAAAACTAGCTTTGGTCACAATTACATTACAGCAATGAGTTCCACTTAAAATTTCTCCCTTCGGGTTTTTCTGAACACCAAAATTACTTTTCTTTTTAAAAAGAAAAATTAGTCTATTAAAAGAGCTCTTTTCATTTGGGAAAAATGAATTGAAAATACACATTGGACACTTTCTGTCCTCTCTTTTCAAATAAAATCCCATTCAGGAAAAGCCTTAGTTTGGAAATTGTCATAGAAAAAAACAAAAGCTTTGAGAAGCTGTGGGAGTTTTTGTTAGAAACTGGTTGTTACACTTAGAAAACCAAACAAAAATAAATTATCAAAGACAGAGCTTTCTTGTTGGATACCTCATCATCTAAGCTGCAAAACTGAGGTGGGTAGAAGAAGTTTTGCCCCGTCATTGTTGCATCAAATTCAAGGTTAATGTTCTGCAAAGGAATTACAATAATAAGGAAAACTATCTCAAAGCAAGGAAATTAGGCAGCAAAGGACACAGAAGCACCTGAAGCTCCATATCCCATAGACCTATGGATTTTATAATGTAGCATCTTCTCTTTCAGCAGGGCCCATTCCAGCCAGGCCGGGAGATGGATCGAGAAACTTCACAGCAGGGCAATTTACAGACAAAGGTGCCAGCCCGGAGTTCCTGGTCCTTGTTGTGCAGCTCCTGCTTTCTGCTGTTCCCCTTGTGCTGCTGAATACAGATCTGCACAAACCCCTCCAGGTGCTTTGCTTTGCAACACGCTACATTTATGACAGGGTTTTTGGAAGCCAGCTGAACGGCTGACCTGTTTGATACTTTGTGGCATAAAATCCTGGGGCTGAAATGGGCTTCTCCTTCAGTCATCTCGAAATCATCCACCCTTCATTTTACTGACTTCCTTCCAGTCAACACAGTACAGGATGACTAGACAGGCTGAAGTGATCTTCTTGGAATTTTCATATTTGCTTCTTTTTCCAAGCCATATTAAGAAGCCTATTCTCACTTATCAGTTTTTCACTTCAAAATTTTCTGTCTTCTAATACTTCAATAACTGATTGCTGATGGAAATTTTATTGAGAGTCAGGGAGGGAAGAAAACAAAACTAATTTAACCATAGCAGGGGGAAGCAAGTTCATTTTCTCAAGCCAGGAAAGTGTCTTCAAGCTCACCCCTGGTGGAAGGTCCGTGGGTTTTAGCACTGCAGGTGAATGATTCTGGGCCAGAATGATTTCATCTCTCTGACAAAGGTAGTTAAGTGTTTGACATTTTTTTCTAAACTGCCAGGTTTTCCCAGAAATAGTTTTCCAGGTTTTCATAAGCCTGGAGACATTTTTGTCATTTCAGCCTTGTTTAGCTTATTACACCCTGCCAGCCACATCCAGATAAAGTGCAACAGAGGCTGCTGCCTCTGTTACAAACTCACATCTTCTTTATCAACAAACCTTCAGTACCATGACCATTAGACAAGCCCTAACATTTGATCTGCCATTGATGATAGGCACGTTCCAATTTGTGGCTGCTAGCCTGCAAAAATGATCTACAAATGGCAGGTTGCAGGATGTAATTTCGTATCCTGCAGGACGGTGTTGAAGTCTTCCTGTTTCACTTCAATGTGAAGGTCATTCCTCCAGATGTGAAATTACACTTGCTCAAAGTGGCATGGGGAACTATACCACAAGCTTAATTTAGAATAAAAACACAGGAAAATAATGTTTTGTAGCAATTTGTTTTCGACAGTTTAACAAAAATGTTAATTTGTCATGGAGCCGGAGACAAGACTAGGCCTTAAGAGAACAGCGTATTTGGGACTATGCTTGTCTCTTGCTCAAATTGGTGGATCAGTCCTCAAATGATTCTTTGGTTTTACTAGGAAATATTATTTCATTTCCTCCATTGCTTTTTTTAAAGCAGCAAAGTGCTTACCAACCACCTTTTACAGGTTTGCTTTTCACCAAGCTTTCCTGAGACTGTAAATGTTCAATATTACAAATCCATGCTTCCTAGTATTGATGAATCTGGCTCTTGGAAAGCGGGAGTTGCAATGATTAACTATCTGATTAAACCAAGAAAAAGAGCTGCCTTGAGGGTTTGAAAGACGTGCCCTTCAGGAGATTTAATTTCATTATCTCCCTAATCAGTGTTTTGTAAGTTCAGTGTACATCCTATGCACATCTTTTAAAGCAGGGCAGATTGCATATTGGTTTACAGTGCTATCACAAATTAGCAGTACAATATCAGTTTCTCTGATGCAGGGAACTCTGAACAGGAATCGTTTGCATTTCTATGTGAGCGTCCTGGAGACAAATAGAATGAAATGAATAGCCTTTTAATTTAATTGGCTTCCAAGGAGAGCCTGAGAATAGAAAGCACAATGCATTGCACATTTACTGTAGAAACGGTGGAGGTCAGAAGCTCAGCGTGCAGGCCCTACATCAGTCACCACTGCTCCTGTGCAGTAATTTTTTTTAATTCTCGCTGCATCTCCATCAGACCCCAGGAAGCCAGATAATTCAGCGTTAGTATTCCAAGTGGAAGTGCTGGGTCATTTGTCACTGGTTGGATCATGCTATGGAATCTGTTTTAAAAAAGCTGCCAAAATGAAAAACTACATTGTATCAGTGCTCTTATATATCAGCCACAAGAATTAGATCAGGACAAAAAGAAAGAAAAAGGAGAGGAAAAATCTTTCTCATAGAAGAATAAAAAAGACAGAACAAAGGAAGAAAAAGTGGTACAAAATGGATGATAGTCTGGCAAGAAACCCTTTTTCAAAATAATCTTTGTATAACAGACTGTTAAGATTTATGTGTTATTTAGTGGAGCCAGCCATGCTGAATGCAGTGAAAGCAAAAAGGGAGATAATATTGTGCTAATATTCAAAACTCCTGCACTCTTTTGACTGTAGAAATAAAGAGCTATAGCTCTTGTAAAACTTGAGCTGGCCTAGGAGCTTATCAATGAACACAGAAACCCATCCACACAGTGCTAAATGTAGAAAAGGGATTTCTTTACTATTTTTGGACTGGCTAGTGCAAGATCTGTGCTGCTACTTCAGCTTGAATTCATTCATCTGTCTGCAGGAAAGTTCAGAACTCCTCCTCTGTGTCTGATCCCATATGCTCGTGCCAGCACAAAAACCTGACACAAAGCACTTCCATATGTAGCAGGCTCAGCTGCACCAAGGGGATCACATTAACCTCCCATTTCATTTTTGGACTGTTGATTTTTAAAAGCACAAAGGTTCCTTTTAGGAGGTCATGTGTGAACAGTTGCTGGCATTTTTATTATTTCCTATTACAACAATAAATTATTCCATGTAGCTGTGTTATTATTCACTGAAGGAGAAGGAGGAGGTAGTGCTTTCCAACTAGAAATATCCTAGTGGTCAGTGTTCTCTCCAAGAACACTGAAAAGTGTTCCAGCTCCCCTTCCTGTCCTGAAGAAATTCAGTCCCTTATGTGTCCGTGACTCGGGTGGCCAGGCTGTGCCCAAGCTCTGTCTCTCTCCTCCTCTTGTGGAAGCCCAGTTCCTGTGGAGAAAAACCAGATACACCAGGTTAAAAACAGGGCACAAGCTGGTGTGACTTTATAACTCACTTGGGAAGCACAGGGCCCCTGCACAGCCCGCCTGGATCATCCTGTCTGCATTGCTCAGCACTGGCAGGGAAGCAGTGCTGTGCGCAGAGGTAAAAACTTCCCTTGTGGGCCCTGTCAGTCCGAGAGGACAGTGGGCTTCAGGGCGGTTTGCAGAAGGAAAAGCAGCAGTTTGCAACCTGGCTGCTCCTGGTCATATGAAGGAGTGGCACCTGAGCCCAGAGCCTGGCTGCTCAGGGAGGCTTTGTCTTACCCTGCAGTGAGCCATGTTAGTACTCCTGGAAGATACATGTTCACTGGGGACAAAAGGCACTTTGATTTAGGTATAGATATATTTGAAGTGTGTGCCTGCATCAAGTCCCCAGACCAGTGTTTGGGGTTTTTTGTGCTATGATGGGCAGGTTGTCCTGAGCAAACATGGGATTGCAGGTTTTGTGAGGGTTTGACAAGTTAATGCACCCAGATGAATTGGATGCACCCTGCACACACGGCCTACATGGAATCATAGAAGGTTTGGGTTGGAAGGGACCTTGAAGACCATCTAATTCCAATCCCCCTGCCATGGGCAGAGACATCTTCCACTAGACCAGGTTGCTCAGAGCTCCATTGAACCTGGTCCAGGGATGGGGCAGCCACAGCTTTCCTGGGCAATCTGTGCCAGTGCCTCACCACCTTCACAGTAAATTATTTTTTTTCCTAATATCTAACCTAAACCTGCTCTTGGTCAGTTTTAAGCCCTTTCCCCTTGTCCTGTCACTACATGCTCTTGTACGCTGTCCACTGTGGAAACAAACTCTGCTTAATTGTGGCCAGGCTGCCTTCAACAGGTATCCATAAGATGGGCTCATGCAGTTTGACTCCTCTGAATTTAAACCCTCCTTTAGTTAGAACTGATGTATCTCAAGTACTCTCATGTAGACAATACTAAAAT
Source organism: Corvus kubaryi (assembly GCF_017639235.1). Lineage (NCBI taxonomy): Eukaryota > Metazoa > Chordata > Aves > Passeriformes > Corvidae > Corvus > Corvus kubaryi. Next base: position 1,820,752 of record NW_024582058.1, on the reverse strand, counting down.
TAAATGGATTAACCTCCAGTTTAACTCTACTGAAAAAGCTAATTGGAGAGAAAATGAAAGGAAAACATGTAAAAAAGGTTTTTAGGTGAAAGCTTCAATGCCTTCATGAAAAAGAAATGTCATTAAGGTGAATTTGACACAGGCACTGTGCCTGCATGGTAACGTTGCATAGCATCCTTTACATTTCAAATGTTTTTTACATCTGCTATGTTTCACCAAGTCGAAAAAAATAAGTATATGGCACTTTCAAACATATTATCACTCCTGGTAAAATTTTGTATTCTCCCTCTTTGATAACTGATATTCCTCAGGTAACGTTGGAACTAGAAGCAAAGCTTTTCCTTTTCTCAACATTCAGCTCTAACTATTGAGAAATTCTCACCTTCTCTTAGGGAGCGAAGCTTCATGCAAGACCGTTTTCCTTGCCCTAACCCCATGTTTCTAAGAATTCTGCCTTCCAGAGGAAATCCCAGTGTAGTGACCTTTGAATATTTATCAAGTGGCATAAGGTAACCGAAGGCTGTAGCCTGGAAGTAGAGAAAGGCTCCCTGTGGAAACAGATTTGATAATTATGGAGAAAAGAGGACTCATTTCCCTGCAATATAAAATGATCCACACCTGGCCTATCCTCACTCCATAGTATGCTAAACAGCACATGCATTTTCTAAAGGATGTTAAAACCCTGCTGTCAGAAAAATGAAACAGAGAGAGGAGCTCATATAATGCATCAGGGGGAAAAAAAATCAGTAGGTATAAATGGAGAAAAAGGCTGTGTCAGCCTTCATGGAAATAACACATTTTCTTCCTAATCTCCTGATACATAGAACAGGCAGTTACTGGCTGGAAAATAAAAGGAGGCTGGAAAACAGGAGAGCCTGCTGGCTGTAATCTGCACAATACCTGAGCACTAGGAGTTTGTTTCAAAATGTAATATGCAGCAGCCTGTGCATGTTAGGGGGGGAAAGTGGTCAGCGAGGAGAGGAGAGGTGGCACCAAGCTGGGCTGGTACTACAAAAGGATTAAGAGCAAAGTAGGGCATTTCTACCAGGAGCTGCTGCAGATTAATGGGTAATTGGCCCAGGTGCAAATCTCTCTTCACCACCACCTGTGTGATTAAAGGAGCCTTCCCCACCCCTTCCTTCACTCATGGTGGTTTTTTGTCTTGTGATTTCAGAGTCCTAAATCCAGTCGAAATACCTCTGTGGGAGAAAAAAAAATAAAATAAAATAAGAACGAGCAGAGAAATACCTGTTCTTCAAAAATCAGCTTTAAGCTGAAAGATTGCACAACTGCTTTATTATGGTAAGTGTCAAGGCAACAGGTGGCATGGCAAGAATTGCTGTGGGATCCTTTTCAGGCAGTGTGATGTGTTTGTCCAAAATTTTTGCTCTGCATGTTTGTGTTTATTTTTCTTCTTCATCTTCTTAGCACTCCCCTTGGTGACTGCCTTGCTCTTTTGGTTTTTCAGAGCATTTTAGGATGCCTACACAGCTTCATGGGCCATTTCCCAGGTAGAAGTGGTTTCTCCAGGGATGTTCTTGTCACTGCAGCAAGTTTAATATGAGCTGCCTGGCCCTCTGGGAACCGAGGCAGCAGGAGACAGGAGGAGTAGGGCTGAAGGGTGAGTGATGTGGAGAATACTTGCAAACAGGGCAATGCAGAGGTGTCTTTGTCAAGAGTAGCTGTTGTTAAGAGTTTGGATCAATGAATGTACTCAGTAGCCACTATGAATCTTTTATAAGTGAGTCCTTCCAGCTCCTTGGTAGGTTTGTAGGCTACTGTTTCACATTTTCAGGGATCTGGGCTCTCCTGTCAGGTACGTCCCTTTCCCAGGGTGGTTCTCTTGTGTGGAGCTGTAAACCCATGATTATTACCAGCTTACCTGATAAGAGTTTTTGGGGTCATGCTCTGTCTCACAGCAGGAACATGAAAAGAGGGACAATGATAAGAGCAGCATCTCAGCCTCCCACCACTGTAACACTGAGGCTGTATCTCACAATTTCAATGTAATTATTTGCTAAAAAGGACAAATTCTGCTTTCCTGGTTTTGGTACCATTCCTGGGAAGAGCTGCTGCTCTCCACTGAATGAATGCCTGTGTTAAATTTGCAGAGTATCCCATGTCCTCTATGGCACGTGTGCATCTTCCAGACTTCATCCTGGAGGGGAGGTGAAAAATGTAACAGGTCTAGTCTGGAATGTAATTAAAGATTTATAAGTAGCCATGCATTTTTTATGCATATAAAGTAATAAGAGCTGTAGAGTTAAAGCAGAAATGTGACATTAAATGGTTGCTCTTGCCAGTTTTCCACAAAATATGACCAAAGCACCATTTCAGCAGCAGGGCTGCAAGACTGCACCCTCCAATAGGGAGACAATGATTTGATCAGGCTCCAGTTAAGGCCAGGAGCATCCTCTGCCTGAGGGTCTGTTCAGTTTCTTTTGCATAACATTAAAAGAAGCTCAGCTGGTCAGACCAAATGGCTAATCAAGAGATGTTTTGTAATACGTCCTTTCATTTCATTCCATAACCCACCACTTCAAAGCCAGGGTTTAAAATAAATAAAAGAAAATAAAGGTGGTTGTGATCTAATTGGAAAGGAAGTGTTAACACAGGATGGATCTGTAACCCTCTGCTTGACAGAGAAGAAATCTTCTGCTCCTTCTCTTCCTATATATCTTCCAGTGTATTAATCTCTTTTCAGTGTTTTCTTTTTCCTGAGCATCCCACTTTCTCTTTTTGCAGTTAGCTGCCAGAGAGATGTATTTTCTCCTACCGACTGCATCAGAATTTCCTAAGGTTATGGGAACTGGTGCTTCTGGGGAATTATTGAATTCAAGTTATTTGGTGATACTTCTTCCTGCTTCTGCAAGCTCTGCAGGACAGCCAAGGCATATATCATTTCATTTCCTGGAACATTTAGGTCACTGATTTGTCTGCTAGCCTGGCAGTGTTTTATTTTCAGATTGTATACGAACGAGTGTAAAGTTTTGTGAGTATAATAAAGTCAGTGTGAAAAGAGACTAAGGTTCATCACAGGATTTCTTGCAAGTTAATTGTTGGAAGCACTGGCATGCAATCTGGCTTGCTTATCGAATTGATTTAAATGGTCGGAGCGAAAGTATTGCATATAACTTGTCTTAAGAAAAGTGTGGTTTAGAAATGTTACAAAAAAAAAAAAAAAGTAAATGCAAGCAGCTGGTATCTTGCTGTTTTGTGACCTGCCTTAAGTGCTCTGTGTGGGGAATCCTGTGGATGGGAAAGCTCTGGCATGTGCTGCTTTGCTGAAGGCCGCTTGATGCATCCCTTATGGTGCCTTCTGTGCCCTACAGGAAGTTTTGGTCCATCAGTTAGAATTTGGGGGACAAATATTGATTGCTTGGTGCCCCAAACACGCCAAGTATTCTCTAATTTTTCACTGAATTCTACTGTTCTATTCTTTGCCTCGGTGTATTCGGTGATATGTGTTTTGGAGTAGCTGCAGTATCAAAATTGTTAATTTTCTGCCACTCAGCACATGTGCTGCTATGCCCTCCAGCTTTTCCTCTTTGAAGCCCTGGCATCCTGCTTCACTCAAGTGTTTCCTGTGAGAGAACTGAGCCTGCCTGCGTGGTCCTGGCATGTTTCTATTTGGCCTGAGAAGCTGATCTTCACAATTATTGTCACCAATTCAAGCCCATCCAAGTATCTGGCTTTGAGAATATTTGAAATACTGCTGCCACTGTTTCAGAGACCCAGATGTACTAGCTTGAAACATTTATGCTATTAAAAGGGCTGTGAGAAATTTTGGATGAGGCTCACGTTGACTTTGCAGCCAAGATTTCACCCTTTCATTATAAGACTAGCTTTCAAACTTTTGATCAAACCATGGACTAACAGATTTATCTCTCCCACCCCCCAAAATCTGATTTGCAAATATAATCTTCAGCCTGAGACTTAGTTTGCAATTGCTGCTGATTGGAATAGTGTGAGGGAAAACAGGCTGAATGAGGCTGTACAATTCTTTATCTGGTATCATTAAATGAAATGCCAGCATTAGTTAAAATATCCACCAGATGCCACAGGTTTATACCTTAAGTGCATTATTCACTCCTTGTTCTTTGGTATTTCCCTGAGGGTGGAAAGGACTGTAGTTAGAGGAGAAGAAACAATGCTCTGATCAATCACAGACCTCTTGAATTGCAAATAAGAATCAGCAACCAGCTCACAAACCTCTGTGCTGGTCTGCTGAGCTTTCTGCAACCCCCTCGTGTCATTCTCCTATGACTCTTTACATAATGTATGCGCTGAAATCTTTCTCACTGTTTTAGTTGTTGGGGGCTTTTTATATTGCCAGTAAGGTGCTTTTAGGCTTGTAGAGCCTCTTGAAACAGAGCCACTCTACCTTCCTGTCAGCACAGAGCCCATCGTGTGCGAGCCAGGGTGACAGGCCACTGACAGCAGCACCCTAACAGAGCACCTCTATGGTACCTGAGTACAAGCAGTTATTGTCTTTTATAGTATGTGAAGAAATGAGTAATGATCTGAGAAATGGTGTGCCGAGCTGCTGATGTAGTCAAGTGGCTGGTGATTTTACAACTACCTTGTAAGAATGTGAATATTTTCTCCATCTACGGCAGACACCAGTGCGACTCCACTGGGATCTCACTGCTTTAGAGCCATCGAGGCCTCTGTGACACAGCTGCCAGAAGGGACTGCCTCTGCTGCTGCAGAGAGATGCTGCTGGGAACATCTGCAGCTCCCCGTGGTCTTCTCTTCCATTACAGGGAATTCTCGGGTGTTGCAGGCACAGAACAACAAATAATGCCTTGATCCCACAGGGTTTTCTCTTTGCCATCTGAGAAGATGTTTAAAAAGTTCCTGCCATGCATTTGGAACAGGGGCTTGCAGGGAGTTGTGTGAATATTCCCCCCTTTGCCTTGCTCTCATGATCAGATTGAGACCAAATGCCTGCTTTGAAAATACACTCCAGAGAAACCAAAGCCATTGAAATCCTACCTGGATTCCTGATGGAAATGTAGAGGACTGGGAGAGTTGCAAAGCGACAGGATAACTCAAGCTTTTTCTTCTGTCTGTAAGCTGAAAAACGTGATGGAACATTGTGTGAGCTCCTGAGCAAGGCAAGCTTTGTTCAGTGGTGCTTTTTAGTTAGAGGTGTGCTGATGATGGTTTCAATTCTGTTGACATCTGGTTGTTGGAAAGGGCTAAAATGTTTTATTACCCTGGTTTCAGATAAGGGCATGTCTAAATAGGAAGTCATTTGAAAAAGAACTCTTCCCTGGCCTTTACATTTTGCTTAAAATGTTTGACAAAATTGGATTTTATTCTTGACTCAGGAATAGATAAAGAATATATTGAGAAAGCAGCAAGTTGTGTGTAAAGCAACTGGAGCTGCCTTGCCTTAAGACTGTTTTTATTCAGGTGTCTGTTATAATAATTCACTTACACTGTGCTCCCTTATCAGATTTTCCTGGAGATCTCTGCTGTGTGCAAACATAAAGGAACTTGGAAGCCGCTAAGCTTTCTGAAATGTTAATGCAAACACATTGCATATGTAGGACTAGTGAGCATTTTCCAAGCATTTATCAGGCTGTGACTAACTGATTCATTAGCTAAAAATCGACTGCTATTGGTTTTGGGCAAGCCTGTGCCACGTGGCTTTGGTTTGCAGGGGTGGTTTATCATGGCACTTCTACCCACTGCACGGAGCTATCTCCATCTGAACCAGGAGCTGCTGGGCAATAAGCACTTCTAAGGAACAGTTTCCCTTGCTTATTAATTGGCAATTACTGTAGGAAAATACTCCATGATCTAGTGGCACCTCTGCCTCCATAATGCCGTCCCAGACTTCAAAGCCTGTGTGGACGAGGTCTGACATCTGGTGAGGGTGCAGGAGTACAAGCCGGGGCAGAATGTACCCACTGGTAATACGAACATCAGGATCCCTTCTCTCCTGCTTGTCTGGGTGGATAATCTGAGACTTAATTTTAATTGCATTAATCTTTTGCCCAGTAGCACAGCAGATTGTGCCCAGAGAAGACTTCCACAGGCCTCATGTTCCCAAGGAGTGTGGGCTTTACGTGGAAATAGCAACGATGCTGGTGCCAAGAGGCTTGTTTCAGGCTGGGCTAACTTGCTTTTCCCCTAGTTCATTTGCTGCTGAGTCTAGAAACAGGGATATCTGGGATGGGTTTGGGCAGTTTCAGCTTTGTCCCTCTTATCCATTTAGCTCAAATGTCAAACCATGCAGAAGTTCTTTGTTAGCAGAGGAAAAGCATCTGGTCATCCAGTGATGTCTTCACACTTACCTCCTTGCCAAGGAACGTGATCATCACAAGAAATCTGCACTGGCATGTTCTCACTCCCTCAGTTTACTTCAGTGTTGGGCTGAGAAAACAAATTGTAATAATTGTAATAAGCTACTAGAGAAGTTTTGTAACCTGGCAGTTAACAGTATTGCTCAATTAGACTACCTCATGTCTTAACACATAATTTAGGTTATATCAATATCCAGATTTTTACTTTGAGTTTTATTTTAATGCTCCTTAACGCTCCTGTGTAAATACAGCTCTTAACTGATCACAATAAGATCCTACTGAAAGAGGACTGAAATTTCCTCATTAATATCCAATTTTGGAACAATACAATGTAGTATTAATGTCACTTTTGGTCATGTACAGTTGTCAGGGCCCTGACATAGCTGGACATAACAGCGTGACTTTTATAACCTTGTTATAAAAAGCAATTAGGGGCAACATCCAGCCCTGCAGTTACTCATCACGTGGAAATGTAAGGAGCTTCCAACAGTGAATTTAATTATCAGGAAACACAGAGTACTCTGCGACCTGCAGTGCAGGTAACACAGTTCCTGTCCGGCAATGTTGGTCCCTTGCTCTGAAAGGGCACCTAAACTGCTCTGGTGCCAGACCCATGCATAACTTAACAGGCTTCCAAGGGACTGGAGCTGGAAACTTCCAACCAGGAAGGCTGAATCAGGAAATGAAATGCTGGTAAATCCAATCTTGTACCAAGCAGCAGCACGGGCAGCTTTAAAATGCTGAGGAATAATCCAGGAGGAACTATGTGCTAATGCCAGCAGTAACTGGACATGTCTCAAGAATGTGTAGAACAGATTTTGGCAATCACAGCTGCAATGCACAGAGTAATAAAATCAGTGGCTGCTTCCTATGTGTGAGTGCATGGGGCAAGGAGAGTTGTGATGTACAACTTTGTATGAAAAGGAGTCCTCAGGACTTGTGTTGGCCATGATGCAGGAATTCCTTATTCGATATTGAGGGGATGTGCCCTGTGGTATGTCCCTGCAGAACTTGATGCTGTTTGCCCTGCTCTGCAAGGGGCTGGGCAGCCACCCAGAGCACCCAGCTACCCTCCAGAGAAGGCCATGAAGATAATCAGAGGGCTGGAGCACGTCTCCTACAAAGACAGGTTGTGAGAGTTGGGGTTGTTCAGCCCAGAGAAAAGAAGGTCACTGTGGTCTTCCAGTACCTAAAAGGAGCTTCTAAAAAGGAGGGAGAGAGACTTCTTACAAGGGCAGATGGTATCCAGACAAGGAACAATGGCTTTAAGCTGACAGAGGGTATGTTTAGATTGTCTATTAGGAAGAAATTCTTCACTCAGAGGGAGATGAACCACTGGCACAGGTTGCCCAGAGAAGTTGTGGATGCCCCATTGCTGGAAGTGTTCAAGGCCAGGCTGGACAGGGCTTGGAGCAACCTGATCTGCTGGAAGGTGTCCCTGCCCATGGCAGGGAGTTGGAATGAGATGATCTTTAAGGTCCCTTCCAACCCAAACCAATCCATGATTCCTGTGGAAAAGCAATACCCACCATGGGAAGGGCTGCTCTCAGTTTTCTGCTTTCTCCCCTACTCTGTGCTATGTATACTGAATACTTGCAGGGTTTCACAGCGCTGATGCAGTCAGGTTTTCTACCTTCAGATCTGATTATACCTGTTTTCCAACCTGACTATGCCTAGTGCCAGACTTAAGGAGCCATTTCTGCTATGATATCCTGTTGAGACACTTGCAGGGGGTTACTTGCAGGAGGCTAACTTGAATTTGACCTAGAGTAAGAGCAGAGATTTTTAAGATTGTTCTTGAGTGTGATCTAAAATCTTCAATCTAGAGGTGCAGAAGTCAAAACTGAGCTATATGTGCCCAGAAACAAAAAGAACAGGGTTTTAAATAGTTTATTAATAAATTATTATTTAATAAACAAGTATAAAGTGAGTCCCCAAATATTCATCTAAGCTGACTTTCATCGACTACCAAGAATAACTACCTCTCAGAAATGTAATTAATCACATCAGGATTTTCAGATTTTTAGGGCTTGGATCTATCTAGCAGCCTAAGCACAAAGAAGCTGTGTTTGAGGTCATAGCCTGTTCTAGAGCACTTCAAATCTACCTGTTCACTTCCATTGTTTTTATGCCACCTCAGGAATACAGAGCAATTAAAACCTTCTCAGCGCAGTGCTTAGCTCTGCACTGGAGCCAGCAAGTGCAAGGTGTGAGACAGCCTTGCAGGCTGCTCCAAGGTCTGAACTTGAAGCTTGGGAATGATAGATGAATACAAGGAGAAGGATACCAGCAGGGCTGTGCAAGATTTCCTTGTCCTGGTGTAGTGGTGTTGAGTCAGTAACTTCATTTCTTTGGCTTCATGTCCACCTGTAAAGGGCCAGAGGCCTTCATCCACTGAGCGTGCCTGCGGTGACTATTGCTGTTTTAGAGCTCGGGGAGCACGTGAGGGGGCCTGGCAAAGCAGAAATGGGCAGCAAGGCTTTTGTTGTTTGGTTTTAGTAGCACTTGGCTGGACTCCCCTGTCTCCCAGTGGCAGGAGGTGTTTGCAAATACATATGTGTGTGAGTGCTGGGATAAGGTGTGTCCTGCAGCATATGGCATGTGCAGATGCACGCTGGCAGGTGTGAACTGTGTAACTATATTTGTGTGCTCTGTGCCTGGTTTGGGAAGAAGAAAGGCTGCTGAGAACTCTGGCTTAGGTACTCACTTTTCTTGTAATATATTAGTTTAATTTAAATTCACTTTACAGTCAGTGCACATGAGAATTATTTTGAAGGTTTAATTTGCTAGCTGCTGAAAGCAATAAGGTGGCTATCAAGAGAGAAGAAATAGCTTGGCTGTTTGTTAATGCTCTTGGGCTGTACTGTAAGTACTCCAGGCAGCTGTAATGTAGAGAGGCAAATAAACCATTGTTGCTTTTAGAATGGCCTGTTTTATTGTATCAATAGTTTTCTGTTTCTAGATATTTACCTGTGAGGTACTTCCTGGGCCAGTTAGCTGGGGGAATCCATGTAGATTCTCAAAAACATTCAGAGGGAAAAGCTGTTTAACCACCTAGAAAACATAATGCTTGGTCTCTCATTAGTCACAAAAACTTCATTAAATTTATTATGTTTGGATTGGTGCTAATTTTTCTGGCCATTTCAGTCAGCAGAAGCTGTACTGAATTGCCTGTGCTTGTACTGGGAATTTTATTTCTTATGATGGTGGGATTTGATTTTATCTGCAACCATCTGGAGTAAGTTTATTTGTGTTACGTGGCTTGCATGTATTTATACTTCAGACTGAGATCCCTTAAATTGAATTCTCTGGATTTTTACATATCATATAAATGACATTTGCTTGCAACACAGTGGAGTGATTACAGTGAATACTAAAATGGCAACATTCTGCAGTAAAAAAATTACAATGTAAAATGAACATTCATTTATGACAGAGTGTAAATTTATACTATTTAATGAAATGCATTCACTGTGCAGTAAAATACTTCTTGTGCCTACTGAAATACAATTACAAAGCATTGAAACTTATAATATTTAAGAGACATTCTGTTTCACAGTAAAAATTGTGTCATGTTTGTTAAAATTATATTTGATAGAGTGAAATAAACATGGTCTGTGCGTATGTTTATTTCTCTATATTGATAAAATTAAATAAATGCTAACATTGCATCAATCTGCTGTAGACCAGAAGTCCTCTACCTGGGCTTATTCAGTATCAGTTGTGTTTCACCACTGTTTCCTTGTGGTTGAGAAGGTGCCATCCTCAGCAGGCATATGAGGGAACATGGCTTGCCAGGGACCACGACTGACCATGGAAATTTCTGGCGCAGGTTCCGTGAGACAGACGGGGCCAGGACACATCGATGCATCTCTCAGCGAGGAAAGAGAGACTGACCAAAGGTGGCTTTACAAGCCAAGTGGACCCCACGTGAACAGCCGTGCCCAAGTCCTCTCTAAGCTGTGACAGAGATCTCTGCACAGGCATTTTGCCAGTATCTGAATAGAACATATTTGTGGTACTTGGCAGTCAAACCCCCTTGCCCACAGGCTGGACTTGTTTCAGGGAGGACTTGTTTCTTCCAGCTCTTGCAGAAATGGCTGCAGCAAGAATGGTTGTGGTGACATTACAGCCAGGAGCTCTGCTATTCACAGAGGTGCTGCACATGATGGAAGCATAAAAAGAAAATGTAATTGTCTCAAGCCCATTCACTGCCAGGAGAGAAGCCTGATGGCACAAACACATTTGCTCTCTCACAGCTCTGGTTTCTGCAGGCACAAACTGAGAAAATGTGTATATTTTTGGACAGATTCAAAAATGTTTTTAATAGTGTGTGCCTGGTAATTGCTTTGATTTATAGGCCATAATTGTGCTAGGGAAATACGGGGTTTATGGACAGGTCTTTTTGAGGTTGTTCTGGACAGCCATCAGCCATGCTATTGTAAGCAGCTTTTCTTTTGTTTGCATGCATTCTTCCTTTGACAGCCCTCATCTGTCCTGTAAAGCTTAGGGAAAAACCTTCTGGAGAGAGCCCGAGCCACCCAGCTCTGCTGGCACCACAGCTCTCACACCCATCCCCTGCTGGGCTGGCTCTGGGGCCTCCCAGCAGGACCTACCCCGTTTTGGGGCTTCCTGCAACCCTCAGGCCACTCCAAATGTTTGCCAAACCTGCTCACTCATTGCCCCTCTGGGAGCACTGAGGGGGGGGGAATTTATCATCATCTGGCCGTGGTAGGCACACATTGACTCATGTTGCTGGGGCGCCGATCTACCCTCTGGAATCTCTGATGCCAGGTTAACATGTTTATTGCTGTACCAGTGTGACAATCCTCACCTTTCCTCAGACCCCAAAGAACAAACAGGCTCTCACTCCAAGAGAGAAGATTAAAATGCCCCAAATTATGGCGCTGGGCACCAAACAGTGCAAGATGCCTTTTATCAGTGCAGATTCTGGCCTGTCTTCTCTTTGTAGCTAGTGTTAAATTGCTGGCTGAACATAACCACTTATCATGGTTTACATGCCCATTTCTAGTCCAGAAATATAAGGAGACTCAGCTGTCTTGGGCTAATAATGCTCTGTCCATTTCTGTCTCCAGCTCAGCTGAGGAAGCTGTTACATAAAATAAATGCTGTAAATATGAAGTTGGCCATTCCCTCTCTTCTTTGCAAAGGTCATCAGCTCATTACGTTACTGAAGAAAATGTTAAGACTTGATATTCTGAGATAACAAAATCTGATTTCCACTTGCCCTTTTTATTTCAAAAGAGGAAAACCTGCTATTTATTCCACCCAAAATATTGGTCCAAATTGAATGGGTGAGAGGTTCAAGAAGCGCCTGGGTTAACTTGAGGATTTGCTGCTATGGATTTTCTCCAAGCTGGCTGTCTTTGGCACAGCTTGCCAAGGCTTCCCCATGTAGCTTTAAGGCCCAGACACACAAAGATTATTTGTTCTCTGCCTTCAGTTAATTTTCCATTTCACCTCGGTCCCCAGCTTTTTTCCTAAGTGGTTCCGGCATGTCTTTTCATCGCATACTCTCAATAATTCTGGCCTTAAGGCTCAGTGACATCCTTGGCTGTGTCCTTGCATAGGTATTGTAGCAAGGGAGAAGTGGAGGACTCTGGGCAGGCAACTGGGATAGAGCTGATAGAACTGGGAAGGGAAGAGTCTGGGAGAAAGTGACAGAAAGTGGGGGAGCAAAGGAGTTGTGCCCAAAGAGGAGCAGGGCGAGGGAAGGGAAAGGATGGGCTGGGAAGAGGACATAGGGTGCCAAAGGAGGGTGAGAGACCCTGAGAGGGCATGGGGTATCCAGGGAATTGAGAGCTGGAAGGAGGAGAGGAAAAATAAAAAAAAATAAAATCCTGAAACTAAAACAGCTAACTTGAAGAAAGACAAATTTATGAGGAAAGGAGGAAGATGAAATGATGGAGAGGCTTTGCATGGATGTGGCATTTCCACCCTGACTGCAGCTGGCAGAAACAGGGTTGCAGGAGGGCAGGGGCATGATGAGACCTGCTCACAGAACACCACGAGAAGAGCAGTGCCCTTGCAGAGCCCCTCCCTGACCCCACCCTGCCTCCCAGCTAAATTTATTCTGCTCCTGGTACTGTTTCTGTGCTGAACAAACCAGCTCTGTACAAATTAAGAGGACAAGATGTTCAGAAGTGGTAAATTCACACTTTTTTTTTTGTTTTCCTAGCACATAAAAGCGAATTTAGATTGCTGGTGGGGAGGGCAACCAAACTCAGGGGGTGGGGAAAACTGCACAAAAAAGCGTTTCAGTACTCAAAGAGCTGAGTGCAACATATCAAAGCAGCTTCTAAATGAATCTTTGCATTACCAAGGTGGATTGCAGCAGCACTGATGCTGACAATAAATGGTGAGTTCCTTCCCACAGAGGCCAGAGCAAACACATGCTTTGTCTTGGGCCAGGTCTCTTTTATATTAAGTGTCCTATTTCTGCAAATGCAGATGAAAATTTCCTAGCAATATCTGACCACTGTGGCCTCAGTTTCTCTGGGTCAAGTGGAATTTGGCATCCTCTGTACCCCTGTCAGTTTGGCCCCCTGTTACAGCGGGCTTTGTGGTGTGGGGTGCAATAGCTGCCAAAGAGGAGCGGCACAGAGGGTCAGCCTGGGCAAGCTGGCAGCAACTCAGGGCCTGGGGGCTGCTCCTGAAACCAGGGACCCACTCAGTGCAGCAAGGAGCTGGTGCTCCTTCGTGAGCAGTTCTGTGCAAATGAGGAGCAGAGGAAAATTGGTTCTCTAAGCTCTCCCCAGAGAAATGCCAAGGAGGACACATCTGGCTGTCTTCTACGAGGCACTCGCAGGGCCCCGATCTGCAAAGTTATGTACGAGCCCAAATACACAGATTGGAAAATCCTCTCAAGGCTGAAGTACCTGGTTTCCTAATTCCTTGAGCCAGAGGGACTCCTGCACCTAGCTGCTTCTGTAAATTCTCACTTTAAGACCAGATTACTGCAGCTGTGCAGGGGTCTGCTACCCCCCTTCCCTGCTCTGTGGCTCAGTAAGGATTACATTTTTTTAGTGCAAAGATTAGCAATTCAAACAGAGGGAAAAGAAGCCTGAATATGCTACTCCCAATTGCTTGGTTTAATAAAAAAAATTCTTTCCCCATATTTTTTCAAGGAAAAGTGGCTTTTCCAGAGGAAATGGCTGAGTTCTTTTAAGGGGAAGGAAAGGAAGGGAAAGCCAAAGCTGTTTACCATGTCAAATCCAGCAAGGTTCATTGAAGAAGGGCAAAAAAATTTGAAAGTTTCACATTAGGACTTAAATTCAGTTTTGTTTAAACTGGAAGCGCTGCCTTTTTTCCCCATTCCAAACACATGCAAGAGCTGAACTTGCCCTGCCAGGGTGTTGTGCTCTTGAGTTTCTTGGTGCTCTCCAGCGACAGCTTCACTTTCATCAAAAAAGGAGCTAAGAAGAATGGGGACCTGCTAGAAATCTATAATTAGGATTTAAAGCCCCCTCTCCTTCAGGATTTTCCTTGCGAGTGCTAGGGTTTCTCCAAGGGAAGTGGTGTGCACTGATACTCTCCCTGCGATGAGCAAAATCTCTCCTGTCAATGCAGTAAGGGCAGAGATGCAATAGGTTGTCATAAATCCAGCCCAAGACTCTCTTTCAAAATAATTACACTTCAAGGGAATTTTAATCTCATGTTAACAAGGCCCCCTACAATCTTTGTGCTCTCAGTCATATTAGAAACTGATTTATAATTAATGACAATGGCAATGCCACTACCTTTCCATGAGAGAGATCTTTAGCTACCTCCTCAGAAGGGGTTGAAAAAAAAAAAAAAAACGAAAAATATGAGAGAAGGGTTTAATAGCTGCTTTGCCATGTTAGTAGTAAGTGCCTCTCACTCAGAAGTACCTGGAAGCATGGAATAGATGAGCAAGAAAATCATCTTTGTACACTGACCATTTAAATAACAGTAGAAAAAACCTTATTTGAGTGAAGCCAAGAATGTATTCCATGTGGCATAATAGCCAATAACTGTATTTTGCCTCTAGAGAGATACTGAAGTAAATACTTTGACCAGGATTTCACAGTTTGCAGAATTCATACTCAAGACAGGGGTGTTTGTGGGATGGATGTTCTTAAGAAGCCTGTTAGATATGAGTTTGTTTAACACAGAAATTTTTTTGTTGCTATTCCTGTTGACTTCTGCTCTTTTTATTTTCACTCCAAGATTTACTCAATAAATAGGTCCCTAATGTATCTACATTCTTCAAAAGCATTAAAAAAACCTGGGTCTGATTAATTAAAATCTCATTATCCATCATAATTGCAGTAGGTATGCCAAAATGTAAGATTTATTATTCAAGGAATTAATGCATTTCTAGAAGTCTTTGGGGTTCATATGACAGTTGGAAATGAGCACTGTATAATAATTTGTTTCAGGAGAGCTAATTAAGTCAGTTCATTTATTCAGTTATCTAAGCCTGGTCTAATCCCGTATACCACTAAAACCTTTTGATGCTCCCAACTTCATTACTGATTTGAATTAATATGAGGACACAAACAGAAGATGTCCCTTCCATTTAGTAATGCATGGGAAGTGCCAGGCCTGAGGTCCGCAGGGTAAATCTGTAGCCTGCCCTTGCCTTCCAACCAAAGACACGAGCTCCTTTTCATAGCAAGTACCTCTGGTCCTGCCGGAATCTCTCCAGATAACACCAGCTGAAGCTGCCTCTATTGCAGCCTGGCTTTGGACCCCGAGGGGCCTGGTGGGGAAGAAGGGGCTTCACAGGCAAGCTGTGATCACTACTGCAGCTACAGTTGGCATTTACTCTGCACAAAGAGTCTGTGTTGTGGGAAGAGAATGGTCCTTGAGGTCATCTTTATCCCTTTTTGCTTCTCTGCCTCATGCCAAACACTGGAGAGTACACACAGACAAAAGAGAGTCCACTTGTCAGTAAACAAAGGGTATTTATTTAAGATGAGGATTAATTCTGAGTTCTGACAGCTCTCTGTTTGAGAGTACTTACTGTGAGGGTGAGGAAAAGGCCGTGAGACGTGTTGTCTGCAGTCTCCTGGAGCAAAGCTTATTGCTTGCTTTTAAAGCAAAATATTTTTTAGAAAAACACTGAAACTAATTATTCTTATTCTCATGTACATGAGTTTATTCCTTCCATTATAGCCCCACTCTATTTTCACGGAAAAGAGGACCAGTCTCGATATGCACTGGTTGGAGTTGATACCTATGGGGAATTATAAGGTAGAGTTAGGTTGTGAGCTGTAAAACCTGCCTGCAGAGGCACATGGTAGAACAAAGGAGCACATGGCGGCACACTGAGGCTGCTCTGCACCGGGCCCTGGGGGCAGGAGGTGCCACACAGCAGAGCCCTACCAAGAGGGGACTGCTGGGAGCTCACAGACGAGTGAACAGCAAGTGATCACCCCATAAAAGGACATTTGGAAAGTGTGTTGCTGATGTGGGAACATGAGATAGGTCACGCCATATAAGGAAATAGTGTGCCTAAGAAAAGTGTATAAAACCAACTCACTCCTCTGAATAAATGATTCAGAATCCCGGCCGGTCTGGGTCTGAGATTGACTCGCCAACAATACCGTTGGGATATCAGAGTTGAATTTTCATGTGTAGTGGTTCAGTTCAAAATATCCATTACTTACTTATTTTGCTTCTGTGAGATAAGAATTAGGAGAAAGCAAAGCAGGCACAAAACCTAAAAGAATATAAAGAAGTTTATTAACAGACCTAAAAGCAAGGAAAAAAATCAGACTAAACTTTCAGAACACTCCTCCTCCCCCCACCTTTCTCCCTTCTCCCACTGACAACATAAAAAGACAACCTTTGAGATTTTCAGTCAGTTTACCACCTCTATAATAACCTTTTTCAGTTCACTTAGGGAGAGAGGTCTCTCTTGCTCATGCTATGGAGACATCTCCACAAGAAATTCTCTCATGGCTTCAATGTCACAGCGAGACAGCAGAGATGGTTCTCTGCTTGCATGCGAGAGTTCCCTCATCTTACAGTTTTCCCCACAACTGCTTTCGAGGGTCCAATCTTGAGCTAATGGGGTACCATTTTAAGGTTGAGCTGTTCAGAAACAAAGGTTCTCTTCACCTGTCTCTGGGAGCATCTTCATCTCTAGGAATAGAGGCCCTCCCCCTTCCCTGGGAGCAAGGGTCCTCATCACTTTCAGCTCTAGGAACAGAGGTCTTCTCCTTCCTTGGGAGCAAGGGTCCTCATCAAATTACAGCTACTATCATTTGCTTATTTCAGCACAAGTACTTTTGCTCACAAGTACAGTTTGAACGCTCCACCCCCCATGCTTTCATGAAATTACAATGGGTACTCTGATGTATCATAGTCCATCACCACCATAGCTTTACAACAGAATTTCAGCTTCTAAGTTTGAAGTATCTCCTCTTTCTCCTCCCTCAGGGTTTCAGCCCTTCCTTTTTTACTGACCTTGGTGTCTTTATGGTGTTTTCTTCACCACCTTTCCTCTTCATCTGACTTGGGAGAGGATTGATGTCTGCAGGCTTCATCTGTTCTGGAGGAATCTTTCAGCACTATAGGGTTAATCTCACCTGGGCCTGCAGCTGGAGTTCACCTCCCGTTGTTGGTCACCTGAGCTTTGCCAGGCAGTGGCCTCAGATGAATCTTTGGCCGCACTGGAGGGGGGGATGGTGGGGAGCCGGGCCGCGCCGTCTGCATGGAGCAGGGATGTGGAGGGGGGAGCCATGGATGGAACAGGGCCGCGCCACGGCCGACCCGGCTGGGCTGAGCAAGGCCTGGCCCAGCCCCACTGGGCCACCTGCAGGCCCCCCCCCCGCTACCTGTCCGAAAGCCGGAAGACCAGAGAGCTTTCCTGGGCTCTATTCGTTCTTAAATGTGGATCACAGAGGCGTGTCAAGCTTCTTAAGTGGCTTAAAAAGTTGCCAATATTGAAACCAGCCAGTTGATTAGTTCTGTCAAGTCACAGAGGAAGCTGTAAGCACCTCTTTGCAAGAGAATCACTTCCGTGGCTGATGCCCTCTTTACTAAAAACCCAAACTATACTAAACCATGGCAATGAGGAAACCTCTGGAGGCTTCAGTCCTTATGCAAACTGGCCGTAACAGGCATTCATTTAATTTCTTTTCATAAAACCTTGCTATAAAACTAATTCTTGGGTCTGAAGCTCCTGGAGTACGTTGTATCCTTAAGGAGATCAAAGGGAGAACCAAGCAGCACTTCTGGAGAGTTTGCATGAATATATTGCATGGAGTAAAAGAGTTCTACAGGAATCTTCTGGTTTGCCAAGAAGGACTGAAGAAGCGTTTCAGTCCTTGTACTGCTGTAGTAAGGGAATTATTTATTAGCCGGCTGATGCAATAGCTCACTGGGTGTTCTGACTTACAATTTGCTGGTTTGCATGGGAGTTTGCAGACCTGCTTTCTGCAGAACTGAAGTCATGGCTCCTTCAGAGAGGTGATGATGGCCTCTTAAAATTCTCAGCATTTTTTTTCTTGGCTGTGCACAAATACTTCATAAATTTTACATCCAGCTCATTTTTTGCAGCCCCAGATGCCATAGCTTTCAATTAAGTAGGGTTTGGATTTTCCCTTCCATTTTGCAAAGAATCTCCATTATTAGATGTTGACACCAATTGATTATCCCTCTTTATTGCATCTTCTAAGAACACGGAGCCAATTAAATCCCACTGCCTTCCTAAGGGTGAACCAGCCCTGTAGACTCCTAATAGTCCCACCACAGCATGTTGTTCCTTTGTTACTAAGGCAGCAATTAACAAGTTTTTAATGGAACAAAAGCTCCCAGAGACAGGCACGGCATGATAATAGGAAGGTGTCTCCTTTTCGTCTTCTCAACATGGCAAGATCTTGTATAACCCTTCCTCCCTTGGGTTGAACAGCCCTGTCAAGGTGCTCGGTGTGGGATTTTTATTCCTTCGCTCTCTGCTGCAGTGCATCTAAAAATAATGATATTTACACATGTTCAATTATTAAAGGTTCTAAAACCTAAATCTGAACTGCAGTCCTGTTTAAAGCAAGAGGTGTTTTAATGTCAGTAAAAGGAAAAGATTATCTTTTCTTACCAAGATGATCTCTGTGGTGCCATTGAGTTCTGCACTGTCAGGTTTTTGCTGATGGAGTAATTGTTTTTTAAAGCGATTCTTTCACATTTTAATGTCATGTTTATGCAAATTAAAACACAGCAGCCGAGAAGGAGACTTGTCATCTTTCCAAAATAATCTATAAGACTATTTTTTTAGATAAAAGTCTCAGTAGGGAAATAATTGCATCTGTGCATGAGATTAATAATAACTAAGTAATTTGCTATTGTTTTTCATTAGGAGAATTGGTTTTCAGCTGAGCTATTTAAAAATCCAAAAAGATGCCTCCTGAAATTCTGGTGATTTTTAAGGTAGACGAGATGTTATTGGATATGGTATGGAATGCAAAACACATCTTTTCCCACAGTAAACTTCAGCCTGTCTGGGTTTTATTTTGTGCTCTGGCGCATGCTAGGTAATTTTAGATTGGAAGGAAGCAACACTGCTGCATCTGCATTACTGGGGAGCCTTAGTGTCCCAGTCTACTCCTAAATATCCCTTCTCCATGAGGAAAGGATGGGCTGGAAGAAAGTCTAGCGCAGGGGTCAGTTCTGCAAAGTGAAGGAGGAGCCCTGGGCTGGATCACCAAACTGCTCTGTTTAATCCATGATAGACAATACAGTTGTCCTTTGTCTGTCTCCTTCGAAAATGAAAATTTTGGAAGAGTCAATCTGTTTCCCACTCTGGCTGAGCAGTGCTGCCATGGTCTCTGGAGGCAGGAGTAAGAAGGAGAGGAACTTGTCTGTTTGGAGAAAATGGACATACTGATGGCCATTAAGTTTTGCAGTGGAAAGTAATGCTTCTGCCTAGGAAAGTGTTGGGTTTTCATTTTTCAGGATAAGGCATCACAGGAGGTGCTCGTGGGTGTTTGTGGTATAGCCCAGAATCTGCATCCTTTGGAAAAGCCTGTCACTGTGAGAGCCCTGCACTAAAACTGGAAACCACGTCGAGTGTGACTAATTTAGCCTCTGCTGTGAACTTGGATCATCTTGGGAAGTTGTAAAGAGAATCTGTCCTAAGCTTTGAGAAAAGATTTCAAATTAAAGGTTTGTGTCAATGTGTGCTGAATTCATGGATCTCCGCTTATACCTGGATCTGGAAAGGTGCTGCTTTGGTTGTCTGTGATTTACTTCATAAGGAAATCCTGTAGGGAGTTGGTGCATTTCCTCAGTACTGGTGTACCCATCCTTTCTTTCTCATACACACATACACACACATACATATATATAAAGCTAGAAATTAGTAATTGACTCTAAAGAATTTGGCAAAAACTCCAGCCTGGAAACTTCGGCAAAAGGTAGATTCAATATGGAAGCTTGTGACTTGAGACTCACTTCTTATAGTTCGTTAAAAATATAATGGGTGAGCTGGAATCTGTCAATGCAATTAGTGCAGGCTGGGGCGAAAGCAGGAGCTCATTTCTTTTGGATAGTAGCATTCTCTGTGATGCACCCTCGTCTTTGTAAGCAACTGCTTCATCGGTATGTAGAAAAAAACAGTATGTAGGTTTTGTACTTCAGTACTGTCACTTCAGAATGATGCTTGAAATGCTTTAGCAATCATGTAGCTGCAGCAAACAAAGTGTTAGTACAGTGAGAGACTAGAAGAAAACACAAGGTATAATCACACCTTTGTAAAATAACTGATGATACGTCTTCATTGGGAACTCCAGCTCTATTATCTCCAAAACAGCACAGTACTACAGAATGAGAGAAGATCTGGAGATGTGAATTTTAAATGGAAATTTTCTGTTTGTCTTTAGCCTTAGTGATGGAAAAGTCACTTTGAAGCTGGAGCTGTGTCAGGGTGTGTGTAGGAATATGAGTAACGGAGAAGGTGCACTTCTGGCTGCCCTTGCTCATAAGGTATTAAGAGGGAGTCAATTATACTGGAGGACAACAAATTGAAATTGAGAGGAACTGTCTGCACCATTAACCAGTGTGACTCTCCAGGACTGCATATGCAAGTGCTGAGAAACTCTGAAGAGGAATAACCTCTTCCCTAGGTGAGCAGATTTATCTAGCAGCTTTTGTCCCTGTGTCACAGTTTGACACTGGCCCAATGCCAGGCACCCATGAGAGTCACTCCCTCACCCTCCCCTGCCACAGCTGGGCAGAGGAGAGAAAAAAAATATAATGAAGGATTCATGTGTTGAGATAAGTACCGGGAGAACACACTCCAAGGGTGAAACGGGCTCAACTTAAAGGTACAAAGTAAATGTATTACTAACAGAGACAGAGAAGAATAATGAGAAGTAAAATAAGCCCTTAAGAAACACCTTTTTCCCTCCAGCCCCTCCCTTCTTCCCCCCAACAGTGCAGGGAGACAGCATGTGGGGGTTTGGTGAGTTCATCACCCAAGGTTTTCTTCTGCTGCTCAGGGAGAGGAGTCCTTCCCCTGTGAGACCTGGGGTCCCTCCCACAGGAGACAGTTCTCTGTGAACTTCCCCAGCGTGGGCCCACTCTCACGAGCAGCACTCACACCACACCTGCTGCAACGTGAGTCCCTCCCACGGGCACACAGCCCTCCCAAAACTGCTGTGCCGTGGGTCACTCTTCCACAGGGTGCAGTCCTCCAAGGACAGGCTGCTCCAGCCTGGGAGCAAGGGCCCTCTTTCTCCACCAGGTCTTCCACTGGAACACAGCCTCCTCCAGGCATCCACCTGCTCCAGCATGGGCACCTCCCCCAGGGGCTGCAGGTGGATCTCTGCATCCCCCGTGGATCCCCATTGGCTGTGGATGGATCTCTGCATCCCCCGTGGATCCCCATGGGCTGTGGGTGGATCTCTGCATCCCCCAAGGATCCCCATGGGCTGCAGGTGGATCTCTGCATCCTCCATGGATCCCCAGGGGCTGTGGATGGATCTCTGCATCCCCCATGGATCCCCATGGGCTGCAGGTGGATCTCTGCATCCCCTGTGGATCCCCACAGGCTGCAGGTGGATCTCTGCATCCCCCATGGATCCCCATGGGCTGCAGGTGGATCTCTGCATCCCCCATGGATCCATGGGCTGCAGGGGCACAG